>NC_086447.1:693558014-693899680 GCF_028390025.1 Pseudophryne corroboree | reverse complement strand
TACACAAAGGGTTTACTGCATAATACACTGTTTATGGTTTAGATATAAAGGTTTTACATTGTGAGCGTGTGTGCCGCTGGTGATCTCTTCGTGGTCTCGAGCGGTCGCATCGCTATAGCGAATCATTACGGTAGTCGGCAGCCAATAGAGTGCCTGCCAGTGATCTCTTGGCCGTGAGCGAACGTAACGCTTGAGCGTCTCGACCACGGCTAAGCGATTGTTACGCAACGTGCGTACCCTCACGGTACTTCATACGTAGTTAGCGTACAGTGTTCTTAGACCTCATAAAGGGTATTATATAAGATAAATATTTAGCTTTATCAATTGCGGGCTCGTCCTGTCCTTCACATATCTACACTAGGTAATTTCAGCAGACATTATCCAGCAGCAAAGGGCGGGAGATCATATTCCTCGTAGTGCTGTTTGGATAAGCGTCTGCTTCTCTTAGTAAAGGGTGCTGAAGGAATCCGGGAACCGGAGGTAAGAACAAAACAATAGTGTTTTTTTAAAAACTGTTTATTTTTTTATGTCTTGCGTACACACGCACGCACATATATATATCTGCATTTCTTTTTCATTTGTGCATTTTCGTATGTCACTCTTCTGTTTGCCAGTTTTATAGTTGATAAACGTGCTAAGAAAGATTTGTCACTATTTTATAGTTTAAGAGTAAAGGTAACATAGTTAAAGTATAGACAAACACACAGTTTTGCCTGGGAGATAAGGCGAAGTCAGTGTGGTGTGCGGTAGATGATCAAGGATCATCTACATTGATAAACGTATAAATTGTGTTACGGTGGATCTTTGCTTTGCGTACACGTGTCTCTAACAAAAGACTGAGACTTGCGTACGCAATCCAAGGGCCGACGCACGCAGCGTATATTGGCCCTCATTCCGAGTCGTTCGCTCGGTATTTTTCATCGCATCGCAGTGAAATTCCGCATAGTGCGCATGCGCAATATTCGCACTGCGACTGCGCCAAGTATCTTTGCTATGAAGATAGTATTTTTACTCACGGCTTTTTCCTCGCTCCGGCGATCGTAATGTGATTGACAGGAAATGGGTGTTACTGGGCGGAAACACGGCGTTTTATGGGCGTGTGACTAAAAACGCTACCGTTTCCGGAAAAAACGCAGGAGTGGCCGGAGAAACGGGGGAGTGGTTGGGCGAACGCTGGGTGTGTTTGTGACGTCAAACCAGGAACGACAAGCACTGAACTGATCGCACTGGCAGAGTAAGTGTGGAGCTACTCTAAAACTGCTAAGTAGTTTGTGATCGCAATATTGCGAATACATCGGTCGCAATTTTAAGATGCTAAGATACACTCCCAGTAGGCGTAGGCTTAGCGTGTGTAACTCTGCTAAATTCGCCTTGCGACCGATCAACTCGGAATGAGGGCCTTTATACAACGGAGCGTACGGGTACGCCAACGTAACTCAAATCACAAGTTTTTTTTCTCTCCTCTCAACGCGATAAGTAGCGCCACGCGGTAAATAACGCCAGGCGATAAATCGCGCAAATCTATTTTTTTAAAAATTCGAAATTTAAATTAATAGATCCTTCTCCTAATTTGTAACACATCTGGTCTAAAGAGAAATTTCTGCGCAGAAATAGAAATAGAAACAAAAGTGTACATGTGGTGAGTGAGTGTGTTGTATACAATTTTAAAGGTTGAACCACAAGAAAAGTCGAGTTCTCGTGAGGTACATGCGTGTAAGTGACGTACATGGTGGCTAGGGAGGCATCCCTGGTTAAAACATACAATTTGAGCATTAGAGTGTAGCAGACCAGGAGGTCATACTGTAACAGACCAGGAGGTCATAGCAGACCAACAGGTTCAGGTACAGCAGACAAGGAAGTCCGCTATACAGTCCACAGGCACAACACCAAGAAAGGGTTGGTGCAACACCCATATAGGCCATACAAGCTCTTGCTGAAGGAATTCGCAGCCGCAATTTTCGATTCCGCTGGTCGCTCCGTACATAAGATTAGTTGCTTATGTGCTGAACGACTGTACCGCACGTAATTGTGTACATTAGTAAACCTGACCGGTACTATTTGTGTACGAAGGTCATAAACGCTATTTGTACATTCTAACGTGATTTGTGTAATTTTTTTTATTTTAAGGGAAGTTCGCTGCTCACTCAGGAACTATCCAGCAACCAATAGTTACTGGAAAGAGTAAGTGTTCTTCGGATCACCCTCAAAGGTTCCAGTAAATAGAGGTTCAGGTCGCAGGGGCCCTAGGTCGAGTACGCCAGCACCATATCGGTGTGATCAGGTCGTATTGGTCGGCGTGGGCGAGTGAGTGGGGTACTCGGTAAACCGCCACCGTCAGCCTATTTTGGACATTTGGTTTGCGTAAGGGTTGGTTGAATAAAGCAACACCTTCGAACTATGGGGGCCACTTGTTCAGGTAGGGGGCGATCAACCTCGGTTCGGGTTGATTCAGTGAACCGACCAATTGGGTCGGCAAGGTATGTAATGTGTGAGAAATACGGAAGTCACACAGAAGCTTTATGTGATGAATGGGAGAGAATGACAGTACATGACGGGGAGAAATTCCCAAGAGTAGGTAGCTTCAGCACAGAAGTGTTAACGAATTTAAGGAGAAGGATATGTCTCATTAAATCAGCAAAGAGACGAATCAAGCATTATGATTATTTGCAGTTGTGGCAACAGGAGGGTGACATACAGAGAGGGTTGGCTCAGGCGGCGGGATCTGGCTCGATCAGAAAACTGATAGCCACGGCCCCACCGCCACCATACATATCAGGAGAGAAATTGGTTGCGGAGAATGACGCACTAAGGTGTAACACACAAACACTTAGCAACTGTGTAAATGTTAAAGATAATGTTAACCAATTAACCAATGCAAGTATTAACCCGTGCAAGTTGTACCCTGTTTTGAACTTTCCTCAGGAGTGTGATCAAGAAGACGAATCGGCAACAATTTCAGCGCTCTCTCTAGCAGCCACCATAGCAGAGACCACAGTAGGCACAGCTCCACCCACGAGATTAGTAACAAAGGCCCCTAGCGGAGGGATAGGTGAGGTCGTATCTACAGGTAAGTACGGCACCATACACTATGCTGAAGCCATTTCACCACAGGCTGTAGAACCCACACAGAGTGATGTTGTTAGAGTTACTCCTGTTAGGGTAATAGCTGTTCCAAATGGGAAAACTGACACATCAGGAGTCACCCCTGTGAGGAACATTGCCATGTATAGCCCATTTTCCAGAATGGAATTAAGGACCATAGTGTCTGAATTCCCTGACCCTAGAAAAGACTTAGTTGCCAGTCAAAAATACATCAGAGACTTAGGTAACACTGTAGAGCCCAACAATAAAGACTGGCAGATATTGCTGAGAGCATGTTTACCCTCCAATGTTGACGCAACTCAATTTTTAGCTGATTGCGGATTAGATCAGGATGTACCTCTTACAGATGTGTACAACAAAGATAATGTAAAAAGAATAAACTTACAGTTAAAAGAGTATTTCCCAGCGGTAGTCAGATGGAACAAGATATTCTCCATTAAACAGAAGGAGTCAGAGACAGCTGCAGAGTATTTTCACAGAGCATTATCAGAAATGGCAAAATACACAGGCATAGAGGACATTAAAACAAACATAAACCATCGAGAAGTAGCAGTATCGGTACTGATGGATGGTTTAAAAGAATCATTAAAGACTAGGGTACAGACCACACAACCATGTTGGCGAGGTCTGTCTGTGGCTACTTTGAGAGAGGCTGCTATTGATCACGATAGGAACATCACCAGACACAGGGAACAACAAAGTGATAAGTTAATGGCAGTAAGTATACAGGCCCTGACCACAAAACAGCCTGTGTTAACATCACCAAACCCTGTGGGTAAGTCAAATGTGGTAACATGTTATTTTTGTCACAGACAGGGACACTTTGCTCGAGACTGTAGATCGAGAAATGTACAAAAATCTTATCAACCCCCTAGACAACGACACGACACACGACATTGGGAGCAAGGTCCGCAGAAACGGAGTTATGAGCCACATGCAGGGGAAACAAAAAGATACCCCCCAAACAGAGATTGGCAAACCTCTGGTAGTTCCCAGCTAACTCCCTCACAAGTAGTTGCTGCCAGCGGGATTCAGGGAGGTCACCATACCCAATAGGGGTGTGGCCATACCTGTAATCTGCAGCCAGTAAAATTGATTGCAAGTCTTGGAAGTGAACCAGAAATTGCAATCAATGTAGCTGGTAAATCATTAAACTTTCTTGTAGACACAGGGGCGGCCAAATCAGTGATAAATTCGACAGTGGGCATGAGGACCACTGGTAGGACAATTCCAGCCGTGGGAGTAACAGGAGTAGTCCAGCATTACCCTGTTAGCAAACCAGCAGAGATTACAATAGGGCCTTTACATACCAAGCATTCCTTTTTGCTGGCTGCATCGGCACCGACTAATCTCCTGGGAAGAGACTTACTGTGTAAAATGGGGTGCGTCATTTATTGTACTCCTGAAGGTGTATTCTTGGACATACCTGAGAATCACGCTCAGGAAGTGCGAGACATGTTAGACTCCCCATCAAAATTAATGTCACATACCATTATGACAAATAGGACTCCCTCCCAAGTAGAAGAAATGACATCTCAGATACCAGAGTCACTTTGGACAAAAGATGGACAGGACACTGGATTAATGGCAAACGTAGCTCCGGTAGTTGTACAAGTAAAAGATGGTAGGATAGCTCCAAAAATCCCACAGTACCCTCTGAAGCCAGAGGTGGAGTTAGGAGTTTATCCCGTAATAGAGCGCTTGCTACAACAGGGCATTCTGGTAAGAACGTCCAGCACTGCTAATAGTCCCATCTTCCCTGTGAAAAAGAGTGGGGGGAGGGGTTATAGGCTAGTGCAGGATCTAAGGGGGATTAACAAAATAGTTGAGAGTCAGTTCCCCGTAGTGCCAAATCCAGCTGTCATCCTAATGCAAATCCCTCCCACTGCGAAATTTTTCACTGTTATTGACCTCTGCTCCGCTTTCTTTTCGGTACCTCTGCACCCTGACAGTCAATATTTGTTTGCATTTACATACAGAGGAGTCCAATACACATGGACTCGATTACCACAAGGATTCATAGATAGCCCAAGTATATTTTCTCAGGCTTTGCATGATTGTTTACAGTCTTTCCAACCAGTGAGTGGATCAGTATTAATACAGTACGTGGATGATCTACTACTGTGTTCTGATTCATTGGAGGCATCCCTGAAGGATACGAAACAGCTCCTGTTTCATCTTTCAGACACAGGACACAAGGTTTCCAAAGACAAGTTGCAATTATGCCAAACTAAGGTAAAATATTTGGGACACTGTTTAACACAAGGACTGAGACACCTGACCGCTGATAGAATTCAAGCAATTAGAGACATGACTCTGCCACAAACCCAGCAACAGATCAGAACATTTTTAGGAATGTGTGGGTATTGCCGTAATTGGATCCCAGGGTTTTCCATTTTAGCGTTACCTTTGCAGGAAATGGTCTCCTCAAACAAACCTGATCGGATTTCGCATACAGACGAGTCTGAGGCAGCATTTGAGAGACTTAAACAGTGCCTAACGCAGGCACCAGCATTAGGTATGCCGGACTATGGGAAACCCTTTGAACTATACGGAACAGAAAGTGCTGGTTGCGCGGCAGGCGTACTAACCCAAAAGCACGGTGATGCCAGCAGGCCAGTAGCATATTACAGCGCTCAGCTAGACACGGTAGCGCGATCCCTCCCCACATGCTTGCGAAGCGTTGCTGCGATAGCATTGCTAGTAACGAAAAGCGAAGACGTCGTGCTAGGTCACAACCTCACAATTCATACACCACATGCCGTGTCAGCCTTGTTAAATTCTGCCCAAACCAGGCACGTCTCATCAGCGCGGTTTACAAGATGGGAATTGGCACTAATGGCCCCCGTAAACATCACCATAAGGAGATGCAGTGCATTAAATCCTGCAACATATCTCCCAGGTGTGCCTGGACAGGCACAAAGGGTGGAGGATGAGAGTGGTGGGGAAGGAGGATTTAATACAAAGGAAGACACTCATGATTGTATGGAATATTTGACCCAAAATTTTACCGCAAGGCCTGACATCAGTGACAACCCACTGGAAGATGCAGAACTTACGTTCTACACGGACGGTAGTTGTCATAGACAGTCAGACTCGGGAGACTTGTGTACTGGATACGCAGTCGTAGATGACCAAGGCACCATAGAAGCGGAACCGCTAGGCCCACCTCACTCAGCCCAGGTTGCTGAACTGGTCGCCCTAACCAGAGCATGTGAATTGGCTAAGGGCAAATCAGCCAATATCTACACCGACTCTAGATACGCATTCGGGGTAGTCCATGATTTCGGAGCCCTATGGCGCCTCAGAAATTTCATGACGGCAGCTGGTACACCGGTAGCGCATGCAGCTCACATAAAAAGGCTTCTAACAGCGATACAGGAACCCGACAGAGTGGCTGTTATCAAATGTAAAGCACATACATATAGCCAAGACCCAGTATCACTTGGTAACAGCCGAGCAGACGAAGCTGCTAAATTAGCAGCTGCTACCCCCAGACAGACAGACACCACACAACTGATGGTATTTAATACCATCAACACACAGAAGTTGTGTGAGATGCAAAATTTGTGTTCCACACAGGAAAAGGCAGTCTGGAAGGCAAAGGGATATGGCCAGGAGTCCTCCGGACTCTGGACGGATGGACATGGTAAACCAGTGGCCCCCAGAGCATATCTTTCATGTTTGGCTGAAGCAGCTCACGGGCTGACTCATCTAGGCAAGGAAGGGATGTACAAGTTGGTAAGAGCATATTGGTGCGCCCCAGGATTCTCCTCTCATGCGAGTAAAAGAGCCATGTCATGCCTTACCTGTTTGAGAAAGAATATTGGAAAGGCAATACCTACAGAACCATCCCATATCCCACCTGCCGGCGGCCCTTTCCAGGTAATACAGATTGACTTCATTCAATTACCCCCTTGTCGAAATTTGAAATATGTACTTGTTTGTATAGATGTTTTCTCAAATTGGGTCGAAGCATTTCCGGCGGCCACAAATACCGCTATGTTTACTGCTAAGAAAATTGTGCAGGAATTTGTATGTAGATATGGTATCCCTAGAATTATCGAAAGTGATAGGGGTACCCATTTTACAGGTGATGTCTTTCAAGGAATGTGTAAATTGATGGGAATTGATAGCAAGCTGCACACTCCATACCGTCCACAGGCGAGTGCGAAAGTGGAAAGAGTGAACAGCACTATTAAAAATAAACTGAGTAAAGTGATGGCAGAGACAGGATTGACATGGCCAGAAGCTTTACCCATTGTACTGTACAGCATCAGAACCACTCCCAGGTCCCCTCTTAATCTGTCTCCCTTTGAAATCTTGTTTGGTCGACAACCGCATGTCATGATTAACCCTCAGGATGATTTGAAGTGTAACAATGAAGTGACTGTAAAATACTTGATTAACATGAGTAAACAGTTAAGGAATCAAAATGATAATCTGAAGTTAGTGATTCCTGATTTACCAGATAGTAATTGTCATGACATTGAACCTGGGGATTATGTAATGATACGGAATTTTCTACGCTCAGGTTGCCTTATTGACAGATGGGAAGGACCATACCAGGTCTTATTGACTAGCACTACAGCATTGAAGGTTGCTGAGAGAGAGACTTGGGTTCATTCGTCCCACTGTAAGAAGGTCGTTGATCCAGAGAAGTCCTGTGATAAGGAACAGACGGTAGAGGTTGTATCACTAGAGTGTCTGTTCCAGGAGGACTAAGGCGGCACCTAAGCATCGAGAACCACAAGATCAAAAGCAGTTGTCGATCCCCTGTTCCCTTTTATTGTTTTTCTCCACTTCCCATCCCCTCTCCCTCAAATTATTTTTCCCCCCTTCTCATTCTTCTTCGTCTCCTCCTAAGATGGACTTGCCTCAAGAGACTGTGATCCGGATTTTCCTGTTGACCATGATGTTGACCAGAGCAGTCTGTTCCGGCGAGAGTACCATGGAGTTCGAGAGAGGTTCTGGAATGGGTTCTGATGACAGAAATGGAGGCGTAGTTTTCCGAGAACAACATAATCAACAAGCAAAGGCGAGTATCAGAAAACGATCCGATAGCATTGACCATAGAAGGAATTGTGAAGGATTGTTAGCTGAAGAAAACTGTATCTGTCGGCTTTGTAACAATGTCATTGAGGATGGGTGCATAAAGAAATGCCAATCCAGTTTTAATATCCATATGGACCGGCATCCCTTGAGTGACTATCACTCTTTAGTGGGTAGTGTGTTAAATAAAACAGATTGTTGGGTATGCTCTCAAGTACCTCAAGGTCATAGCAAATCAGGGCTAGTACCATTTCCTTTAACGATAGGGGAGGTACTTGAGTTAAGTGGTGGGAGACCGGTGGACAGAAGGTTTAATATCTCCAGTCCTCCTAGTTTGAAGCTCCACCAATACCATGTGGATAGGTCCCTATTATGTTTTAACATCTCCAATCCCCGAAGGCCGGGAAATTGGGAAGTGTCATGGAGTAACCAAACCATGACCTTTTCGCATAGAGCAGATAGAATGCCTACAGATACAGAGCTTGTACGCCACATAGCCAGTAGAGGAAAATCTTTCCGGTATAGGTATACCTTAGGAAATAGGATTACTAGAGTTGGAGAGGTATCACCAGGATACTGTGCACATATCATACAACCTGATACGTGTACTAAGCAGATGGAAGAATTAGGGTTAGGAGATTTCACATGGAAGGTGTGTAATATGGTTATGTCCTACTCCGTCCCATATGTTCTCCCCGATGATGCATATTTCATATGCGGGAGAAAGGCGTACAAGTGGCTTGCCCCAAACTCTGAAGGATTGTGTTATATTGGAAAAGTACTGCCTGAAGTAATGACTGTATCACATGACAAAATGAAAGACATACACCGTGGTGCCCAAGCTCCTTATACTCACACCCATTACGAGCACGTTGTTAAAAGGCACCTGATAGAGAAGACAGAGCATCCGGCCTCTGATCTGATAAGTGAATCCACCGGGATTCAATTCTTAATCGCGTTAGATTTCACCCGCACCGCTAGAGGAGTGCTGAATTATAAATACATATCGGCGCTCGCAAATTTGTTAGATAATATCACTGAAATGTATGATGACACGTTTAGGTATACTGGAAGGGAACTTCAGGCTTATAAAACAGAACTGGTACAGCATAGAATGGTTCTTAATTACCTCACAGCAGTGACAGGCGGATATTGTGTCACACTGGCAACACAATACGGCGTGAAATGTTGCACATATATTACGAATAGCACTGAGGATCCGGTCGAGGTCATAGACCAAAAAATGGACGATATTCTCCAATTGAAGTGGGAATTTCGCAGGAGACACAATCTCACTCTTGCTGCTGTAGGTAATGAGCTGACTGGTTGGGTGTCATGGTTGAACCCGCGAAATTGGTTTTCTGGTTTAGGAGACTGGGCTCAAGGAGTCATAATGGATGTTGGGAAGTTTCTCCTATGTATCTTAGGTGTTGTCATATCGATTGGATTGATATTTAGATGCGGTCAGGCTTTAATGAAGTGCAATCATCGTACTAGGGTAATGAGTTTAAGGAGTGAGGAAACTGTAATTCCAATGGACTTGATTTATGACCCAAATGTAGAAACAATGATGTGATGAAAATGCGATTTCTACGGTCCGTTTCTTTCACCTGTTTTTCCGTTTCCTCCAAGGTAACAAGACCCACTTGGACGAGGAATTTGATGAGCCGATATACAGACAACAGAGGGATTAAAGAAGAAGTTTGACAACCTGATACACAGATTTTTGATGAACTATGCCATGGATCCCCAGTTTCCCTAGAAATTTTAAAATTACGCTAGCCCAACACTTTTGTAAATCTATGGACATTGACAGCTTTGCTCGCACCTTATGAGCAAAAGCACAAAGAAGACTGCATTCAACAGACACCAAACAAGACCTCAATCGACGAATGTACATTTACCTGACATAGAATACCACCGCATTTACCGTAATTATGTCTTTTCTTCATTTCTACAACCCTCAGGTAATGACACACATAGTCGATAGGGAATACAGGCACAGATATCAGCAATCACATATCTCCCCCATTCATGTATCATCAACTAAAATGTGCTCCCCCATTTTGTTACAACCAAAGCCGAAAAGAGCTCGGTAAAGTTTGACAGCCCATCCACAGACCCGTACCACGGGATAAGAAGGAATTCAAATGTATACTTCGCAATACCTCGAAGCTTGATTTAAAACACGTACGGCACGATGATACATGACCCCCAAGCACGGATTCATACACACATGCTTCTGCTATCTCACTAGGTCATACCCTTTTCCTACCATCTCCTCTCCTCCCTTACCCAACCATGTAAATGTATTAACCCCTGACATATATTTTTCTCTTTTGAAATGTTTTAGAAGGTGGCAGTTATTATTGACTGCCAAAGGGTGGACTGTCAAAGTCAGAAAAATATCTCTATGCACACTACCATATTTGCACCTCACACAGGTCCGTGCTGCGCATGCGTACGCTCTCCCGTACGTGCGCATACTCACAGTCGCGGGCACCCGCAGGCGCACGGTATGCGTATTTACGGTAGAGTTTATGTGATCGTAGCGTGTGACTCAATCGTTACATATTTTCACTATATAATGTATTTTGTAGATCATGGTCCCTTTGATAGATTCTGAAAGTTTGGTTAATATAGAATGTTCATGAACAGAGAAATCCCTCTTTGTTTGATACGAAGGGTCAGACAGGAGTAATACAGTGGTGTTTAGTATCCATCGGAAGAATATTTAATTAGAAATATTCCGGTGTTGGTTTGAAGCAGATCAATCGCTCGTGCGAATAGTTATGGACATAAGAAGTTTATGAACATTTACTTTATTTGCACTTTATTACCCATGCGGCGGGAAACCCAGTTTCCCTCCCACCTGAGCTGTTGGAAATAGTCACAGCCCACCTGTATGAATCAACCTATGACCTTTTGTTATAATGCGAAGCCGAATTCCTGTGTCCAATGAACAATGAGATTGTAGGGACCATTGAATTGCATTGTGTGTGGGGCATAAATAGAAAGGCCGATCACATCCAGCTCTTACTCTTCAACGGTTATCATTGCTGAAAATCGGGAGCTGGATGTCCAGAGGCGCATGCGATCGTTTCCTTTGTGCGTAAGTTTTTCTCCGTAATCATACTGTTTCTCTCTTGTTATTGTGGGCCATATCTTTCTCTCTCTTCTCTTTCTCTCATTTTTCTCTTAAACTTAATTGTATTGTATTCACTGTGTAGTTACCTGGTTAGTTAGTCTATGTTATATTGTAGTGTATGATTTGTATTTGTATTAATTCTTTTGCAAGTATATCAATCAAATATATATATATTAGGCGTTGGACCCTAAGCCCAGGTATCTGTGTATTTCTTATAGAGTTAAGTATTCTCAGAGCGTCGGTGACGCTCAAACTGCTTTTAAGCTAGTAAGGTTATACTGTGTTGCATTTACACCATATCACTACACAAAGGGTTTACTGCATAATACACTGTTTATGGTTTAGATATAAAGGTTTTACATTGTGAGCGTGTGTGCCGCTGGTGATCTCTTCGTGGTCTCGAGCGGTCGCATCGCTATAGCGAATCATTACGGTAGTCGGCAGCCAATAGAGTGCCTGCCAGTGATCTCTTGGCCGTGAGCGAACGTAAGCATGAGCGTCTCGACCACGGCTAAGCGATTGTTACGCAACGTGCGTACCCTCACGGTACTTCATACGTAGTTAGCGTACAGTGTTCTTAGACCTCATAAAGGGTATTATATAAGATAAATATTTAGCTTTATCATCGGTTAACCCGAATGAGGCCGAATGTCATCATCCCGCTGTCGGATTCTCGCAAGATTCGTATTCCACATAAAGAGCCGCACGTCGCCGCCATTTTCACTCGTGCATTGGAGATTGAACGGAGAGGACGTGGCTACGTTCTCTCCCTGAAAGGCTCCATATCTGTGCTCAGTGTGCTGCAAATATCTGTGCTCAGTTTGCTGCATTGTGGGGTCCACCAGTATATAATAGTAGTACAGTACAGTAGGCCATTGCTGTATCTTGCAGCTCCATGTCAGACTCAGTTCTAGACAGTATCCTGATCAATGCTCAATATATGCTGCATTATTCTGTGACCAGTATACTATATAGTAGTACAGTGCAGCATTTTGGTGACCATCAGTATAGTACAGTACAGTAGGCCATTGCTGTATCTTGCAGCTCCGTGTCACTGCAAGTATCCATATCTGTGCTACATTGTTGTGATGAGCAGTATATATAGTAGTACAGTGCAGCATTTTGGTGACGAACAGTATATAGTTGTAGAGTACAGTAGGCCATTGCTGTATCTTGCAGCTCTGTGTCACTGCAAGTATCCATATCTGTGCTGCATTGTTGTGACGAGCAGTATATATAGTAGTACAGTGCAGCATTTTGGTGACCAACAGTATATAGTTGTACAGTACAGTAGGCCATTGCTGTACCTTGCAGCTCCGTGTCACTGCAAGTATCCATATCTGTGCTGCATTGTTGTGACGAGCAGTATATATAGCAGTACAGTGCTGCATTGTGGTGACCAGTATACTACAGTACAATAGTCCAGTGCTGTTCTCGCTGCTCAGTGTCAGTTCTCCGTAGTATCATCAGTGCTCAGTATAATCAGTGATTGATCAGTATAATCAGTTCTCAGTATAATCAGTGCGCTGTTAGACGTGCGCCCGTTTTCCGCCATTAGTGCATTGGGATTTAGACAATTGATGAAGTTATTGTGTCCCCGATACGAAATCCCATGTAGATTCCACTTCACTAGGCAGGCGAATGCGAGATTTTACCAATTAATATCAGTGATTTTTAATTAATTATTAATTACAGTGATCTTGCCAAATGATTCCAGCGATTTTGTCATTTTCTTCCAGTGATTTGGACCAATAATACCATTGATTAGAACAAATAATTCCTGTGATTTTGTCATTTTCTTCCAGTGATTTGGACTAATAATACCATTGATTAGAACGAATAATTCCTGTGATTTTGTAATTTTCTTCCAGTGATTTGGACCAATAATACCATTGATTAGAACGAATAATTCCTGTGATATTGAGGTGTTTGTGTCGCTTAGCTTAGCCATCCAGCGACACAGTGCACCTCTTTTTCTCTTTTCTTTGCATCATGTGCTGTTTGGGGGCTATGTTTTTTAAGTGCCATCCTGTCTGACACTTCCGTATATGTCCAGTGGTACTGCCATTTGATATAATTCCCGACATTACTGCCATATAATTCCAGTGATTTTGTCATTTTCTTCCAGTGATTTGGACCAATAATACCATTGATTAGAACAAATAATTCCTGTGATTTTGTCATTTTCTTCCAGTGATTTGGACCAATAATACCATTGATTAGAACAAATAATTCCTGTGATTTTGTCATTTTCTTCCAGTGATTTGGACCAATAATACCATTGATTAGAACGAATAATTCCTGTGATTTTTTCATTTTCTTACAGTGATTTGGACCAATAATACCATTGATTAGAATGAATAATTCATGTGATATTGAGGTGTTTGTGTCGCTTAGTTTAGCCATCCAGTGACCACAGTGCACCTCTTTTTCTCTTTTCTTTGCATCATGTGCTGTTTGGGGCCAATTTTTTTAAGTGCCATCCTGTCTGACACTGCAGTGCCACTCCTAGATGGGCCAGGTGTTTGTGCCGCCCTCTTGGGTTGCTTAGCTTAGTCATCCAGCGACCTCGGTGCAAATTTTAGGACTAAAAATAGTATTGTAAGGTGTGAGGTGTTCAGAATAGACTGGAAATGAGTGGAAATTATGGTTATTGAGGTTAATAATACTATAGGATCAAAATTACCCCCAAATTCTATGATTTAAGCTGTTTTTGAGGGGGTTTGAAAAAAAACACCCGAATCCAAAACACACCCGAATCCGACAAAAAATTTTAAGGGAGATTTTGCCAAAACGCGTCCGAATCCAAAACACGGCCGCGGGACCGAATCCAGAACCAAAACCCCGAAAAATTTCCGGTGCACTTCTCTAATATCATATATATATATATATATATCTTAGTAGGTGACAGGAAACCCACAGTTTACTTTTTTAACCTTAAAATAACTCTATTCGCTACACATCTATTTTGCTAAGGTATATAGGATCGCGATTTTAAAAATGTCAGAAAACTTTTCTCTTTTCCTCTTTGAGCTCTCGATTATGGCAGATAGCAAATAAGTGATGATCTTTTAAACAGCAGTTGAAGGGTGGGAGCAGACAAGAGATTAATTGGATGGAGGAATATTTTGAGAATTCATTATTAGCCAGCAAGAATCTAGCCATCTGCTGCTATAACTCACTAAGGAGGACTGACTGTCTTTGCTGAACATGGATAAAGGCTGTAGTCCTGATATACATGACATTTTTCCTACGTGAATTCCACCCACATTCCTGACAGGGCTGTTTCAGAAAAAAAGACATTAGACTTAGATTAATACGGGTGATACCAGGTTAACAGAGACCTCTGAAGCAATTTAGCATAGTTATTCTGTACTACTGAATATATCCAGTGATCTCAAGTTTCACTAAAATGCTTGTCATAGGATTTGTCCAAAAAGACAGACAAGGATAGATTGTTAAAGGACGTAACTGAGGTGTACGATCATCGCTGCCACACAGACAGGGCCACTAAGAGAAAGCCTGGGCCCTGGTACAGTAACTTTCTGGGGGCCCCCCTGCAGGGGGTGTGGCCAAAACCTGTTAGTTGCATGGCCGCACCACTTTCGGGGCATGTCTAGAACACGAGAAGTACCCATGCACAGGAGCATGACATTCCTCTCAGCAGTTAGGACAAAAGTGTTCAAAGTTGAATAAACTGAAATGTTGACTTGCAATTGTGCAGTATTTTGGACAGTGTGCCAGCCATGACACATAGATAGATAGATAGATGATAGATAGATAGATAGATAGATAGATAGATAGATAGATAGATAGACAGACAGACAGACAGACAGACAGACAGACAAACAGACAGACACAGGGATGCGGTTATGTGACCGACGGTCAGGAGACCACCGGTCACAATCCTGACGCCGGGATCCCGAAACCTGAATATCCCGCCGGTCAGCATGCCAACCAACAGGGACTATTCCCACTCATGGGTGTCCACGACATCCATAAAGTGGAAATTGAACCTGTGGTTAGTGCAGCGAGTCACCGAGTCCGCTGCGTGGCAAGAGCGCAGTGAGCCTGCAAGGGGCTTCTTTGCACTCGCTCCCACCCGCCGGCCATCTAAATGCCGGGATATCGGCATCGAGATGGTGACTGGCGGTCACACAAACCCAACCCATACACACACACACACACACACACACACACACACACACACACACATAGGTATATACTGTATATAGATAGATATTACACACACACATACAGGGGGATCAGTACGTAATCCCGCTGGATGGGATCCCGGCGGTCGAAATACCGACGCCGGAATCCCGACCACACAATCCCGACAGGGGTAGCGAGCGGAACGCAGCCCCTTGCGGGCTCGCTTCGCTCGCCACGCTGGCGGCACACTATTATATTCTCCCTCTATGGGTGTCGTGGACACCCACGGAGGGAGAATATGTCGGGATTGTGGCGGTCGGGATTCCGGCGTCGGTATTTCGACCGCCGGGATCCCGTCCAGCGGGATGTTGACCGCATCCCCATACAGAGCAGTAGAGAGTCTGGCTGGGCCCAGGTACTTTTCAGGGCCTGTGGCCTATTCACAGAAGGCATGGTCATGTACCCTTTGAAATAATACCCCAAAAATTGTATTTTAAGTGCCACCATGGCCACACTCCAGCCCAGCAGTCAGCAGCATGTGCTGGGCTTAGGAGAAGAGCTGTAGCTGCTGCTTGCAGTTAAGGGGGAGGAAGCCCGAGGCCCTCACCGAGCCCCTCCATCAGACCTGGGCCCGGATAATTTGTACCCTCTCCCCCACTCTCTCGGCACCACTGCGCACAGAGTGCAGAGCCCTGTGGGTGGCACAGCCGCTTACCAACAGCCCCTTCATCTGGGTAGCAGCATCTTGAATCACTTCCCTGCAGCTGGCTAACAGGATGCAGAATCGCTAATGCAGTTCTGGCCAGAGTGTCCTTTGGAAGCTCCAGACGTGCACACTGCAGCTCTTACAGGCCCCCTGGGCATTGCTGTAATTCCTGGCATTGGCATGATGTCATGCGCTCAGGGGGAGTGGCCAGCACAGGGCGCAGTAAAGCCCTGTTACTGCTCAGGGTTTGTTCATGACAAATAAGTACAATGAATTTTGTAAATGTGTACTAGACCCACAAAACAACACGGTACCAAAGTACCTCCTAGCGCCAATTCGATAAAACAAGCTTAATATTTAATATTAGTCTGTCTGCAGCTCTCTATTATCAAAGGGACTACTCCACCCTTTACACTCAAAAACACAAACAGCGCTATCTGTGTTCTGTTTGTGTACTAGACCCAACTGATACAAATGAAGTTAAATTTGCAAATAAGCCAATGGAATTATATGATAAAGCCCAGCTGCCTAATAGGTCCTAAAATGAATGAACAACTTTTATGCCTGCTTCAGACCTGTCAACATGGTTTTGTGATTCTTCAAGCAGTCACTGAGCACTGTTTTATATTTCAGCTACAGTAGCTGGACAGTTTAGTAGGCCATGTCTCCTGTTCTTCTACTGAGTACTCACATTTCACACAATCGCTGCTTTGAAATTACTGTGTGGATAGGTTAGCATGGAGAAGAGGTGGAGAAGCATAAAACAGTAGCAATGACCCCGCTGCTTCCTAGGATCACACCTGAATGGAAGGGGAGAGGGTGCACTGAGCCATGGGGTAGAAGAATAGGATGAAGGGACATTATACTATATACAACTATATGGGAACGTTGGCTGTGTTGCACCTGGTGACATTCAAGGCATATTGGCTATTTAATTGAAGGTTATATGGGCATATTGGCAAGGCTATATAAGTATTTTGGTGGTATATGATGCTTGAGAGAGGTATATTGGCTATATGCTGGCCTACTGGCTATATGAAGGTATGTGAGACTATATGGAGGTATATAACGAAACAGAGTGTTCTCATGTACATGACATTTCTTTTGTAATACCACCCTCATTTAATATTATAATAATTTTCTCCATAATAATATAATTTCATTCAACTACAGGTTGAGTATCCCATATCCAAATATTCCGAAATACAGAATATTCCGCAATACGGAATTTTTGTGAGTGAGTGAGATAGTGAAACCTTTGTTTTCTGATGGCTCAATGTACACAAACTTTGTTTAATACACAAAGTTATTAAAAATATTGTATTAAATAACCTTCAGGCTGTGTGTATAAGGTGTATATGAAACATAAATGAATTGTGTGAATGTACACACACTTTGTTTAATGCACAAATTTATTAAAAATATTAGCTAAAATGAACTTCAGGCTGTGTGTATAAGGTGTATATGAAACATATATGTATTCTGTGCTTAGACTTGGGTCCCATCGCCATGATATCTCATTATGGTATGCAATTATTCCAAAATATGGAAAAATCCGATATCAAAAATACTTCTGGTCCCAAGCATTTTGGATAAGGGATACTCAACCTGTATATATAAACGGTTTGGATTTAGATGAATAAAATGCATCTCTAGATTTGGATTAATAAAATGCATTTACAAATATGACTCTGCCAGTGAATAAATACCATGCCCTCCTGATAACTATAATAACATAGTAACATAGTTATTGAGGTTGAAAACAGGCAAAATGCCCATCGGGTTCAACCTGTATTCTGTATTTAGCCGAGTTCATTATAATTTTCCTTGTTGAAATAATGTTTTATGTCTAGTTAACCACTGTACATCATGTTCCTTCAGGATTATCAATGTGCATAATTTTAAATGCTATAACCTTGGATATCTTTTTCAGTCAGAAATCTATCCAATCTGTTTTTAAATGCATATACAGAGTCCACAATTACCACCTTCTCTGGCAGGGAATTCCAAATCCTTATTGCCCTAACAGTGAAGAACCCTTTCCTACGTTGTGTATGGAATTTTCTCTCCTCTAACCTCAGCAAGTGACCTCGTGTCCTATGCAGAGTTATTTTAATAAACAATTCCTCTGATAATTCTTTGTAATGTCCCTTTACATATTTAAAGATATTAATAACGTCTCCTCTTAGACGGCTCTTTTCTAGTGTATACATATTCAACCTAGTAAGCCTTTCCTCGTACTCCAGTCCTTCTAGCCCTTTAATCAATTTAGTAGCATGCCACTGAACCCTTTCGAGTTCTCAGATATCTTTTTTATAATGTGGTGCCCAAAATTGAACACAATATTCAAGGTGCGGCCGTACCAATGATTTTTACAGCGGCAGGATTACATTCTCGTCCCTTGTCTCAATTTCCCGTTTTATGCACGATAACACCTTACTTGCCTTCTTTGCTGCACTTTGACATTGTATACTGTTATTAAGCCTATTATCAATGAGTACCCCCAAATATTTTTCCAATACTGTTACCCCTAGATTTTCCCCATTTAATATGTAGGTTGCAAGTTTGTTTTTAGTCCCGAAATGCATAACTTTGCATTTTTCTATATTGAACCTCATTCTCCATTTAAACACCCAGATTTCAAGTTTAGATAAGTCATACTGTAGAGACTCCACATCTATTTCTCAATTAATTACCCTACACAGCGTAGTATCATCTGCAAAGATTGACACTGTGCTTTCCAGGCCTATTTCTAGGTTATTGATAAATATTTTGAACAGTAGTGGCCCGAGTATGGACCCTTGTGGTATTCCACTGACTACTGGTGCCCAGCTGGAGGACATTTCATTGACCACTACTCATTGTACCCTGTTATCCAGCCTGTTACTTATCCATGTACAAACAGTTTTTCTCAGGCCAAGGTCCTTTAATTTGATGATCTGTCTCCTGTGAGGCACTGTGTCGAAGGCTTTTGCAAAATCTAAGTAGACCACATCCACTGCTTTTCCTTGTTGAGATTGTCGCTCACTTCATCATAGAAGCTAACTAAGTTAGCTTGACAAGATCTGTCTCTCACAAACCCATGCTGGTTCTTGCTAATAATCTTAGTTGTATGCAAATACTCCTGTATGCTATCCCTTAAAATTCCTTCCAATATTTTCCCCACTATAAATGTCAAACTAACTGGTCTGTAGTTACCCGGATGATTTTTAGATCCCTTTTTAAATAATGGCACTACCTCAGCTATACGCCAATCCATCGATACCATGCCTGATCTAATTGAACTATTGAAAATAAAGTATAGGGGTCTTGCCAGTTGTGACCTGAGTTCCTTAAGAACCCTCGGGTGAAATCTATTTGGGCCAGTTGATTTATTAATCTTAATTTTGCTTAGTCTCTTCAGGACTATTACTTCACTTAAACAATTATCTAGCCTTGAATCATTGCTGTCACTATCGTTATGCACTACTCCCACCGTCACTCTGGTGAACACTGATGAAAAAAATTTGTTCAGTATTTCCGCTTTTGTTTCGTCATCATTTATCAATACTCCAAATTCATCTTTTATTGGACCTACGTTCTCCTTATTTAACCTTTTACTGTATATATATTCAAAAATCTTTTTAGGATTGGTTTTGCTCTCCATAGCGATTTGCTTTTCGTTATCAATTTTAGCTGCTCTTATTGCTTTTTTGCATCTCTTATTGCATTCCTTGTAGTACTGGAATGAGTCCGCCTTTTCATTAGATTTAAATGCTTTGAAATAACGCTTCTTTTTATCCATTTCTTCCTTGACCCTCTTATTAAGCCACACCAGTTTGAGTTTGGTACTCCTGCGTTTGCTGCCCATCGGAATGAATTTGCGAATATTGCTATCGATCAACCCTTTCAAAGCATCCCACATTTTCATAGTGTTCTTGCCATGAAACAAAACTTCCAAGTCAATATTATTTAGTGCACTTCTCAGCATACTGAAGTTAGCCTTTCCCCCACTTGAGATTTCTACCCATATTGACTCCACATTATCTCCAGTCCCCTCATAAATAACCTCCTTTAAGTATGGTTTAAGAGATGGCTTAACATAAAGACATACACCTCCTCCTCTTTTGTTAGCCCTGTCACTCCTGAAAAGAGAATACCCCTCCAAGTTTGCAACCCAGTCATGAGAGTCGTCCCACCATGTTTCAGTAATACCTATAATATCATACTGAGTCTTTGATGCTATCAATTCTAATTCCCCATTTTAAATGCTAGGCTTCTTGCATTCGCAAGCATACATTTTAGTTTAGTGTTTCCCTTGTCCATTTGTTTTTTAAGGGTATCCTATCATTGTTTACAAGTGCCTTCCTATAGTTACTCTTACTGACAGTTCTGATCCTCCCTCCCTCTCCACCCCCATCATACTTACTATTTTCCTTGATCACCTCGTTTAGTCCTTCTAAATTCTCCACCCCGACATAAGTATTTTCCTTTATGCTTCTTACATCATTTTCTGAATGCTGTAATGAAGACCCACAATTGTTAGTTAATGTTTTGGCAATATCTTTGGTAATACCCTTATTAGTACCCATATAAGTACTCTTGCCGGCTGCTCTTTTCCTCCCCCCTTCTCCACCCCCATTTAGTTCACTACCACCATCCTTACTAATCTCACTGCATGACCTGTAGTTTCTAACTAAACCCTCCCCCCAGGCTCCTAGTTTAAAAGCTCCTCCAACCTTCTAACCATCCTTCCCCCCAGCACCGCAGCCCACTCCTCATTCAGGTGCAATCCATTGCGACAAAAAAGATGGCGCTTGACTGTGAAGTCCGCCCAGTGTTCCAGGAACACAAACCCCTCCTTTCTACACCAGTCTCTAAGCCACACATTTACCTCCCTGATCTCCCTCTGCCTCCCTGTGCTAGCGTGTGGCACAGGTAGTATTAAGGAGAATATTACCTTAGATGTCCTTTACTTAAGTTTCTTGCCTAAGTCCCTATAATCTTTCTTAATTACATCATTTTGTCTTTAAGAGTGTATGGGGTGGTGACCACACAGTAAATAAATGTAGAGCATAAAGTAGAATAGATAGAGCACAAATACTGCAATGCTATTTATTCATTAACTTATGATTGGCCTTCTCCTTACCGTTTATAGACCCTCAGGAAGTGCATGCAGAGCTGGATTAAGCTGCCTCATAGAGGTGCGAGCAGGGGCTGGCTGGCAACTTTTAGCTAGTTCAGAGCAGTGGCCCATAAGTAATGGCGCCATCTTAAATGGAGTTTTTTTTATTGTTTAAAAAATATTTATTAATAAAAAAAAAATTAGGCCTTGTGTAAATTATCCCAAAGATAATTTATTATAAATTTGTCAGTGCGGCCGCGGCTTGAGCAGAACTGTGTAGTGCAGGGGTGGTCAACCAGTCAGTGGCAAAGAGCCAGAAAAGATCTGTAGTCAAGGGTAAGAGCCATATCATGCGTGCGCCCAGGGCGCGCAAGCAAAAGTGGGGGTGTGGCATAGTTGTCACAAAGCCACACCCCATTTTTATGCGTACACCTTTCGGTTTGACGTTTGTAGGAGTATGACCTTGTGTAATTACCCCATTTTAGTCATGTTGTACAGTGCCTCATACAAATAAAGCCCCTGTACAGTGCCACATACATATAAAAACACCAAAAAATGGGTGCCTCCACAGTGCCAAATACATATATGCCCCCACAGTGCCAGATACATATATGTCCCCATGGTGCCAGATACATATATTCCTCCACAGTGCCAGATACATATATTCCTCCACAGTGCCAGATACATACTGTATATGCCCCAACAGTGCCAGATACATATATGTCCCCATTGTGCCAGATATGCCCCCACTGCCAGATAAACATCTCCCTAGTGCTAGATATGCCCCCAGTGACAGATACATATCTCCCCAGTGCTAGATATGCCCCCAGTGTAAGATACACATGTCCCCCCCAGTGCCAGATATGCCCCCACTGCCAGATATGCCCCCACTGCCAGATACACATCTCCCCAGTGCCAGATATGCCCGCAGTGTAAGATACACATGTCCCCCCTAGTGCCAGATATGCCCCCAGTGCCAGATATGCCCACAGTACCAGATATGCCTACAGTGCCAGATGCACATGTCCCCCCAGTGCCAGATACACGTCCCCCCAGTGCCAGATATGCCCCCAGTGTAAGATACACATGTCCCCACAATGCGCCCCCCCCCAAGTGCTGCTCACCGCTGCGCTGCTGCTCTGCTCAGTCTGCTGTGTGTGCTGCAGCTGGTGAGAGGCACTGAGTTGGCTGGAGGAAGTCCCGAGTGTGACGGGACGAAACGCGTTGACGTCATCCTCCTTGCTCAGCCCGCACACGTACAGATTGCTGTCAGTCGAATCCGCATTTAGCGGTGAATTTGAAATCAGCCTTGGAGCTTTCTTGCCGGGACGCCAGGTCAGCATACCTCCGAAGCGTCCGCACCCGCCCGCCAGGACAGTAACATCTGCACCGTAATAGTGCCGGCGGCGGACGCTGAGAAGATATCCCGGTATCTC
Organism: Pseudophryne corroboree; assembly: GCF_028390025.1. Taxonomy (NCBI): domain Eukaryota; kingdom Metazoa; phylum Chordata; class Amphibia; order Anura; family Myobatrachidae; genus Pseudophryne; species Pseudophryne corroboree. The sequence continues at coordinate 693,876,977 of NC_086447.1, read as the reverse complement.
CTGCACTGCGAGACTGAACCTTCCCGCAGGTCGGGTAATTATTACCAGCAGCACTTCCTCTGCACTGGGACGCCAGTAGCATAGAGGACGGGAGCTACAATTATCCTCTAAAGGCTGTAGTAACTGTTGCAATCTGTTCAATTGATTCAAATAGACCAAATAGGTCTGTGTGGCAACATACAAGCTACACTGTTTCAAGTCCTACTATAAAGTGGCAAAGAAATCTGAATGTATTAGTGTGCTCGAGCTTTCCTTTATATATTGGTTCTAAATGTGTGTGCTAATACATTTGTTTTTAATTTAATCATACCAGCAAGTTCCATGTGTGTTGAATTTGATTTAAGCAGACACCTGTGTATTTACTTTTTGACAATTTAAATTTCAACAAATATACATCAAGCGCATTACACATTTTGTATATATTTTTTGTTTTTGTTGTTTGGGGGAGATAGCAAACCCTCAGTGCTTGCAGCTGATGTATAGTTAATTAATTCATTACAAACATTTGCGCCAGGAGTTGGAGTGGTTAAACACTCTTAATATATCTACACATCTCCCCAGTGCCAGATATGCCCGCAGTGTAAGATACACATGTCCCCCCTAGTGCCAGATATGCCCCCAGTGCCAGATATGCCCACAGTACCAGATATGCCTACAGTGCCAGATACACATGTCCCCCCAGTGCCAGATACACGTCCCCCCAGTGCCAGATATGCCCCCAGTGTAAGATACACATGTCCCCACAATGCGCCCCCCCCAAGTGCTGCTCACCGCTGCGCTGCTGCTCTGCTCAGTCTGCTGCTTGTGAGGGGAGGAGAGCGCAGCGTGCGCCTCTGCTTCCTCACAGTCTCCTGTGTGTGCTGCAGCTGGTGAGAGGCACTGAGTTGGCTGGCTAGAGAGAAACGCTAGAAGCTGTGTTTGCTGCACAGGGCTGGACTAATGTCTGTGGGGTCCTGGGCAACAAATTTGAGGGGGCCCTATAGTATACAAACACAGCACTGTGTCTGGCTGCTGTGTGCTGCAGTTGACACTGTCACCTAACCTACAGCACATAGCAGAAAGACACAGTGCTGTGTTTGTATAAAATATATATAAACATTAGTAGTATGCAGTGGCGGAACATGAAAGTAGTGGGCCCAGGTGCAAAAATATACTTTGGGCCCCTTCCCCTCTAGGCCCCACAGTAGTGTACCGTACTCTCTGTGTGTCAGTGACCACCCCTGCAGCCCCTCTGTGTGTCAGTGACCACCCCCTCATCCCCTCTGTGTGTCAGTGGCCACCCCCGCATCTCCCCTGTGTGCCAGTGACCACCCATGCAGACCCCCTGTGTGTCAGTGACCACCCCCGCATTCCCTCTGTGTGTCAGTTTCCACACCCTGCATACCCTCTGTGTGTCAGTGACCACCCCCGCATCCCCTCTGTGTGTCAGTGACCACCCCCGCATTCCCTCTGTGTGTCAGTGACCACCCCCGCATTCCCTCTGTGTGTCAGTGACCACCCCCGCATTCCCTCTGTGTGTCAGTTTCCACCCCAGCATCTCCTTTGTGTGCCAGTGACCACCCACGCAGACCCTCTGTGTGTCAGTTTCCACCCCCGCATCCCCTCTGTGTGTCAGTGACCACCCCCCCATCTACTCTGTGTGTCAGTGGAACCCCCACAGCCCCTCTGTGTGTCAGTTTCCACATACGCATTCCCTCTGTGTGTCAGTGACCACCCCCACATCCCCTCTCTGTATCAGTGACCACCCCCGCATCCCCGCTCTGTGTCAGTGACCACCCCCGCATCCCCTCTCTGTGTCAGTGACCACCCCCGCATCCCCTCTCTGTGTCAGTGACCACCCTAGCATCCCCTCTGTGTGTCAGTGACCACCTCCGCATCCCCTCTGTGTGTCAGTGACCACCCCAGCATCCCCTCTGTGTGTCAGTGACCATCCCTGCAGCCCCTCTGTGTGTCAGTGACCACCTACGCATTCCCTCTCTGTGTCAGTGACCACCTACGCATTCCCTCTCTGTGTCAGTGACCACCTACGCATTCCCTCTCTGTGTCAGTGACCAACCCCGCATCCCCTCTCTGTGTCAGTGACCACCCCCGCATCCCCTCTCTGTGTCAATGACCACCCCCGCATCCGCATCCCCTCTCTGTGTCAATGACCACCCCCGCATCCCCTCTCTGTGTCAGTGACCACCCCCGCATCCCCTCTGTGTGTCAGTGACCACCCCAGCATCCCCTCTGTGTGTCAGTGACCACCTACGCATTCCCTCTCTGTCAATGACCACCCCCGCATCCCCTCTCTGTGTCAGTGACCACCTCCGCATCCCCTCTCTGTGTCAGTGACCACCCCCGCATCCCCTCTGTGTGTCAGTGGAACCCCCACAGCCCCTCTGTGTGTCAGTTTCCACCTCCGCATTCCCTCTGTGTGTCAGTGACCACCCCCGCATCCCCTCTGTGTGTCAGTGACCACCCCGCATTCCCTTTGTGTGTCAGTGACCATACCGCATTCCCTCTGTGTGTCAGTGACCACCCCTGCTGCATCCCCTCTCTGTGTCAGTGACCACCCCCGCTGCCTCTCTGTATGTCAGTGACCACCCCAGGATCCACTCTGTGTGTCAGTGACCACCCTCCCACATTCCTGCCTCTGTGTGTCAGTGCCCCCCATGACATTCCCCCCTCTGTGTCTTAGTGATACCCCCCAGACACACAATCCCCTCTCAGCAGTAACATTGTATCCTCTGACATCACTGTTTAACTGTTTGTATATCTAATTCTGTTGTGGAACTACAAGTCTCAACATGATCTCCAGATATAACAGGCTGTTTGAGCATGCTGCGACCTCTTGTTCCACAAAAACTGGATCAAGTTTAGGAGTCTGATTAGTGGACCATGCTGGGTGCTGGGATAAAAGGAGGGATGGATCATGCTAATGGTGTCCGGGGCTGCTCATGGTAAAGTGGCTGGTCCGACGGAGGGGTCACGCACCAGGAACTAGGGAACTTGTCTAGCTATGTCTGCTTTATCAATTATCTGTGCCTGCCATGACATCACAAAAAATCCTGCAGCCTATGGCCAATTATCTTACTGCTGGCAATGCAGATTATCTGTTCTGCACTAGGTGTCCGGCACTGCACCGCACACCACAAAGTCGCCCACAGCCAGTCAGATACTGCCGACGCCGCTGAGGAAGGAGCTGAGCGTAAAATGATGCCTCCTCACTCTTGGACTCCTGAACGTCAAACTAATCCCTGCGGCCGTTGCAATCCTGCGACCCGCGAGAGTCTGGCTGCAGCAGCACCTTGGCGGGCGGGGACTGGGGAAATCGGAGACACAGCTGAATCATGCTGTGCTCCCATTTCAGTGCCGTGGCATGCACGATTTAGGCGGAGAGTGTGGGGCCCCTAATGTGTGAGGGCCCCAGGACGACCGCCCCTGTCGCCCCTCCTTGGATCTGGCCATGGTGCTGCAGCTGGTGAGAGGCACTTAGTGGGCTGGGGCAGGCAAGAGAGACACTAGACACTGTGTGGGCTGGCGCTGGAGAGAGGCACAGTGTGCACTGGGGTTGCGCTGAGTGGAGAAAAACACTGTGGGCTGGGGGTGGCTAGAGAGAGACAACAGACACTGTGTGGGCTGGGTCTGGAAAGACATACATGGAGGGAATGAGGGTGGATGGGTACACAGCAATATGGAGAGAGCACAGCACAGTAAGATCACGCACCTTCCATGAGGCCTTTTCAGGTGTGACTTTATACTAGCATCCAGTCCCATAATTCCGTGTGTGCCAGGTGTGCCTGGCACACAGCGCAGTCGCACTGAGGGTGCAACGGCCAGCGGCTTGTAATGAGTCAATTTCACTCATTACAAGCCGCCTGTGCCGAAGGAGGAGAGGGAGCAGCGGAGAAGGAGGAGGAGGGAGGGGGAGGAGGGAGCCACAGCAGCGCTATGTAATTGGTAGCGGCGCCGCTGCAGCAGTCCCTGTCCTTCCGCATTGGCTGGCCCGGCGTTGCTGTGAATGCTGGGATGCGCTTCCCTCATCCCAGCATTGACAGCGGCGGCCAGTCAATGCTGAAGGAGAGGTACAGCTGCATGCCGCGCCGCCAGTAATTACAGTGCGCTGCTGTAGCTCCCTTCTCCCCCTCCCTCCTCCTGCTTCTCCCCTGCCACCTGGAGCTGCCAGAACCGAGGAGCCTGACTGCCTGAGAGATGTTAAGTATCATCTATTCTATTCTATTCTATTCTGTCTGTCTGTCTGTCTGTCTGTCTACCTAATGTGTAAAAGGGTGATTCTGTCTGCTGTAATGTGTAAAAAGGGGGACGCTGTCTGCCGTAATGTGTAAAAAAGGGGACGCTGTCTGCTGTAATGTGTAAAAAGGTGGACTATCTGCCGTAATGTGTAAAAAGGGGGACTGTCTGCCGTAATGTGTAAAAAGGGGGACGCAATCTGCCGTAATGTGTAAAAAGTGGACGCTGTCTGCAGTAGCGGATCTTGCCACGGGCAAGCAGGACTTTTGCCCGGGGCGCCGCCTTCCGGAGGGCGCAGTGCGCCATTCGAAGGGCGCCGTACCAGGGCAAGATCCACTGCTGCTGTGCCCCCCGCTGCCCGTTGCCCCCCGTTGCCGCTGTGAAGGGAAACTAGACGTGTACGCGTCTAGTTTCCCTTCGTGGAGAGGTCCTTTACTGTGTGGTGCGCGATGACGTCATCGCGCACAGCAAAGGTCCTCTCCACAAAGAGAACTAGACGCTACGCGTCTAGTTTCCCTTCGTGGAGAGGACCTTTGCTGTGCGGTGCGCGATGACGTCATCGCGCACCGCACATCATTTCAGTCTGTACAGGGGGCGTAAATGACCACGCCCCCTGTACGAAGCCATGCCCCTATTGCCGCCCGGGGCGCACAGAGCGCCAGAACCGGCCCTGGCTGTCTGCCGTAATATGTAAAAAGGGGACGCTGTCTGCCGTATTGTGTAAAAAGGGGGATGCAGTCTGCCGTAATGTGTAAAAAGTGGACGCTGTCTGCGTAATGTGTAATAAGTGGATGCTGTCTGCCGTAATGTGTAAAAAGGGGAATTTGTCCGCCAAAATGTGTAAGATGGGCTGTACCTAGTGTAGTGGCGCAACTGTGAGGCGTAATTTGAATAATGGAGACTACTATAATATGTAATGTGAATTGGTATTATTTTGTTGCCACACTCCTTCCCCATGAAGCCACGCCCCTATAATTTTTGCACGCGCCTACGGCGCACACTGCCCCTTTTTTACATAGAGGGGGGCGCCCATGCCCTATCTTGCAAACAGTGCTAAAATGTGTAGTTACGGCACTGTTAGCAGCAGTAGTCTACCCACAAACCCACTCCCCTCTCACCACACAGAAAAAGTAATTGTTACATTAAAGATACATTACAATTGTTTAGGTGAAGTACAAAAGTAGCAAAATTTTCAAGAATAAAAATGCATCTAGCTCCACCTCCAAAACATTAATACATTAACTTATTTATGTATGACTAATTTATTTATAATAATGTTATTATGTATTATCATATTTTTTAGAACCTGCACATGAGGAATATCTCTATATAACAAATTGACAATGATATCATAAGCCATTAAATGGCTCAGAGTCATATGAAAAGCCCCTTTTATCAAGCACGTTTATATTAGTGATATGCACCGGACATTTTTCGGGTTTTGTGTTTTGGTTTTGGATTCGGTTCCGTGGCCGTGTTTTGGATTCAGACTCGTTTTGGCAAAACCTCCCTGAAATTTTTTTGTTGGATTCGGGTGTGTTTTGGATTCTGGGTGTTTTTTTAAAAAAAAACCCTCAAAAACAGCTTAAATCATAGAATTTGGGGGTCATTTTGATCCCATAGTATTATTAACCTCAATAACCATAATTTCCACTCATTTCCAGTCTATTCTGAACACCTCACACCTCACAATATTATTTTTAGTCCTAAAATTTGCACAGAGGTCGCTGGATGACTAAGCTAAGCGACCCAAGTGGCCGGCACAAACACCTGGCCCATCTAGGAGTGGCACTGCAGTGTCAGACAGGATGGCACTTAAAAAAATAGTCCCCAAACAGCACATGATGCAAAGAAAAAAAAGAGGTGCATCAAGGTCGCTGGATGGCTAAGCTAAGCGACCCAAGTGGCCGACACAAACACCTGGCCCATCTAGGAGTGGCACTGCAGTGTCAGACAGGATGGAAATTAAAAAAATAGTCCCCAAACAGCACATGATGCAAAGAAAAAAAGAGGTGCACCGAGGTCGCTGGATGATAAGCTAAGCAACCCAAGTGGCTGACACAAACACCTGGCCCATCTAGGAGTGGCACTGCAGTGTCAGACAGGATGGCACTTAAAAAAAATTGGCCCCAAACATCACATGATGCAAAGATAAATTAAAGAAAAAAGAGGTGCAAGATGGAATTGTCCTTGGGGATGAGTGCTTCCATCCTCATGTGAAGCTGAACCACTAGCCATGAACATAGGCCAGGGCCTCAGCCGTTCCTTGCCACTCCGTGTCGTAAATGGCATATTGGCAAGTTTACGCTTCTCATCAGACGCTTTTAATTTTGATTTTTGGGTCATTTTACTGAACTTTTTTTGGGGGGGGGATTTTACATGCTCTCTACTAAGACATTGAGCATCAGCCTTGGCAGACGACGTTGATGGCATTTCATCGTCTCGGCCATGACTAGTGGCAGCAGCTTCAGCACGAGGTGGAAGTGGATTGTGATCTTTCCCTATTTTACCCTCCACATTTTTGTTCTCCATTTTTTAATGTGTGGAATTATATGCAGGTAATATATCAATAGCAATGGCCTACTGTACCGTACTGCTATATATATATACTGGTGGTCAGCAAAATTCTGCACTGTTCTACTATATACTGCACACAACTACAATGCAGCACAGATATGGATTGTATACTTGATGACACAGAGGTAGAGCAATGGACTACTGTACCGTACTGCTATATATATACTGTGTGATGTTAGTGTATTAGAATGCTTAATATTTGTAGACACTCCCTTACTAACATGTGTAAGCCTGAATCTTCAGTGATGGTCCCTGGGACCAGGGGGATGCTGGGAAGTGGGTGGTCCTGTGTGCAGTATGCCTGGAGTTGGTGACGGAATAAACAGCACAGCAGTGAACTCACATGTCTCTGTGTCCTTATGACTGGATTTACAAACATATGAACAAAACATGGTGTCAGAAGAAGTTTAACTTGGACTGCTAGTGCTCTCAGAGTGTGAAAGAATCCTGCATAAGTCTGTAAGGCTGTGATACTCTGTGTCTGCAAAGCCTGCCGTGTGCTCCTCTCTTCAAACAGTGAGTAACCATGGATAAACTAGCTCCTCCAACAGGCATGCTGATGTCTGGTAACTTGTCTGAAAACTGGAAAAGATTTAAGCAAAGGTTTAATATATATCTTGCTGCATGTGGAGCTGATACAGAGGCTGACAAAACGAAGGCATCCATTTTCCTCCATGTGATAGGAGATGATGTGCTGGACATTTATAATAGTTTTCAGTTTGATGAGGGGCAGAATATGGTGCTATCTTCTATAATGCAAAAGTTTGAAGATTACTTTGTGCCAAGGAAAAATGTGACATATGAAAGATATAAGTTTTTCACATGTGATCAGAAGTCTGTAGATGGATTTGATCAGTAAGTTACAGAGCTGCAATCACTCAGTAAAACCTGTGAGTTTGGTGATTTAAAGGATTCACTGATTAGAGATCGTATTGTCTGTGGAATACCTGATAATGGACTCAGAGAGAGACTGCTGAGAGAGCAAGACCTAACACTAGACAAGGCAGTGACTATGTGTAGATCTGCAGAAATAACTAGATTTCAAGCCAAAACGTTACACAAGGAAGCTGATGCTGATGTACATGTAGTGCAGACAACAGAGCCAAGCAAACCTCCATTCTTAAGAATGAAGCAGTCTAAGCCACAGTCTAATAAGGAAATGTGTAGTAGATGTGGAAATGCTCACACTCCTAAAATGTGCCCGGCTTATGGTAAAACCTGCATGAAATGTGGTAGACTTAATCACTTTGCCAAATGCTGTAAAATGAAAAGTTAAATCAAAGTGCATGCTATTAAACAAACAGAGGAATTCTTTGTGGATTGCATTGAACTTTGCAGTGCAGATAAGAAAGAATGGATTGTCCCTTTAACTGTGAACGAGATTGTCATTCCCTTTAAGCTTGATACTGGCACGCAGGTGAATTTAATATAATTTCAAGACTATAAGACTTTTAGAGTAAAACCTAAAATTCATCCAGCCAAAGTGAAAGTTACAGGGTACACTGGGGAGGAAATTCCTGTGAAAGGTACATGCTTAGTGACACTGAAATATAAGGGACAACAGTTTAAAACATCTCTACTGAATGTGGATAAAAATGTGCAACCGATTCTAGGAATAAGTTCCTGTGAGAAACTAAGCTTGCTAAAGAAAGTTTTTATGGTGACATCACAAGTAGAAGATGACTGCAAATCGATGTTTACAGAATACAGAGACTTGTTTGAAGGTCTAGGTTGTTTGCCTGGAGAGCATAAAATAAATATAGACATGCAAGTTTCTTCAGTGATTCTCCCCTGTAGAAAAGTGCCTTTGCGCTGAGAGAAAAACTGAAACAAGAGTTAAATCGCATGGAAGCCTTGGGTGTGATACAGAAAGTTGATGAGCCTACTGAATGGGTAAGCTCCTTAGTAATTGTTGAAAAGAAAAATGGACAACTCAGAATATGTCTAGACCCCAGAGATTTAAACAAAGCTATTAAACAAGAACATTTCAAACTACCAACCAGAGATGAAATCATGTCGCAATTTGCGGGAGCAAAATGGTTCAGTAAATTGGACGCATCATCAGGATTCTGGCAAATGAAGCTAGATGAGGCCAGCTCAAAGCTTTGTACATTTAATACACCAGAAGGTAGATACAGATTTCTTCGACTACCATATGGAATATTGTCTGCTCCAGAAGTATATCACAAAAAGATACACGTGATTTTTGAACATATTCCAGGTGTTGAAACGATGATGGATGACATTATTGTTTGGGGATCTACAAAGGAAGAACATGATTCTAGATTGAGACAAGTAATGGAACTTGTCAAGAAAGTGAATCTAAAGCTAAACAAGGACAAATGTGAATTTGGCGTGAATACACTTACCTTTATGGGCGACGTGGTCTAGGATCAAGGTATAAAACCAGACCCAAGGAAAATATCAGCCATAGTGAACATGGAACGTCCTAACAACAAAGATGACGTCAGAAGATTCCTAGGAATGTGTTAGGGTCTCCTGCTCTGTGCTGCCACGTCGTCATGGCAACCGGGAGACAAGTGCTAGCGGAGTAACCTAAGCGTAGCTGATACTCCGGTTCGGGTCTTTTGCTGTGCAGTGGTTACAGGCTCTGTGCATGGCAGGGGATCCGGTGCTGGTTTTTGTGCTCACAGTCTGTGAGGTCTGAGTTGGGCGTGGACAGCACCTGCTACATAAACCCTCTTCTCAGGTTAGGCAGATGCTGCTGAATCTTTGTTGGTTAGTCAGTTCCTGAAAGCTAGCTAGTACTGTGTAAACTTTGTATTTGTTTGTTGCTTACTGCAAATAGGCCTTGGGATTTGGTATTACACTCTGCCAATCTAGACCTAGCAGTAAGACTGGAGTCAGTCGTTTAACCTGCTGGGGTTCTTTTGCTACTCTGTGAACCTAGCAAGTTTGCGGCTGTATTCTCAGACTTGCCTGCCAAAATCCTTTCTCACTGTGCAAGGTGTTCAGGTGTCAGTTTAGTGGCAGTAAGCTGAACCAGTGCACTGCAAGTGAGGACTAGGATTGTGGAGACTCTCCTTGTGTCTATTATTCCATCTCTGACCAAGGAGTTTACTGCCACACCCGTTGGTAACCCTTTAGGGTTTTGCTGTTGCCCTTAGCAACAGCATTTCGGGTTCTCTACGTATTAAATCACAACATCTCGCTTCTTTCCATCTGAGCATTCCTAATACTAGGGAGACACCCCGTTTCTTAGCCTTTGGACTTCTCTGTTCACTTTGTGTTTATTTTGTTACCCTATCACCTTCTATGTATGTAATGTCATATTCCCCAGTCTGTCTGTGAGTTCATTTGTTTTGCATCCCTCTCCGTTCAGACACCAGTACATTCCTGCTGGCACTGGTGTGCATAACATATTCAGCAGCCTAATACTCCTGTTGAAATTTTGTGGGAATATGGAGCATACCCCTCAAAATACTTTGCAACAGGTGGTCGATCAGGTGCAGGTCCTGACTCGACAATTTAATGATTTGTCCATTAAAATGCACACCTCGCAGGCCGCTGGCGGAGCTCCCGCAGCAGCAGTGCCTTCAGGGGTTAAGGAGCCAAAAGTAAATCTCCCGGATTGTTTTTCTGGAGATCGCTCGCAGTTCTTTTGTTTCAAGGAGAGCTGCAAGCTATATTTCCAGCTTAGGCCTCAGTCTTCTGGGTCGGAGATTCAGCGGGTGGGCATAGTGATTTCCTTGCTACAAGGAGACCCACAGGTCTGGGCATATGGGTTGCAGCCTGACTGTCCGTCGCTTAAAAGTGTTGATGTTTTTTTACGGCACTGGGCATGTTGTATGATGACCCTGACAAGACGGCCTCAGCCGAGGCTCAGATTTCGATCCTTAAGCAAGGGCGAAGGCCAGTTGAGGTTTATTGTACGGAGTTTCGGAGGTTGGCCCATGATACCCAGTGGAATGACCCAGTCCTGAGACACCAGTACCGAAGAGGTCTTTCCAACCAGTTAAAAGACCAACTGGTACAATATCCCTTGCCTGATAGCTTGGATCAGCTCATGCAGTTATCCATTCGGGTGGATAGACGGCTGAGAGAGCGCAGGCTTGAAAGGGAGACCGAGGTTTCCTTCTTTCCCAAGGGAACCTCAGACTCTGAGGAATTTTCCGAGGAGCCTATGCAGATTGGGGCTACCCGCCTCTCCTCGCGTGAGAAGACGCGGAGGAGACAGCAGGGGTTATGTTTGTACTGTGGGAATAAAGGTCATGTGGTAGTATCATGCCCAGAAAAGCCGGAAAACTTCAGGGCCTGAGGGTGATGGGAAATATCCTGTCAGGCCAGAAGTCAGAATTTCCCAAGAAGACTTTTATCATTCCGGTGACCTTGAAAATCCTCGGTCAAACTGTCAAGACTGAGGCCTTTGTGGACAGTGGGGCCGACGGGGTTTTTATGGACCGCCAATTCGCCCTGAAACACTCTGTTCCCTTAGTACCCTTGGCATCGGAAATTGAGATTTGTGGGTTAAACGGGGAACCATTATCCCAGGGTAAAATTACCTCTTGCACTAGCCAGATTTCTTTGTTTATTGGAGCCACACACTCTGAAAAATTGTCCTTTTATGTGACTGTCTGTACTTTTGCCCCACTGGTGTTGGGGTTACCCTGGTTAAGGGCCCACAATCCTCAATTTGACTGGGTCTGGGGAGATTCTTAGTTGGGGTACTGATTGTTTCAGGAGTTGCTTGAGCCTTCCAGTCAGGCTTTCGCAGCTAAGTTTGCCAGGATTGCCAGGATGTTATACAGATTTTGCGGACGTGTTCTCCAAAAGAGTTGCAGAGGTACTACCTCCCCATCGCCCCTATGACTGTGCCATTGATTTGTTGCCGAATGCTAAGCTTCCCAAGAGCAGGTTGTACTCCCTGTCACGTCCTGAGACTCAGGCTATGGCAGAGTACATTCAGGAGAACTTGGCTAAGGGATTTATCAGACCTTCACAGTCTCCAGTTGGGTCGGGGTTCTTCTTCGTGGGTAAAAAGGACGGTTCGTTGCGACCCTGCATCGACTTCAGGGAATTGAACCGTATCACGATTAAAAACTCATACCCACTGCCTCTCATTTCGGTCTTGTTTGACCAGCTTCGTACTGCCACCATTTTTTCTAAGATTGACCTACGCGGTGCGTACAATCTAATCCGAATAAGAGAGGGGGATGAATGGAAGACTGCCTTTAATACCCACTCAGGGCATTATGAATATTTGGTGATGCCTTTTGGGCTCTGTAATGCTCTGGCAGTCTTCCAGGACTTCATGAACGATGTGCTCAGGGAATATTTGGATAGATTCTTAGTTGTATACTTAGATGACATCCTAATCTTCTCCCATTCCCTGGAGGAACATCGGAAGCATGTACGCTTAGTCCTTCAGAAACTCAGAGACCACCGGCTTGGGGCGAAGCTGGAGAAGTGCGAGTTTGAAGTTCAGCAAATCGCATTTTTAGGATATATTATCTCCCCAGAAGGTTTCCAAATGGAGGGTTCCAAGGTACAGGCAGTCCTGGATTGGGTGCAGCCCACTAGTTTGAAGGCGCTTCAGCGTTTTCTGGGCTTTGCGAATTTTTAGAGACGATTTATCGCTGGATTTTCGTCTATAGTGGCGCCCTTGGTGGCACTCACTAAGAAAGGGGCGGATGTTGCTCACTGGTCTTGTGAGGCCAAAGCGGCTTTTGCCCGTCTCAAAAGGGCATTTGTCTTGGCCAAGGTGCTGCGACACCCAGATCCAGAGCGTCCTTTTGTGGTGGAGGTGGATGCCTCTGAGATGGGTATTGGGGCAGTGCTCTCTCAGATGGGGGTGTCTGATAATCACCTTCATCCCTGTGCTTACTTTTCCCGTAAATTTTCGCCTGCCGAGATGAATTATGACGTGGGTAACCGGGAATTGTTGGCTATTAAGGATGCACTCGAGGAGTGGAGACACTGGCTTGAGGGGGCTAAGTTTGTGGTCTCAATTCTCACCGACCATAAGAATTTGGCATATTTAGAGTCAGCGAAGCGCCTCAATGCCAGGCAGGCACGATGGGCTTTGTTTTTTGCTCGCTTTAATTTTTTGATAACATATCGCCCTGGGTCAAAAAACATCAAGGCTGATGCGCTCTCGCAGAGTTTTGCTCCAATCCAGGAGACCACCGAGGAGCCATTGCCCATTGTGTCCCCATCATGTATTAAAGTGGGCATTACCCAGGACCTCTTGTCATTAGTCCTTAGAGCACAGGAGCAGGCTCCTCCAGACCTTCCGGTAGGTCTTTTGTTTGTGCCTCCTAGGTTAAGACAGCGAGTGTTCCTGGAATTCCATGCCAAGAAGTCGGCAGGTCACCCGGGTTTTGCCAGAACTCGGGAGTTGCTATCTAGGGCGGTGTGGTGGCCCTCGGTGGCTAGGGATGTGGATCAGTGGGTTCGGGCATGTGACATCTGTGCCCGAAATAAGACTCCTAGAGGGGTTCCTGTTGGCCCATTACATCCACTCTCTATTCCATCTAAGCCATGGACCCACATTTCAATGGATTTTGTGGTGGACTTGCCCAAATCCTCGGGGATGACAGCCATCTGGGTTGTCGTTGACAGGTTTTCGAAGATGACGCACTTCGTTCCATTGGTTGGGCTGCCATCGGCCAGACGCCTGTCTGAATTATTTATGCTGCATGTTGTGCGCCTCCACGGGTTGCCACTTGATGTGGTCTCTGACCGCGGATCCCAGTTTGTGGCCAAATTCTGGAGGACATTTTGTTCCGATCTCCAGATTTCTGTCAGCTTGTCGTCAGGCTACCATCCGCAGTCTAATGGGCAGACTGAAAGGGTGAACCAGTCCTTGGAGCAGTTCCTCAGGTGTTATGTCTCCAAGTGTCAGACTGACTGGGTTGCTCATCTGTCCATGGCGGAGTTTGCCTATAACAACTCGGCTCACTCTGCTACAGGGATCTCTCCCTTCCTTTGTGTGTATGGGCATCATCCTAAGGCCAATTCTTTTGACCCCCAGGACTCCACGCCTGGTGGTTCCTCTGTGGTTTCGGTCCTTAGAGGTATTTGGAGGAAAGTGAAGAAAGCCCTTGTGTCTGTGTCATTAGTGACCAAAAGGGTTTTTGATAAGCGGAAAAGACCCTGCAGCTTCAAATTAGGAGACTTCGTCTGGTTGTCTACCAAGAATTTGAAGTTGAGACAGCCATCTCATAAGTTAGGCCCCCGGTTCATCGGTCCTTATAAGATCACTAGGGTTATCAATCCGGTGGCATTTCAGTTAGATCTACCCCGTTCTTTGGGTATCAATAAAACATTTCATTGTTCCCTTTTAAAACGGGCGATTAGTAATCCTTCTTCCAGTGGAAGACCTTCCCCTCTTCTGATACGTGGCCAGAGGGAGTTTGTTGTTGAAAGGATTCTTGACTCCAAGATGGTTCGGGGTCGGCTGTCATTTTTGGTGCACTGGAAGGGGTATGGCCCGGAGGAGCGGTCGTGGGTGCGCAGTTGTGATCTTCATGCTCCCAGACTGTTACGCTCTTTCTTCTCGCAGTTCCCCGATAAACCCGGTGGTAGGGGTTCTTTGACCCCTCGTCAGAGGGGGGGTACTGTTAGGGTCTCCTGCTCTGTGCTGCCACGTCGTCATGGCAACCGGGAGACAAGTGCTAGCGGAGTAACCTGAGCGTAGCTGATACTCCGGTTCGGGTCTTTTGCTGTGCAGTGGTTACAGGCTCTGTGCATGGCAGGGGATCCGGTGCTGGTTTTTGTGCTCACAGTCTGTGAGGTCTGAGTGGGGCGTGGACAGCACCTGCTATATAAACCCTCTTCTCAGGTTAGGCAGATGCTGCTGAATCTCTGTTGGTTAGTCAGTTCCTGAAAGCTAGCTAGTACTGTGTAAACTTTGTATTTGTTTGTTGCTTACAGCAAATAGGCCTTGGGATTTGGTATTACACTCTGCCAATCCAGACCTAGCAGTAAGACTGGAGTCAGTCGTTTAACCTGCTGGGGTTCTTTTGCTACTCTGTGAACCTAGCAAGTTTGCGGCTGTATTCTCAGACTTGCCTGCCAAAATCCTTTCTCACTGTGCAAGGTGTTCAGGTGTCAGTTTAGTGGCAGTAAGCTGAACCAGTGCACTGCAAGTGAGGACTAGGATTGTGGAGACTCTCCTTGTGTCTATTATTCCATCTCTGACCAAGGAGTTTACTGCCACACCCGTTGGTAACCCTTTAGGGTTTTGCTGTTGCCCTTAGCAACAGCATTTCGGGTTCTCTACGTATTAAATCACAACATCTCGCTTCTTTCCATCTGAGCATTCCTAATACTAGGGAGACACCCAGTTTCTTAGCCTTTGGACTTCTCTGTTCACTTTGTGTTTATTTTGTTACCCTATCACCTTCTATGTATGTAATGTCATATTCCCCAGTCTGTCTGTGAGTTCATTTGTTTTGCATCCCTCTCCGTTCAGACACCAGTACATTCCTGCTGGCACTGGTGTGCATAACAGAATGATTACTTACTTAGGAAAGTTTATTTCTCAACTCTCTGAATGAACAGCCTTTCTTAGATGGTTGTTGGACAAAGATAACGAGTGGATGTGGTCATATGAACAAGAATAAAGTTGGCAAAACTTGAAACAGATCATTACAGAGCAAACAGTGCTAAAATTCTTTGATCCTGCGAAAAGAATAAGAATTTCAGCAGATGCTTCGCAATTTGGCCTAGGCTCAGTGCTGTTACAAGAACATGAGGATACATGGCAACCAGTAATCTATGCATCAAGAGCACTGACAAGTGCTGAAACAGGTATGCTCAGATAGAAAAAGAACTAGCGATCACATATGCATGTGAGCGATTTCATCAGTTTGTGTATGGTCAAACATTTACAGTGGAAACTGACCACAAGCCATTGGTAGCTATCATGACTAAATCATTACATGACTGTCCCATGGGAATTCAACGAATGCTTATCAGACTACAGAAATATGATGTACACTTGCTGTACTGTCCCGACAAATACATGTACATTGCTGATACACTTTCTCGTGCTGTGGACAAAAGTGAAGGTTCCAAAAGTCTGATGGATGAAGAGATAGAAGCCTATGTTAATTTGATAGTAGCTTCTCTACCAGTGTCTCTTGCAAGACAAGAACAGATTAGGAAAGAAACTGAGACAGATGACACAATGAAAGTGTTGAAAGATATCATTCTGAAAGGTTGGCCAGCAGAAAAACATGCATGCCCGCTGTCTATCCATTATTATTGGATGTACCGCAGTGACCTTACAGTTGTCGATGGTATTATTTACAAAGGCAATGGGTTTGTCCTACCTGCACGACTAAGAAAAACTATGCTGTGCAAGATACATGAAGGCCACTTAGGAGAAGAAAAATGTAAGAGGAGAGCGCGTGAAGTTATGTATTGGCTAAGAATGAACCAAGACATAGCACAGACTACAGCTACATGTGAATTATGTCTTACGTATAGACCAAAACAACAAGTCGAGCCACTGAGTCCTCACGCAGTGCTAGAGAGACCGTACCAGAAAGTTGGCGCAGATTTGTTTGATTGTAATGGGAAAACGTACATTGTCATGACTGATTATTACTCTAACTACCCTGAGGTGAAGACACTACATACAACTACTAGTAAAGCCGTAATCAATTGCATAAAGTCAATCTTTGCAAGGCATGGCGTTCCTATGGAAGTGTTCACTGACAATGGTACTCAGTTTTCCAGTGCTGAATTTAGACAATTTGCTGATGAGTGGGAATTTGTCCATACTACGTCAAGTCCCCACCATCCACGCTCACATGGGTTGGTGGAAAGTTCAGTAAAAACTGTAAAGAGTTTCATGAAAAAAGCTCAAGAAGGAAAAGAAGATTTCTACAAAAGTCTTTTAATCTACCGCAGTACACCTTTACAGAATGGACTTTCTCCTGCACAAATGCTGATGGGAAGGAGGATTAGAGCAAATCTCCCGATACATGATGAACTGCTTAATACACATAACTCAGCGTTGGTCAGACTGAGTAATGAACGTCAACAGGCGAAACAGAAACTGTTCCATGACAGGCAAGCAAAAAGCTTATCTGATCTAAAATCGGGTGACCAAGTCCGTCTCAGAGATCACGAGAAAGGTATTTGGGTGCAGAAAGGTATTGTGCAAGCACAAGTAGCACCAAGATCTTATACTATACGTACAGAGCGTGGAACGGAAGTAAGAAGAAATCGGGTGGATTTAAGATCTCAACCTAACCATAATGAAGACAACATGATTGAAGAATACCCTTCATCTGACATGTATGATGATCTTCATAATGGTGAACAAACCACGATTCTAGAGAGGTCCAACATGTTCGATGAAACACAGACTGTGTATGAAAGACCCAAAAGGGAAATACGCAGACCTGAGAGACTCATTGAAACGTGTTAGATGATGTTCTTAATATGACGTTGTTAATTGTTGCATTGAAGCGTACAGGGCTTATCTTTAAAGAAAACAGGATGTGATGTTAGTGTATTAGAATGCTTAATATTTGTAGACACTCCCTTACTAACATGTGTAAGCCTGAATCTTCAGTGATGGTCCCTGGGACCAGGGGGATGCTGGGAAGTGGGTGGTCCAGTGTGCAGTGTGCCTGGAGTTGGTGATGGAATAAACAGCACAGCAGTGAACTCACATATCGCTGTGTCCTTATGACTGGATTTACAAACATAATTATGAACAAAACATACTGGTGGTCAGCAAAATTCTGCACTGTTCTCCTACTATATACTGCGCACAACTACAATGCAGCACAGATATGGATTGTATACTTGACGACACAGAGGTAGAGCAATGGACTACTGTACCTTACTGCTATATATATACTGGTGGTCAGAAATATTCTGCACTGTCCTCCTACTAAATACTGCGCACAACTACAATGCAGCACAGATATGGATTGTATACTTGACGACACAGAGGTAGAGCAATGGACTACTGTACTGTACTGCTATATATATACTGCTGATCAGCAAAATTCTGCACTGTCCTCCTACTATATACTGCGCACAACTACAATGCAGCACAGATATGGATTGTATACTTGACAACACA
Organism: Pseudophryne corroboree; assembly: GCF_028390025.1. NCBI lineage: Eukaryota > Metazoa > Chordata > Amphibia > Anura > Myobatrachidae > Pseudophryne > Pseudophryne corroboree. Next base: position 693,859,096 of record NC_086447.1, on the reverse strand, counting down.
GAGGTAGAGCAATGGACCACTGTACCATACTGCTATATATATACTGGTGGTCAGCAAAATTCTGCACTGTCCTCCTACTATATACTACAATGCAGCACAGATATGGAGCGTTTTCAGGCAGAGAACGTAGATATTTGCAGCATACTGAGCACATAAATTTGCAGCACACTGAGCACAGATATTTGCAGCACACTGAGTACAGATATTTACAGCACACTGAGTACAGATATTTACAGCACACTGAACACAGAAACTGAGAGAATGCAGCCACGTCCTCTCGCTATCATCTCCAATGCACGAGTGAAAATGGCGGCGACGCGTGGCTCTTTATATGCAATGCGAATTTCGTGAGAATACGACAGCGGGATGATGACGTTCGGTAGAGATGTGCACTTGAAATTTTTCGGGTTTTGTGTTTTGGTTTTGGGTTCGGTTCCGCGGCCGTGTTTTGGGTTCGACCGCGTTTTGGCAAAACCTCACCGAATTTTTTTTGTCGGATTCGGGTGTGTTTTGGATTCGGGTGTTTTTTTCAAAAAACACTAAAAAACAGCTTAAATCATAGAATTTGGGGGTCATTTTGATCCCAAAGTATTATTAACCTCAAAAACCATAATTTCCACTCATTTTCAGTCTATTCTGAATACCTCACACCTCACACCTCACAATATTATTTTTAGTCCTAAAATTTGCACCGAGGTCGCTGGATGACTAAGCTAAGCGACCCTAGTGGCCGACACAAACACCTGGCCCATCTAGGAGTGGCACTGCAGTGTCACGCAGGATGGCCCTTCCAAAAAACCCTCCCCAAACAGCACATGACGCAAAGAAAAAAAGAGGCGCAATGAGGTAGCTGTGTGAGTAAGATAAGCGACCCTAGTGGCCGACACAAACACCTGGCCCATCTAGGAGTGGCACTGCAGTGTCACGCAGGATGGCCCTTCCAAAAAACACTCCCCAAACAGCACATGACGCAAAGAAAAAAAGAGGCGCAATGAGGTAGCTGTGTGAGTAAGATAAGCGACCCTAGTGGCCGACACAAACACCTGGCCCATCTAGGAGTGGCACTGCAGTGTCACGCAGGATGGCCCTTCCAAAAAACCCTCCCCAAACAGCACATGACGCAAAGAAAAAAAGAGGCGCAATGAGGTAGCTGTGTGAGTAAGATAAGCGACCCTAGTGGCCGACACAAACACCGGGCCCATCTAGGAGTGGCACTGCAGTGTAACGCAGGATGTCCCTTCCAAAAAACCCTCCCCAAACAGCACATGACGCAAAGAAAAAAAGAGGCGCAATGAGGTAGCTGTGTGAGTAAGATAAGCAACCCTAGTGGCCGACACAAACACCGGGCCCATCTAGGAGTGGCACTGCAGTGTCACGCAGGATGTCCCTTCCAAAAAACCCTCCCCAAACAGCACATGACGCAAAGAAAAAAAGAGGCGCAATGAGGTAGCTGTGTGAGTAAGATAAGCGACCCTAGTGGCCGACACAAACACCGGGCCCATCTAGGAGTGGCACTGCAGTGTCACGCAGGATGTCCCTTCCAAAAAACCCTCCCCAAACAGCACATGACGCAAAGAAAAAAAGAGGCGCAATGAGGTAGCTGTGTGAGTAAGATAAGCGACCCTAGTGGCCGACACAAACACCGGGCCCATCTAGGAGTGGCACTGCAGTGTCACGCAGGATGGCCCTTCCAAAAAATACTCCCCAAACAGCACATGACGCAAAGAAAAAAAGAGGCGCAATGAGGTAGCTGTGTGAGTAAGATAAGCGACCCTAGTGGCCGACACAAACACCTGGCCCATCTAGGAGTGGCACTGCAGTGTCACGCAGGATGTCCCTTCCAAAAAACCCTCCCCAAACAGCACATGACGCAAAGAAAAAAAGAGGCGCAATGAGGTAGCTGTGTGAGTAAGATAAGCGACCCTAGTGGCCGACACAAACACCGGGCCCATCTAGGAGTGGCACTGCAGTGTCACGCAGGATGGCCCTTCCAAAAAACCCTCCCCAAACAGCACATGACGCAAAGAAAAAAAGAGGCGCAATGAGGTAGCTGTGTGAGTAAGATAAGCGACCCTAGTGGCCGACACAAACACCGGGACCATCTAGGAGTGGCACTGCAGTGTCACGCAGGATGGCCCTTCCAAAAAACCCTCCCCAAACAGCACATGACGCAAAGAAAAAAAGAGGCGCAATGAGGTAGCTGTGTGAGTAAGATAAGCGACCCTAGTGGCCGACACAAACACCGGGCCCATCTAGGAGTGGCACTGCAGTGTCACGCAGGATGGCCCTTCCAAAAAACCCTCCCCAAACAGCACATGACGCAAAGAAAAAAAGAGGCGCAATGAGGTAGCTGTGTGAGTAAGATAAGCGACCCTAGTGGCCGACACAAACACCGGGCCCATCTAGGAGTGGCACTGCAGTGTCACGCAGGATGGCCCTTCCAAAAAATACTCCCCAAACAGCACATGACGCAAAGAAAAAAAGAGGCGCAATGAGGTAGCTGTGTGAGTAAGATAAGCGACCCTAGTGGCCGACACAAACACCGGGCCCATCTAGGAGTGGCACTGCAGTGTCACGCAGGATGGCCCTTCCAAAAAACCCTCCCCAAACAGCACATGACGCAAAGAAAAAAAGAGGCGCAATGAGGTAGCTGTGTGAGTAAGATAAGCGACCCTAGTGGCCGACACAAACACCGGGCCCATCTAGGAGTGGCACTGCAGTGTCACGCAGGATGGCCCTTCCAAAAAACCCTCCCCAAACAGCACATGGCGCAAAGAAAAAAAGAGGCGCAATGAGGTAGCTGTGTGAGTAAGATAAGCGACCCTAGTGGCCGACACAAACACCGGGCCCATCTAGGAGTGGCACTGCAGTGTCACGCAGGATGGCCCTTCCAAAAAACCCTCCCCAAACAGCACATGACGCAAAGAAAAAAAGAGGCGCAATGAGGTAGCTGTGTGAGTAAGATAAGCGACCCTAGTGGCCGACACAAACACCGGGCCCATCTAGGAGTGGCACTGCAGTGTCACGCAGGATGGCCCTTCCAAAAAACCCTCCCCAAACAGCACATGACGCAAAGAAAAAAAGAGGCGCAATGAGGTAGCTGTGTGAGTAAGATAAGCGACCCTAGTGGCCGACACAAACACCGGGCCCATCTAGGAGTGGCACTGCAGTGTCACGCAGGATGGCCCTTCCAAAAAATACTCCCCAAACAGCACATGACGCAAAGAAAAAAAGAGGCGCAATGAGGTAGCTGTGTGAGTAAGATAAGCGACCCTAGTGGCCGACACAAACACCTGGCCCATCTAGGAGTGGCACTGCAGTGTCACGCAGGATGGCCCTTCCAAAAAACCCTCCCCAAACAGCACATGACGCAAAGAAAAAAAGAGGCGCAATGAGGTAGCTGTGTGAGTAAGATAAGCGACCCTAGTGGCCGACACAAACACCGGGCCCATCTAGGAGTGGCACTGCAGTGTCACGCAGGATGGCCCTTCCAAAAAACCCTCCCCAAACAGCACATGACGCAAAGAAAAAAAGAGGCGCAATGAGGTAGCTGTGTGAGTAAGATAAGCGACCCTAGTGGCCGACACAAACACCGGGCCCATCTAGGAGTGGCACTGCAGTGTCACGCAGGATGGCCCTTCCAAAAAACCCTCCCCAAACAGCACATGACGCAAAGAAAAAAAGAGGCGCAATGAGGTAGCTGTGTGAGTAAGATAAGCGACCCTAGTGGCCGACACAAACACCGGGCCCATCTAGGAGTGGCACTGCAGTGTCACGCAGGATGGCCCTTCCAAAAAACCCTCCCCAAACAGCACATGACGCAAAGAAAAAAAGAGGCGCAATGAGGTAGCTGTGTGAGTAAGATAAGCGACCCTAGTGGCCGACACAAACACCGGGCCCATCTAGGAGTGGCACTGCAGTGTCACGCAGGATGGCCCTTCCAAAAAATACTCCCCAAACAGCACAAAAATTAAAGAAAAAAGAGGTGCAAGATGGAATTGTCCTTGGGCCCTCCCACCCACCCTTATGTTGTATAAACAGGACATGCACACTTTAACCAACCCATCATTTCAGTGACAGGGTCTGCCACACGACTGTGACTGAAATGACGGGTTGGTTTGGACCCCCACCAAAAAAGAAGCAATTAATCTCTCCTTGCACAAACTGGCTCTACAGAGGCAAGATGTCCACCTCATCATCATCCTCCGATATATCACCGTGTACATCCCCCTCCTCACAGATTATCAATTCGTCCCCACTGGAATCCACCATCTCAGCTCCCTGTGTACTTTGTGGAGGCAATTGCTGCTGGTCAATGTCTCCACGGAGGAATTGATTATAATTCATTTTAATGAACATCATCTTCTCCACATTTTCTGGATGTAACCTCGTACGCCGATTGCTGACAAGGTGAGCGGCGGCACTAAACACTCTTTCGGAGTACACACTTGTGGGAGGGCAACTTAGGTAGAATAAAGCCAGTTTGTGCAAGGGCCTCCAAATTGCCTCTTTTTCCTGCCAGTATAAGTACGGACTGTGTGACGTGCCTACTTGGATGCGGTCACTCATATAATCCTCCACCATTCTTTCAATGGTGAGAAAATCATATGCAGTGACAGTAGACGACATGTCCGTAATCGTTGTCAGGTCCTTCAGTCCGGACCAGATGTCAGCATCAGCAGTCACTCCAGACTGCCCTGCATCACCGCCAGCGGGTGGGCTCGGAATTCTGAGCCTTTTCCTCGCACCCCCAGTTGCGGGAGAATGTGAAGGAGGAGATGTTGACAGGTCGCGTTCCGCTTGACTTGACAATTTTCTCACCAGCAGGTCTTTGAACCCCAGCAGACTTGTGTCTGCCGGAAAGAGAGATCCAAGGTAGGCTTTAAATCTAGGATCGAGCATGGTGGCCAAAATGTAGTGCTCTGATTTCAACAGATTGACCACCCGTGAATCCTTGTTAAGCGAATTAAGGGCTCCATCCACAAGTCCCACATGCCTAGCGGAATCGCTCCGTGTTAGCTCCTCCTTCAATGTCTCCAGCTTCTTCTGCAAAAGCCTGATGAGGGGAATGACCTGACTCAGGCTGGCAGTGTCTGAACTGACTTCACGTGTGGCAAGTTCAAAGGGCATCAGAACCTTGCACAATGTTGAAATCATTCTCCACTGCGCTTGAGACAGGTGCATTCCACCTCCTATATCGTGCTGAATTGTATAGGCTTGAATGGCCTTTTGCTGCTCCTCCAACCTCTGAAGCATATAGAGGGTTGAATTCCACCTCGTTACCACTTCTTGCTTCAGATGATGGCAGGGCAGGTTCAGTTGTTTTTGGTGGTGCTCCAGTCTTCTGTACGTGGTGGCTGTACGCTGAAAGTGTCCCGCAATTCTTCTGGCCACCGACAGCATCTCTTGCACACCCCTGTCGTTTTTTAAAAAATTCTGCACCACCAAATTCAAGGTATGTGCAAAACATGGGACGTGCTGGAATTTGCCCAGATTTAATGCACACACAATATTGCTGGCGTTGTCCGATGCCACAAATCCACAGGAGAGTCCAATTGGGGTAAGCCATTCCGCGATGATCTTCCTCAGTTGCCGTAAGAGGTTTTCAGCTGTGTGCGTATTCTGGAAAGCGGTGATACAAAGCGTAGCCTGCCTAGGAAAGAGTTGGCGTTTGCGAGATGCTGCTACTGGTGCCGCCGCTGCTGTTCTTGCGGCGGGAGTCCATACATCTACCCAGTGGGCTGTCACAGTCATATAGTCCTGACCCTGCCCTGCTCCACTTGTCCACATGTCCATGGTTAAGTGGACATTGGGTACAACTGCATTTTTTAGGACACTGGTGAGTCTTTTTCTGACGTCCGTGTACATTCTCAGTATCGCCTGCCTAGAGAAGTGGAACCTAGATGGTATTTGGTAACGGGGGCACACTACCTCAAGAAATTGTCTAGTTCCCTGTGAACTAACGGCGGATACCGGACGCACGTCTAACACCAACATAGTTGTCAAGGCCTCAGTTATCCGCTTTGCAGCAGGATGACTGCTGTGATATTTCATCTTCCTCGCAAAGGACTGTTGGACAGTCAATTGCTTACTGGAAGTAGTACAAGTGGGCTTACGACTTCCCCTCTGGGATGACGATCGACTCCCAGCAGCAACAACAGCAGCGCCAGCAGCAGTAGGCATTACACTCAAGGATGCATTGGAGGAATCCCAGGCAGGAGAGGACTCGTCAGAATTGCCAGTGACATGGCCTGCAGGACTATTGGCATTCCTGGGTAAGGAGGAAATTGACACTGAGGGAGTTGGTGGGGTGGTTTGCGTGAGCTTGGTTACAAGAGGAAGGGATTTACTGGTCAGTGGACTGCTTCCGCTGTCACCCAAAGTTTTTGAACTTGTCACTGACTTATTATGAATGCGCTGCAGGTGACGTATAAGGGAGGATGTTCCGAGGTGGTTAACGTCCTTACCCCTACTTATTACAGCTTGACAAAGGCAACACACGGCTTGACACCTGTTGTCCGCATTTCTGTTGAAATACTTCCACACCGAAGAGCTGATTTTTTTGGTATTTTCACCAGGCATGTCAATGGCCATATTCCTCCCACGGACAACAGGTGTCTCCCCGGGTGCCTGACTTAAACAAACCACCTCACCATCAGAATCCTCCTGGTCAATTTCCTCCCCAGCGCCAGCAACACCCATATCCTCCTCATCCTGGTGTACTTCAACACTGACATCTTCAATCTGACTATCAGGAACTGGACTGCGGGTGCTCCTTCCAGCACTTGCAGGGGGCGTGCAAATGGTGGAAGGCGCATGCTCTTCACATCCAGTGTTGGGAAGGTCAGGCATCGCAACCGACACAATTGGAGTCGGACTCTCCTTGTGGATTTGGGATTTCGAAGAACGCACAGTTCTTTGCGGTGCTACTGCTTTTGCCATCTTGAGTCTTTTCATTTTTCTAGCGAGAGGCTGAGTGCTTCCATCCTCATGTGAAGCTGAACCACTAGCCATGAACATAGGCCAGGGCCTCAGCCGTTCCTTGCCACTCCGTGTGGTAAATGGCATATTGGCAAGTTTACGCTTCTCCTCCGACAATTTTATTTTAGGTTTTGGAGTCCTTTTTTTACTGATATTTGGTGTTTTGGATTTTACATGCTCTGTACTATGACATTGGGCATCGGCCTTGGCAGACGACGTTGCTGGCATTTCATCTTCTCGGCCATGACTAGTGGCAGCAGCTTCAGCACGAGGTGGAAGTGGATCTTGATCTTTCCCTAATTTTGGAACCTCAACATTTTTGTTCTCCATATTTTAATAGGCACAACTAAAAGGCACCTCAGGTAAACAATGGAGATGGATGGATACTAGTATACTTATGGATGGACTGCCGAGTGCCGACACAGAGGTAGCTACAGCCGTGGACTACCGTACTGTGTCTGCTGCTAATATAGACTGGATGATAATGAGATGAAATCAATATATATGTATATATAATATCACTAGTACTGCAGCCAGACAGGTATATATATTTATTATGTAATGACTGATGACGGACCTGCTGGACACTGTCAGCTCAGCAGCACCGCAGACTGCTACAGTAAGCTACTATAGTAGTATGTATAAAGAAGAAAGAAAAAAAAAACCACGGGTAGGTGGTATACAATTATGGATGGACTGCCGAGTGCCGACACAGAGGTAGCTACAGCCGTGGACTACCGTACTGTGTCTGCTGATAATATAGACTGGATGATAATGAGATGAAATCAATATATATGTATATATAATATCACTAGTACTGCAGCCGGACAGGTATATATATTTATTATGTAATGACTGATGACGGACCTGCTGGACACTGTCAGCTCAGCAGCACCGCAGACTGCTACAGTAAGCTACTATAGTAGTATGTATAAAGAAGAAAGAAAAAAAAAAACCACGGGTAGGTGGTATACAATTATGGATGGACTGCCGAGTGCCAACACAGAGGTAGCTACAGCCGTGGACTACCGTACTGTGTCTGCTGATAATATAGACTGGATGATAATGAGATGAAATCAATATATATGTATATATAATATCACTAGTACTGCAGCCGGACAGGTATATATATTTATTATGTAATGACTGATGACGGACCTGCTGGACACTGTCAGCTCAGCAGCACCGCAGACTGCTACAGTAAGCTACTATAGTAGTATGTATAAAGAAGAAAGAAAAAAAAAAACCACGGGTAGGTGGTATACAATTATGGATGGACTGCCGAGTGCCGACACAGAGGTAGCTACAGCCGTGGACTAACGTACTGTGTCTGCTGATAATATAGACTGGATGATAATGAGATGAAATCAATATATATGTATATATAATATCACTAGTACTGCAGCCGGACAGGTATATATATTTATTATGTAATGACTGATGACGGACCTGCTGGACACTGTCAGCTCAGCAGCACCGCAGACTGCTACAGTAAGCTACTATAGTAGTATGTATAAAAAAGAAAGAAAAAAAAAACCACGGGTAGGTGGTATACAATTATGGATGGACTGCCGGGTGCCGACACAGAGGTAGCTACAGCCGTGGACTAACGTACTGTGTCTGCTGATAATATAGACTGGATGATAATGAGATGAAATCAATATATATGTATATATAATATCACTAGTACTGCAGCCGGACAGGTATATATATTTATTATGTAATGACTGATGACGGACCTGCTGGACACTGTCAGCTCAGCAGCACCGCAGACTGCTACAGTAAGCTACTATAGTAGTATGTATAAAGAAGAAAGAAAAAAAAAAAAACCACGGGTAGGTGGTATACAATTATGGATGGACTGCCGAGTGCCGACACAGAGGTAGCTACAGCCGTGGACTAACGTACTGTGTCTGCTGATAATATAGACTGGATGATAATGAGATGAAATCAATATATATATATATATATATAATTATATAATATCACTAGTACTGCAGCCGGACAGGTATATATATTTATTATGTAATGACTGATGACGGACCTGCTGGACACTGTCAGCTCAGCAGCACCGCAGACTGCTACAGTAAGCTACTATAGTAGTATGTATAAAGAAGAAAGAAAGAAGAAAAAAAACACGGGTAGGTGCTAGGTGGTATACAATATTATATATATATTATATACAATTATATATATATACAGGTTGAGTATCCCATATCCATATATTCCGAAATACGGAATATTCCGAAATACGGACTTTTTTGAGTGAGAGTGAGATAGTGAAACCTTTGTTTTTTGATGTCTCAATGTACACAAACTTTGTTTAATATACAAAGTTATTACAAATATTGTATTAAATGACCTTCAGGCTGTGTGCATAAGGTATATATGAAACATAAATGAATTGTGTGAATGTAGACACACTTTGTTTAATGCGCAAAGTTATAAAAAATATTGGCTAAAATTACTTTCAGGCTGTGTGTATAAGGTGTATATGAAACATAAATGCATTCTGTGCTTAGATTTAGGTCCCATCACCATGATATCTCACTATGGTATACAATTATTCCAAAATACGGAAAAATCCCATATCCAACATACCTCTGGTCCCGAGCATTTTGGATAAGGGAGACTCAACCTGTATATATATTAAACTCATAAACTGGTGGTGATTATTAAACTGGTGGTCAGGTCACTGGTCACACTATCAGCAACTTGCAAGTAGTACTCCTGAGTCCTAAGCAGACAATCACAATATATATTATACTGGTGGTCAGTGTGGTCACAAACAATGGCAGTGTGGCACTCTGGCAGCAAAAGTGTGCACTGTACGTTATATGTACTCCTGAGTCCTGAGTCCTGCTCTCAGACTCTAACTGCTCCCCACTGTCAGTGTCTCCCCCACAAGTCAGATAATACAGTCACACTATCTCTATCACTTCAGCAAGTACTAGTAGTAGTAGTACTCCTCCTAATGCTCCCCAAAATTACTACTGTGTCTCTCTCTGTCTCACTCTCTTCTCGAATCTCTATAAACGGAGAGGACGCCAGCCACGTCCTCTCCCTATGAATCTCAATGCACGTTTGAAAATGGCGGCGGCGCGCGGCTCCTTATATAGAATCCGAGTCTCGCGATAGAATCCGAGCCTCGCGAGAATCCGACAGCGTGATGATGACGTTCGGGCGCGCTCGGGTTAACCGAGCAAGGCGGGAAGATCCGAGTCGCTCGGACACGTGTAAAAAAAACTGAAGTTCGGGCGGGTTCGGATTCCGAGGAACCGAACCCGCTCATCTCTAACGTTCGGGCACGCTCGGGTTAACCGAGCAAGGCGGGAAGATCCAAGGCTGCCTCAGAACCGTGTAAAATAGGTGAAGTTCAGGGGGGTTCGGATCTCAACGAACCGAACCCGCTAGTCTCTAGTTTATATGTGTAGCCAGGGGCGGATTGGGATCGAACACCAGCCCGGAAAATTTATGGATACAGCCCTAATGAGTGCGGAGTCTATTGAGGGGGATAGGCCTGTCAAGAGGGCGGGGTCACTCCTCAGAGGTCCTGATTCTGAGATAGACACAGTTGGGGCCTCCTTTGCTTTACGTTATGCTATTGTTTACCTGTGACTGTGGCCCTCATTCTGAGTTCTCCTCTCGCTAGCTACTTCTAGCAGCCGTGCAAACGCATTGTCGCCACCCACGGGGGAGTGTATTTTCACTTTGCAAGTGTGCGATCGCATGTGCAGCCGAGCGACACGAACACATTTTGTGCAAAACAAGACCAGCCCTGTAGTTACTTATTCTGTGCGATTATTCTAGCGACGGAGGTCCCGGAATTGACATCAGATATCTGCCCTGCAAACGCCTGGACACGCCTGCTTTTTCCCAAACACTCCCAGAAAACGGTCATTTGCCACCCACAAACGCCCTCTTCCTGTCAATCTCCTTGCGATCGGCTGTGCGAAAGGATTTGTCGCTAAAAGCATTGCACAACAACGATGCTCTTTGTACCCGTACAACGCGCATGCGCATTGTGTTTTGCCATTTTTTTACCTGAGCGCAGCGCTGCGAAAATTGGCAGCGAGCTATCAACTCGGAATGACCCCCTTTATGCATATGCTGCTACAATACCCTTCCCTGATGTACATCTGTACGTTTGAATATACAAAGACTGATATGCCCATTTTCAGTGTCTACAGACACTGCAGTCATGCCTTTAATCTACTTCTGATTTTATTGATTTTTCATTCTACAAACCCCTTTTTTTAACCTTATATGTTTCAAAGTACAGGCAATATTGTTGCTGCATTGGACCACAACATAACATTTAACTACTGGTGTCGCATTCCATTCTTGTTTGGGTAAAGAGGTGTATTCAGCCACACGTGTTGCTGTATAGTGTGCATAGCGTGTCGGCGCGTATACACAACGTGCATAATCATCGCAGGGGTTATTGTTTGCATTTAGCGGCCCGAACCATAGTGTAATAAGCTACTGCATTTCCCTGAAAGTTAAACGAACTTAACAGCCAGATATGCCCCCAGTGCAGGTACAGATTTCCCCACAGCGCCAGATATGCCCCCAGTGCAGATACACATTTCCCCACAGCGCCAGATATACCCCCAGTGCAGATACACATGCCCACACACTGCCTCCCACAGCACCAGATATACCGCCAGTGCTGATACACATGCCCCCACAGTGCCTCCCACAGCACCAGATATATCCCCAGTGCTGATACACATGCCCCCACAGTGCCTCCCACAGCGCCAGATATGCCCCCAGTGCTGATACACATGCCCCCACAGTGCCTCCCACAGCGCCAGGTATGCCCCCAGTGCTGATACGCATGCCCCCACAGTGCCTCCCACAGCACCAGATATGCCCCCAGTGCTGATGCACAATGCCCCCACAGTGCCTCCCACAGCGCCAGATATGCCCCCAGTGCTGATACACGTCCCCACAGTGCCAGATATGCCCCCAGTGCTGATACACATGCCCCCACAGTTCCTCCCACAGTGTCAGATATGCCCCCAGTGCTGATACACATGTCCCCACAGTGCCTCCCACAGCGCCAGATATGCCCCCAGTGCTGATACACATGTCCCCACAGTGCCTCCCACAGCGCCAGATATGCCCCCAGTGCTGATACACATGTCCCCACAGTGCCTCCCACAGCGCCAGATATACCCCCAGTGCTGATACACAATGCCCCCACAGTGCCTCCCACAGCGCCAGATATGCCCCCAGTGCTGATACACATGTCCCCACAGTGCCTCACACTTGGATGGCCAAACCTGACATGGACCAGTAAAACAGCCCCATGGGGTTTCTGGAGGATCTATGGGGCCAATTCAGACCTGATCGCTCGCTAGCTGTTTTTTGCAGTCCTGCGTTCACATAGTCACCGCCCATCGGGGAGTGTATTTTAGCTGTGCAAGTGTACGATCGCATGTGCACCCGAGCGGTACAAAAAGATTTTGCGCAGTTCCTGAGTAGCCCAGGACTTTCTCAGCCACTGCGATCACTTCAACCTGTCCGGGACCGGAATTCACGTCAGAAACCCGCCCTGCAAACGTTTGGGAACGCCTGCATTTTTCCAACCACTCCCAGAAAACGGTCAGTTGACACCCACAAATGCCTTCTGCCTGTCAATCTCCTTGTGATCGCCCATGCGAATGGATTCTTTGCACAAACACGTCGCAGAGCAACGAACAGCTTTGTACATGTGCGACGTGCCTGCACATTGTGGTGCATACGCATGCGCAGTTCTGATCTGATGGGTGCGCTGTAAAAAATGCTAGCGAGCGAGCAGGTCTGAATTAGGCCCTATAAACACTGTGTTATGTGCACATTAAGTGGTATAAATGAAAATGTATGGAACATGAGTAATTAACATGAATTAAAAACAAATCATCACATTATAATGATGGGAGTTGTAGTGCACCAAGGTCCTCCTAGACAGATCCGCACATGACATTCCACCATGCACTGGGCCCAGCCACCAAGCATCCCTGGAACTTGTTCTAAAATGTTGGCAAGTATGACAGTCACATATCAAAGTAAACTCTAAGTGTATCTACCATATAAAAGCGAAAATCCGTCCTTCTGTCTTTCTATACAAATCCACAGTTTACAAGTGACGATCGTGAAATAAATTTTACATACGACGTATTAAAACACGGCGGAGGCAACTAAAACAATTAGAAATCCAGAGCACCCCTAGGGGGGGCAGACAGCAGCACAGAGTATATCAGGAGACAGCATAACTTCGGAATTGCTGGAGCAATGTACTCAAAACTTGGTGCACATATGCCTTACAATCTGGGAACAAACACTGTGGGAGGAAGACACCCCTAGCACCCCTAGGGGTGAGGCAGCAGCACTTTTTCAGCAGACAGCATAACTCTGGAATGCCTGCAGCAATTTACAACAAACTTGGTACACATATGACTTTCACTATGGAAACAAACACTGTGGGAGTCAGACACCCCTAGCACCCCTAGGGGTGGGAAAGCAGCACAGAGTATGTCAGCAGACAGCATAGCTGTGGAAGGCCTGGAGCAATTTACACCAAATTTGGTACACATCTGACTTACAATCTGCAAACAAACTCTGTGGGGGTTAGACACCACTAGGGTGGGACAGCAGCACAGAGTATGTCAGGAGACATCATAACTCCCGAATGCCTGGACCAATTTACACCAAACTTGGTTCACATATGACTTGCAAGCTGGGAACAAACACTGTGGGGGTGAGACACCCCTAGCACCCCTAGGGGTGAGGCAGTAGCACAGAGTTTTTCAGCAGTCAGCATAACTATGGAATGCTTGGAGCACTATACACTAAACTTGCTACCCATATGACTTACACTCTGGGAACAAACACTGTGAGGGTAAGACACCACTAGCACCCCTAGGGGTGGGCCAGCAGCACACACTATATCAGGACATGCATGATATCTCAGTGATGACAGGGCTGCATGTGACAGGGCCAGTGACATGATTTGAGGAGGGGAATGGAGGCAGCAGGAAGCCACAGACTGAGAGTTGTATAGTGGGAAGAGCAGGGTCCCTTGGGGGACCAAAAAGGGGTGCGGCCACTACACAAAGTGCATCAGGGAAGCAAGATATGCCTATATACTAGATCTCCAATCATCGTAAATTAACAAACTATCATTCTAATTTACCATCCTCATCCCATAGCGAAGCACGGGTATTCAGCTATCTACAATGTTATTTATACTGTGTGTTTAATAATATTTCCATTTATTTATGTAAACAGACATTCTTAAAATCCGGGGCAACACCGGGTACTCCAGCTAGTATATACTAAATCATCTGTCACAGTAGCAATATTCTGAGCATATTGGAAGTCTTGCAACAGAACATTTATAAATGGAGTTTAAGATCATACATGTTAACATTCAACAACATGCTATGTCGGCATGCCCTCTTATGGAGTCTATGCAAGTCATTAGCAAAACCAGCCACAGAAACTGTATAATTTGTGAGTTTCCTGGTTTAATGGGATAGTATAGTTAGTATAGCTCTCTCTCTCTATATATATATATATATATATTGTCGAAGTCGGAAAATATTGCAATACACACACCGCATGCAAACACCACACAGATGGCATCCATGCATGTACAGAAAGATTCTTACTTGCAATGGAAATTATTACATGCCACAGTGCCCAGCCTATGTCGAGTCACTGTTCACACACACACTAATCTAACCAAACATGCACATCCTTCCAACACAAGGTCTTGTTCACTCCAATGTTTGAACAGACCCCCTGGTCTGTGAAGAAAGACAAACACAAACCGAACAAGTCATCGTTTGGTGGGAGCCAGAACAATGGGAGACAAATATCCCAATAGATACACATAAGCCTGCGTTTTCAAATTATTAACTACAGGCAGCCTGCAGTCTAGAAAACCTTTGATATAATAGCAGGGAAACACATATATACACATTACATATTTCCCAAACTTAGTACACACATTACACATAGGGGTATATTTACTAACATTCGTAATTCTCCCGATTTGGTGGGAGAATAATCACGAATGACATCGAAAGTGTAAAACTGCAACTTTTTGAATTTGTTACGACGGATTTACTAAGCTGTCGTATTCGGGTTTTTCTTTTGTTCCGATGTCGATGTCATTCGTGTTTTTTTTTTAAATTTTTACGGCAGTGATTAGCAAAACACTGCCGACTTTTTTACAATGAATCTCGGCCGGATCTGTGTGATCCGTGCTGGGGTTCATTTTTTTTTTTTTTTAAAATTAAACACTGTAAAATCCACACAAAAAAAATGCGTGGGGTCCCCTCTCCTAAGCATAACCAGCCTCGGGCTCTTTGAGCCGATCCTGGTTGCAAAAATATGGGAAAAAAATTGACAGGGGTTCCCCCATATTTAAGCAACCAGCATCGGGCTCTGCGCCTGGTCCTAGTTCCAAAAATACGGGGGACAAAAAGAGTAGGGGTCCCCCGTATTTTTAAAACCAGCACCGGGCTCCACTAGCTGGACAGATAATGCCACAGCCGGGGGTCACTTTTATATAGTGCCCTGCGGCCGTGGCATCAAAAATCCAACTAGTCACCCCTGTCCGGGGTACCCTGGGGGAGTGGGGACCCCTTCAATCAAGGGGTCCCCCCCCCAGCCACCCAAGGGCCAGGGGTGAAGCCCGAGGCTGTCCCCCCCATCCAATGGGCTGCGGATGGGGGGGCTGATAGCCTTTTGTGATAATGAAAAGATATTGTTTTTAGTAGCAGTACTACAAGGCCCAGCAAGCCTCCCCCGCATGCTGGTACTTGGAGAACCACAAGTACCAGCATGCGGCGGAAAAACGGGCCCGCTGGTACCTGTAGTACTACTACTAAAAAAATACCCAAAAAAAGACAAGACACACACACCGTGAAAGTAAAGATGTATTACATACATGCACACAAACATACATACATACTTACCTTATGTTCACACGAGGGTCTGTCCTCTTCTCCAGTAGAATCCAAGGGGTACCTGTTGAATAAATTCTACTCACCAGATCCCGGGTCCCAGGGTCCTCGGGGCAACCATTTGTAATCCAGGTACTTGAATAAAATAACAAAACGGAAAGCCGAGCCACGAACTGAAAGGGGCCCCATGTTTTCACATGGGACTCCTTTCCCCGAATGCCAGAAACCCACTCTGACTGATGTCTAAGTGGGTTTCTTCAGCCAATCAGGGAGCGCTACGTTGTAGCACCCTCCTGATCGGCTGTGTGCTCCTGTACTGTCTGACAGGCGGCACACGGCAGTGTTACAATGTAGCGCCTATGCGCTCCATTGTAACCAATGGTGGGAACTTTCTGCTCAGCGGTGACGTCACTTTAGGTCAACCGCAGGGCAGAAAGTTCCCACCATTGGTTACAATGGAGCGCATAGGCGCTACATTGTAACACTGCCGTGTGCCGCCTGTCAGACAGTACAGGAGCACACAGCCGATCAGGAGGGTGCTACAACGTAGCGCTCCCTGATTGGCTGAAGAAACCCACTTAGACATCAGTCAGAGTGGGTTTCTGGCATTCGGGGAAAGGAGTCCCATGTGAAAACATGGGGCCCCTTTCAGTTCGTGGCTCGGCTTTCCGTTTTGTTATTTTATTCAAGTACCTGGATTACAAATGGTTGCCCCGAGGACCCTGGGACCCGGGATCTGGTGAGTAGAATTTATTCAACAGGTACCCCTTGGATTCTACTGGAGAAGAGGACAGACCCTCGTGTGAACATAAGGTAAGTATGTATGTATGTTTGTGTGGATGTATGTAATAAATCTTTACTTTCACGGTGTGTGTGTCTTGTGTTTATTTGGGTATTTTTTTAGTAATAGTACTACAGGTACCAGCGGGCCCGTTTTTCCGCCGCATGCTGGTACTTGTGGTTCTCCAAGTACCAGCATGCGGGGGAGGCTTGCTGGGACTTGTAGTACTGCTACTAAAAACAATATCTTTTCATTTACAACAAAGGCTATCAGCCCCCCCATCCGCAGCCCATTGGATGGGGGGGACAGCCTCGGGCTTCACCCCTGGCCCTTGGGTGGCTGGGGGGGGGACCCCTTGATTGAAGGGGTCCCCACTCCCCCAGGGTACCCCGGCCAGGGGTGACTAGTTGGATTTTTGATGCCACGGCCGCAGGGCACTATATAAAAGTGACCCCCGGCTGTGGCATTATCTGTCCAGCTAGTGGAGCCCGGTGCTGGTTTTAAAAATACGGGGGACCCCTACTCTTTTTGTCCCCCGTATTTTTGGAACCAGGACCAGGCGCAGAGCCCGATGCTGGTTGCTTAAATATGGGGGAACCCCTGTCATTTTTTCCCCCATATTTCTGCAACCAGGATCGGCTCAAAGAGCCCGAGGCTGGTTATGCTTAGGAGGGGGGACCCCACGCAATTTTTTTTAAGAAAATAACCACTTTCCCACCCCTTCCCACTAGAGATGAGCGGGTTCGGTTTCTCTGAATCCGAACCCGCCCGAACTTCATGTTTTTTTACACGGGTCCGAGCGACTCGGATCTTCCCGCCTTGCTCGGTTAACCCGAGCGCGCCCGAACGTCATCATCACGCTGTCGGATTCTCGCGAGGCTCGGATTCTATCGCGAGACTCGGATTCTATATAAGGAGCCGCGCGTCGCGGCCATTTTCACACGTGCATTGAGATTGATAGGGAGAGGACGTGGCTGGCGTCCTCTCCGTTTAGAAATTAAAATAGATAGGAGAGTGAGAGTGAGACACTTCATTTACTTACTGGAGCTTAGGAGGAGTTATACTAGTGATTGATGACCAGTGACCTGACCACCAGTGCAGTTTTATAATTTATTATTATTTAATAATCCGTTCTGTTCTTGTTCTCTGCCTGAAAAAAAACGATACACAGTGACTCAGTCACACTCACATACCATATCTGTGCTCAGCCCAGTGTGCTGCATCATCTATGTATAATATCTGACTGTGCTCACACAGCTTAATTGTGGGGGAGACTGGGGAGCAGTTATAGGTTATAGCAGGAGCCAGGAGTACATATTAAACAGTACACACTTTTGCTGCCAGAGTGCCACTGCCAGTGTGACTGACCACTGACCACTGTGACCAGTGACCTGACCATACTGACCACCAGTATAGTATATTGTGATTGAATGTCTGCCTGAAAAAGTACACTCGTCGTGTGACTTGTGTGGTGTTTTTTTATTCTATAAAAATTAAAAAACTCATTCTGCTGACAGACAGTGTCCAGCAGGTCCGTCATTATATAATATATACCTGTCCGGCTGCAGTAGTGATATATATATATTTTTTATATCATTATTTATCATCCAGTCTATACTAGCAGCAGACAAAGTACGGTAGTTCACGGCTGTAGCTACCTCTGTGTCGGCACTCGGCAGTCCATCCTTAATTGTATACCACCTACCCGTGGTTTTTTTTTTCTTTCTTCTTTATACATACTACATCTCATTATCATCCAGTCTATATTAGCAGCAGACACAGTACAGTACGGTAGTCCACGGCTGTAGCTACCTCTGTGTCGGCACTCGGCAGTCCATCCATAATTGTATACCACCTACCCGTGGTTTTTTTTTCTTTCTTCTTTATACATACTACATCTCATTATCATCCAGTCTATATTAGCAGCAGACACAGTACAGTACGGTAGTCCACGGCTGTAGCTACCTCTGTGTCGGCACTCGGCAGTCCATCCATAATTGTATACCACCTACCCGTGGTTTTTTTTTTCTTTCTTCTTTATACATACTACATCTCATTATCATCCAGTCTATATTAGCAGCAGACACAGTACAGTACGGTAGTCCACGGCTGTAGCTATCTCTGTGTCAGCACTCGGCAGTCCATCCATAATTGTATACCACCTACCCGTGTTTTTTTTTCTTTCTTCTTTATACATACTACATCTCATTATCAACCAGTCTATATTAGCAGCAGACACAGTACAGTACGGTAGTCCACGGCTGTAGCTACCTCTGTGTCGGCACTCGGCAGTCCATCCATAATTGTATACCACCTACCCGTGGTTTTTTTTTTCTTTCTTCTTTATACATAATACATCTCATTATCAACCAGTCTATATTAGCAGCAGACACAGTACAGTAAGGTAGTCCACGGCTGTAGCTACCTCTGTGTCGGCACTCGGCAGTCCATCCATAATTGTATACCACCTACCCGTGGTTTTTTTTTCTTTCTTCTTTATACATACTACATCTCATTATCAACCAGTCTATATTAGCAGCAGACATAGTACAGTACGGTAGTCCATGGCTGTAGCTACCTCTGTGTCGGCACTCGGCAGTCCATCCATAATTGTATACCACCTACCCGTGGTTTTTTTTTCTTTCTTCTTTATACATACTACATCTCATTATCATCCAGTCTATATTAGCAGCAGACACAGTACAGTACGGTAGTCCACGGCTGTAGCTATCTCTGTGTCGGCACTCGGCAGTCCATCCATAATTGTATACCACCTACCCGTGGTTTTTTTTTCTTTCTTCTTTATACATACTACATCTCATTATCATCCAGTCTATATTAGCAGCAGACACAGTACAGTACGGTAGTCCACGGCTGTAGCTACCTCTGTGTCGGCACTCGGCAGTCCATCCATAATTGTATACCACCTACCCGTGGTTTTTTTTTTCTTTCTTCTTTATACATACTACATCTCATTATCAACCAGTCTATATTAGCAGCAGACACAGTACAGTACGGTAGTCCACGGCTGTAGCTACCTCTGTGTCGGCACTCGGCAGTCCATCCATAATTGTATACCACCTACCCGTGGTTTTTTTTTTCTTTCTTCTTTATACATACTACATCTCATTATCATCCAGTCTATATTAGCAGCAGACACAGTACAGTACGGTAGTCCACGGCTGTAGCTACCTCTGTGTCGGCACTCGGCAGTCCATCCATAATTGTATACCACCTACCCGTGGTTTTTTTTTTTTCTTTCTTCTTTATACATACTACATCTCATTATCATCCAGTCTATATTAGCAGCAGACACAGTACAGTACGGTAGTCCACGGCTGTAGCTACCTCTGTGTTGGCACTCGGCAGTCCATCCATAATTGTATACCACCTACCCGTGGTTTTTTTTTCTTTCTTCTTTATACATACTACATCTCATTATCAACCAGTCTATATTAGCAGCAGACACAGTACAGTACGGTAGTCCACGGCTGTAGCTACCTCTGTGCCGGCACTCGGCAGTCCATCCATAATTGTATACCACCTACCCGTGGTTTTTTTTTCTTTCTTCTTTATACATACTACATCTCATTATCATCCAGTCTATATTAGCAGCAGACACAGTACAGTACGGTAGTCCACGGCTGTAGCTACCTCTGTGTCGGCACTCGGCAGTCCATCCATAATTGTATACCACCTAGTCCTACCCGTGTTTTTTTTTTTCTTTCTTCTTTATACATACTACATCTCATTATCAACCAGTCTATATTAGCAGCAGACATAGTACAGTACGGTAGTCCATGGCTGTAGCTACCTCTGTGTCGGCACTCGGCAGTCCATCCATAATTGTATACCACCTACCCGTGGTTTTTTTTTCTTTCTTCTTTATACATACTACATCTCATTATCATCCAGTCTATATTAGCAGCAGACACAGTACAGTACGGTAGTCCACGGCTGTAGCTACCTCTGTGTCGGCACTCGGCAGTCCATCCATAATTGTATACCACCTACCCGTGGTTTTTTTTTCTTTCTTCTTTATACATACTACATCTCATTATCATCCAGTCTATATTAGCAGCAGACACAGTACAGTACGGTAGTCCACGGCTGTAGCTACCTCTGTGTCGGCACTCGGCAGTCCATCCATAATTGTATACCACCTACCCGTGGTTTTTTTTTTCTTTCTTCTTTATACATACTACATCTCATTATCAACCAGTCTATATTAGCAGCAGACACAGTACAGTACGGTAGTCCACGGCTGTAACTACCTCTGTGTCGGCACTCGGCAGTCCATCCATAATTGTATACCACCTACCCATGGTTTTTTTTTCTTTCTTCTTTATACATACTACATCTCATTATCATCCAGTCTATATTAGCAGCAGACACAGTACAGTACGGTAGTCCACGGCTGTAGCTACCTCTGTGTCGGCACTCGGCAGTCCATCCATAATTGTATACCACCTACCCGTGGTTTTTTTTTTCTTTCTTCTTTATACATACTACATCTCATTATCATCCAGTCTATATTAGCAGCAGACACAGTACAGTACGGTAGTCCACGGCTGTAGCTACCTCTGTGTCGGCACTCGGCAGTCCATCCATAATTGTATACCACCTACCCGTGGTTTTTTTTTCTTTCTTCTTTATACATACTACATCTCATTATCAACCAGTCTATATTAGCAGCAGACACAGTACAGTACGGTAGTCCACGGCTGTAGCTACCTCTGTGTCGGCACTCGGCAGTCCATCCATAATTGTATACTAGTATCCATCCATCTCCATTGTTTACCTGAGGTGCCTTTTAGTTGTGCCTATTAAAATATGGAGAATAAAAATGTTGAGGTTCCAAAATTAGGGAAAGATCAAGATCCACTTCCACCTCGTGCTGAAGCTGCTGCCACTAGTCATGGCCGAGACGATGAAATGCCAGCAACGTCGTCTGCCAAGGCCGATGCCCAATGTCATAGTACAGAGCATGTCAAATCCAAAACACCAAATATCAGTAAAAAAAGGACTCCAAAACCTAAAATAAAATTGTCGGAGGAGAAGCGTAAACTTGCCAATATGCCATTTACCACACGGAGTGGCAAGGAACGGCTGAGGCCCTGGCCTATGTTCATGGCTAGTGGTTCAGCTTCACATGAGGATGGAAGCACTCAGCCTCTCGCTAGAAAAATGAAAAGACTCAAGCTGGCAAAAGCACCGCAAAGAACTGTGCGTTCTTCGAAATCCCAAATCCACAAGGAGAGTCCAATTGTGTCGGTTGCGATGCCTGACCTTCCCAACACTGGACGTGAAGAGCATGCGCCTTCCACCATTTGCACGCCCCCTGCAAGTGCTGGAAGGAGCACCCGCAGTCCAGTTCCTGATAGTCAGATTGAAGATGTCAGTGTTGAAGTACACCAGGATGAGGAGGATATGGGTGTTGCTGGCGCTGGGGAGGAAATTGACCAGGAGGATTCTGATGGTGAGGTGGTTTGTTTAAGTCAGGCACCCGGGGAGACACCTGTTGTCCGTGGGAGGAATATGGCCACTGACATGCCTGGTGAAAATACCAAAAAAATCAGCTCTACGGTGTGGAAGTATTTCAACAGAAATGCGGACAACAGGTGTCAAGCCGTGTGTTGCCTTTGTCAAGCTGTAATAAGTAGGGGTAAGGACGTTAACCACCTCGGAACATCCTCCCTTATACGTCACCTGCAGCGCATTCATAATAAGTCAGTGACAAGTTCAAAAACTTTGGGCGACAGCGGAAGCAGTCCACTGACCAGTAAATCCCTTCCTCTTGTAACCAAGCTCACGCAAACCACCCCACCAACTCCCTCAGTGTCAATTTCCTCCTTCCCCAGGAATGCCAATAGTCCTGCAGGCCATGTCACTGGCAATTCTGACGAGTCCTCTCCTGCCTGGGATTCCTCCGATGCATCCTTGCGTGTAACGCCTACTGCTGCTGGCGCTGCTGTTGTTGCTGCTGGGAGTCGATGGTCATCCCAGAGGGGAAGTCGTAAGCCCACTTGTACTACTTCCAGTAAGCAATTGACTGTTCAACAGTCCTTTGCGAGGAAGATGAAATATCACAGCAGTCATCCTGCTGCAAAGCGGATAACTGAGGCCTTGACAACTATGTTGGTGTTAGACGTGCGTCCGGTATCCGCCGTTAGTTCACAGGGAACTAGACAATTTATTGAGGCAGTGTGCCCCCGTTACCAAATACCATCTAGGTTCCACTTCTCTAGGCAGGCGATACCGAGAATGTACACGGACGTCAGAAAAAGACTCACCAGTGTCCTAAAAAATGCAGTTGTACCCAATGTCCACTTAACCACGGACATGTGGACAAGTGGAGCAGGGCAGGGTCAGGACTATATGACTGTGACAGCCCACTGGGTAGATGTATGGACTCCCGCCGCAAGAACAGCAGCGGCGGCACCAGTAGCAGCATCTCGCAAACGCCAACTCTTTCCTAGGCAGGCTACGCTTTGTATCACCGGTTTCCAGAATACGCACACAGCTGAAAACCTCTTACGGCAACTGAGGAAGATCATCGCGGAATGGCTTACCCCAATTGGACTCTCCTGTGGATTTGTGGCATCGGACAACGCCAGCAATATTGTGTGTGCATTAAATATGGGCAAATTCCAGCACGTCCCATGTTTTGCACATACCTTGAATTTGGTGGTGCAGAATTTTTTAAAAAACGACAGGGGCGTGCAAGAGATGCTGTCGGTGGCTGAAGAATTGCGGGACACTTTCGGCGTACAGGCACCACGTACAGAAGACTGGAGCACCACCAAAAACTACTGAACCTGCCCTGCCATCATCTGAAGCAAGAAGTGGTAACGAGGTGGAATTCAACCCTCTATATGCTTCAGAGGTTGGAGGAGCAGCAAAAGGCCATTCAAGCCTATACAATTGAGCACGATATAGGAGGTGGAATGCACCTGTCTCAAGCGCAGTGGAGAATGATTTCAACGTTGTGCAAGGTTCTGATGCCCTTTGAACTTGCCACACGTGAAGTCAGTTCAGACACTGCCAGCCTGAGTCGGGTCATTCCCCTCATCAGGCTTTTGCAGAAGAAGCTGGAGACATTGAAGGAGGAGCTAACACGGAGCGATTCCGCTAGGCATGTGGGACTTGTGGATGGAGCCCTTAATTCGCTTAACAAGGATTCACGGGTGGTCAATCTGTTGAAATCAGAGCACTACATTTTGGCCACCGTGCTCGATCCTAGATTTAAAGCCTACCTTGGATCTCTCTTTCCGGCAGACACAAGTCTGCTGGGGTTGAAAGACCTGCTGGTGACAAAATTGTCAAGTCAAGCGGAACGCGACCTGTCAACATCTCCTCCTTCACATTCTCCCGCAACTGGGGGTGCGAGGAAAAGGCTCAGAATTCCGAGCCCACCCGCTGGCGGTGATGCAGGGCAGTCTGGAGCGACTGCTGATGCTGACATCTGGTCCGGACTGAAGGACCTGACAACGATTACGGACATGTCGTCTACTGTCACTGCATATGATTCTCTCAACATTGAAAGAATGGTGGAGGATTATATGAGTGACCGCATCCAAGTAGGCACGTCACACAGTCCGTACTTATACTGGCAGGAAAAAGAGGCAATTTGGAGGCCCTTGCACAAACTGGCTTTATTCTACCTAAGTTGCCCTCCCACAAGTGTGTACTCCGAAAGAGTGTTTAGTGCCGCCGCTCACCTTGTCAGCAATCGGCGTACGAGGTTACATCCAGAAAATGTGGAGAAGATGATGTTCATTAAAATGAATTATAATCAATTCCTCCGCGGAGACATTGACCAGCAGCAATTGCCTCCACAAAGTACACAGGGAGCTGAGATGGTGGATTCCAGTGGGGACGAATTGATAATCTGTGAGGAGGGGGATGTACACGGTGATATATCGGAGGAGGATGATGATGAGGTGGACATCTTGCCTCTGTAGAGCCAGTTTGTGCAAGGAGAGATTAATTGCTTCTTTTTTGGTGGGGGTCCAAACCAACCCGTCATATCAGTCACAGTCGTGTGGCAGACCCTGGACCCAAGGACAATTCCATCTTGCACCTCTTTTTTCTTTAATTTTTCTTTGCGTCATGTGCTGTTTGGGGAGGGTTTTTTGGAAGGGACATCCTGCGTGACACTGCAGTGACACTCCTAGATGGGCCCGGTGTTTGTGTCGGCCACTAGGGTCGCTTATCTTACTCACACAGCTACCTCATTGCGCCTCTTTTTTTCTTTGCGTCATGTGCTGTTTGGGGAGGGTTTTTTGGAAGGGACATCCTGCGTGACACTGCAGTGCCACTCCTAGATGGGCCCGGTGTTTGTGTCGGCCACTAGGGTCGCGTATCTTACTCACACAGCTACCTCATTGCGCCTCTTTTTTTCTTTGCGTCATGTGCTGTTTGGGGAGGGTTTTTTGGAAGGGACATCCTGCGTGACACTGCAGTGCCACTCCTAGATGGGCCCGGTGTTTGTGTCGGCCACTAGGGTCGCTTATCTTACTCACACAGCTACCTCATTGCGCCTCTTTTTTTCTTTGCGTCATGTGCTGTTTGGGGAGGGTTTTTTGGAAGGGACATCCTGCGTGACACTGCAGTGCCACTCCTAGATGGGCCCGGTGTTTGTGTCGGCCACTAGGGTCGCTTATCTTACTCACACAGCTACCTCATTGCGCCTCTTTTTTTCTTTGCGTCATGTGCTGTTTGGGGAGGGTTTTTTGGAAGGGACATCCTGCGTGACACTGCAGTGACACTCCTAGATGGGCCCGGTGTTTGTGTCGGCCACTAGGGTCGCTTATCTTACTCACACAGTTACCTCATTGCGCCTCTTTTTTTCTTTGCGTCATGTGCTGTTTGGGGAGGGTTTTTTGGAAGGGACATCCTGCGTGACACTGCAGTGCCACTCCTAGATGGGCCAGGTGTTTGTGTCGGCCACTAGGGTCGCTTAGCTTAGTCATCCAGCGACCTCGGTGCAAATTTTAGGACTAAAAATAATATTGTGAGGTGTGAGGTATTCAGAATAGACTGAAAATGAGTGGAAATGATGGTTTTTGAGGTTAATAATACTTTGGGATCAAAATGACCCCCAAATTCTATGATTTAAGCTGTTTTTTAGGTTTTTTGGAAAAAAACACCCGAATCCAAAACACACCCGAATCCGACAAAAAAAATTCGGTTAGGTCTTGCCAAAACGCGGTCGAACCCAAAACACGGCCGCGGAACCGAACCCAAAACCAAAACACAAAACCCGAAAAATTTCCGGCGCTCATCTCTACTTCCCACTGATATACATGCACGGATCTCATGGATCCCTGCATGCCTATACAATCACGGATTAAAAAAGCAGGTCTGTTTTTTTTTAGCACTTTTTTACGAGTTGTAATTTTTCACGGCAGTGTTTTGTTTTTTTTTTGCTTTGCACTTCTTAGTAAATTACCGAGATTCATACTTAAACAGCCGCGTTTTGACCGATGGTGTATTCATTTGTATTTTTTTTGTTGGACTTCCAAAAAATTACGAATGCCCTCATCACTGCCGTGATTATTGCTTAGTAAATTACCGAGATGACACTTTGATGAAAAAACGGCATCTCGGTCAAAATCGGGACCTTAGTAAATTTACCCCATAGTCTCCCCTTTCCCCTCATGCAACTTTTACTTATTTACAAGGCACAACAAGGGAATTATACACCTTTACAGTATGCGAGGGGACAGTAACTGATCAGAGCATCATGCATGGTATCTACGTGTTCGGATAATTATGAGTAATAATCCAGTGTTGGTTTGGAGAAGATCGCATGTCGTTGCGATTAGTTATTCGCAAAGGCAGATTAAAGGTATATTTGTGTTTATTATGTACTTGGTATGCGGTGGGAATCCAGAGCTGACCATCTGTACACACCCCTGGATCAAGGCATCGCCCATCTCTTCAAACCGACCATTGACCTCTCCTGTACTGTAAACGACCATCCCTCCAACCAATCAGTGGAGAGCATACAATACCATTGTATTGTATTTTGGGCACGGGTATATAAACCTTGCACCTGCGCCGGTCACTCTCTCTCTCTGCTTTTTAAAGACTCATAGGTCGTCTCGCCAAACGACTGGGGACCGGATCCGGGTGGCGCAAGCGACAAAGCGTACGTATCATTGGGTGTGACTCTCTCTCTGTGATTGAATTGTATGGTGTTGTACCATTTATATTGTAACTTATTGTAATCCCCTTTTTCAAATATATTATTACTTGTTGCTGCTCCTGACCACAACTTACAATCAAATACTGGTGTCGCATTCAGTTTCTGTTGAGCGTTTGTATAGTGTAATTGCCACACCTAGAGCTGCCTCGTGCTCTCAGCGTGTCGGTCTGTGTGTATGCACTGAGTGTAAGCTGCACAGCTATTCCGGCGTGTGTATGCAAAGTGCGTGCACAGTACGGGACTGTGTACGCTAACTGGGGACAGAGTACGTAGGTAAAGGATTTATTACAGTGGCCACAGCAGCTTCAGTTACAGTGTGCAATAGGGGTTAGTGGCTGCTTTCCAAGAAGTCTATCGAACTTCTCAGTTGAGGGCTCGTCCGGGGTAGTCTCATATCCGGCTTTTGCACAACATTGCAGGCGCTTGCCAGCAGCAAAGGGTGGATTAGCATTATTATATTGTGTTGAGCTATCTTGTGCTGCTGATCCGCGCCTGTACTGCATTGGTTAGGGATGCTGGCGTGAACCGCAAGGACAAAGGGGGGGGGGAAAGCCATTTAAGTTTTTTTATTTTTTTATTTTGCACATGTAACCTTGCGTAAAGGCGCACACAGCGTACCCATACTTTGCATCCATCCCACATATTGTTGCCATAGGTTATAACGGTCATTTATAGGTTTGTGTGAAACCGGATACATCTGTGTTGCTATATACATTTGAAGTAACTGTGTTAATGATATAGTTGTAAGAACTCAAAATGCAGCTCTGGCCTAGTCTTTTAGGTTAAACAGAGCAATTGTGGGGTGTGTTCGTGAGCGACAATAGTTTATATCGCTCACATTTATACTGTGTGATTTGTTTTAGTGCGGGCGCACTTTTGTACGTGAGCGCGCACAAGCGTGAAAAGGCACGTGCGGTTGCGTAATTATGCAAGTTGCGTAAGATCGCTAACGCCAAGGACAAACCACACAATAGTTCAATTTAAAGCGGAGTAGTAGATGTTTATCTACAAATAGCACATAACTATCCGGTTTCAAACGCAGATTAGAATAACATTGATAAAGTGTGTTACCTCTGGGGAAAGCTATCAGTTAACAGGAAAGGATATTTTTCTGATCAGAAAACTATAGAGTGTTAGTGTGGGCTGAAAAGGGTGTGAATGTATTGAACCCCGCTTGGTGAACTTGGTGAACTCGGTGAAACTTGGTGAACTTGGTGAGCACGGTCTAGGTGAACACGTGCAACGGAGTGTGATAAAGAAGTTGTTGTTTTAAAGGTTTTTTTTTCGTGGTATTACACTCCGGCTGTTTTGAAGCACAGTGTGAAGACTCCAGTGATCCTACAACTAATAGATAGCAAGTGTCTATAAGCGGTACGTTTGGACCGCACGGTTGTGTGAGCGATACGTGGCGCAACGTGATACGAAGTTTTGCATATTTGTGCGTAAATCTCGTCATCATACGCGTTGTGTAAAGCACATGCAAGCGTGATTTGTGTAAAAAAAAAATTTATTTTAGGCAGATATTCACTGGGTACGGTAAGCTACACCTAAAGGCCCAGGGGATATAGGCCGAAGTAGGGCCTGTACTGGCTACGCGTGTCTGCTAAATAGGGCGGATCCGTGGTACTCGGAGCAGAAGAAGTTAGTGGAAGAACTTTGAGGACTTCCACCGTTAGACTACTGTGTTTGGAGCATTTTAGGAAGTTTTCCCGTGTTAAAAGGGTCCACAATGGGAGCCAAGTGCACAACACAGGGACGTTCCTCAGTCAGGGTACAGACAGCAGAATTGAGACCCAGGGGGTCAGCTCGGTTGGTAATGTGGGGGAAGTATGGTCCCCACACTGAGACCTTTTGTGATGAATGGACACGAATGACTGTGGGGGATAAAGCATCATTTCCTGGGATAGGTAGTTTTGATCCAGAGGTACTACAAAATGTAAGGATTAGAATATGCCTGCTCAAATCCAGAAAGCAAAGGGTAAGGCATACAGATTGTTTAAACTTGTGGCAACAAGAGGGGGATGTGCAAAGGGAGCTTGCTCGCACAGCAAGTTCCAAACCAGGCAGTAGCGTGAATGCGACAGCACCACCACCACCATATGTTGATGGAGAGAAGAGTGTCACCACCAATGATACAATGGTAGAGGTCAGGGAAATGCGCAGCGAATGTATTAAAACTAACGCTTGTACCTTGTACCCTGTTTTACCTTCTCTCCAAGATTACAGCAACGTAGAGGATGAGCCTAGCATGATCTCAGCCCTTGCCCTGGCTGCCACCATACACGACACAAGGGTGGGCATTGCCCAACCACCAAGGGCAGTGGCCGCATCTGCCAGTGAGGGGGCAGATGAGATTGTGGCGACTGGTAAGTACGGTACCGTTCATTATGCAGAAACAGTGACTCCCCGTATTGTAGAGACAAACAAGAAAGATGTGGTTGAGTTGCATCCAGTTAGGGTGATTGCAGTCCCTAACGGGAGAACTGACACTCAGGGGGTGACCCCAATCAGGAACATTGCAATGTAGTGTCCCTGGTCCCGTATGGAGCTGAGGTCAATTATGGCAGAATTCCCTGACCCCAGAAAGGATTTAGTCGGATGCCAGAAATATACAAAAGATTTAGGACTTTCCCAAGAACCCACAAACAAAGATTGGCGGATGGTGTTGCGAGCGAGTCTCCCCTCTAACATTGACATCCCAAAATTTATTACAGACTGCAACCTAGATGCAGAAGTGCCACTCACTGATGCTTACAATCAGGAGAATGTCAGGAAAATCAATATACAACTAGGTTTGTATTTCCCAGCCGTAGTTAGATGGAATAAGATTTTTTCCATAAGACAGAAAGAGAATGAACTGGCATCCGAATATTTCCACAGAGCTTTGATAGAAATGGCTAAATTCACTGGGGTTTGAGGATATTAGAGACAATGTCAACCACAGGGAAGTAGCTGTCTCTGTATTAATGGAGGGATTGAAGGAGGCACTGAAAACCAGGGTGCAAACTTCTCTGCCAAACTGGAGGGGTATTACGGTGACTGCACTTAGGGAATCAGCACCGGAGCACGACCGTAATATCCAGAAAACCAGGGAGGCACAAGGGGAGCGGTTGATGGTGATGAGCATCCAAGCACTGGAAGGAGCACCAACTCGACCAAAACCCCAGGCCCCTGACACATGGAAAAAGCCAAGAGTTTGTTACCTGTGTAAAAGGGAAGGGCATTATGCCAGAAATTGTAACAGCACACAAAAATTCAGACCCCCTAGACAAGAAAACGAGCAAAGTAATTATACACATAGAGGAGATCAGGGATCATACAGGAGAGAGTACGAGCCGCATAGAGGGGAAACAAGGATGTACCCGCCGAGGAGGGACTGGCAGACCTCTGAAAATTCTCAGTTACCCCCCTCACATATTGTAGCTGCCAATGCGCTGTGGGAGGGTCTCACCACACAATAGGGTTTGGGCCACACCTGTAGTCTGCAGCCAGTGAAGTTGATTGCTAGCCTTGGTAGTGAACCTGAGGTCACAGTTGATGTAGCTGGTAGATCATTACCTTTTCTTGTAGATACAGGGGCGGCCAGGTCAGTGTTAAATTCGACGGTAGGTATAAAAACCACGGGAAAAACAATTTCGACAATGGGAGTAACAGGAACAGTGCAACAATACCCTTTGAGTAGACCAGCAGAGATTACGATAGGGCCCTTGCAGACCAAGCATTCCTTTTTGCTAGCTGCATCGGCTCCGACTAACCTGCTTGGAAGAGATTTATTGTGTAAAATGCGGTGTGTCATATATTATACTCCTGAGGGTGTCTTCTTAGATATACCTGAGAATCACGTTCAAGAAGTACAAGATATATTAGACACCCCTCAAAGGCTAATGTCGCATTCTGCTGTTATAGACAAGTGTCCATCAAAGGTAGAGGAAATGATCTCACGAATACCGGGTTCCCTTTGGACCAAAGATGGGCAAGAAACTGGATTGATGGCGAATGTAGCTCCAGTAGTAGTACAAGTAAAAGATGGTAGGATAGCTCCAAAAATCCCTCAGTATCCTCTGAAGCCAGAGGTAGAATTAGGAGTGTACCCCGTCATAGAGCGCTTGCTACAACAGGGCATCCTAGTCAGGACGTCCAGCACTGCCAATAGTTCCATCTTCCCTGTGAAAAAGAGTGGGGGGAGGGGTTACCGGCTAGTGCAGGATCTAAGAGGGATAAACAAAATAGTTGAGAGTCAATTCCCCGTAGTGCCCAATCCAGCTGTCATCTTGATGCTGATCCCCGCAACCTCTTCATACTTCACTGTCATTGATCTCTATTCTGCCTTCTTTTCTGTCCCTCTGCACCGCGACAGTCAGTACCTTTTCGCCTTCTCTTACAGGGGAGTACAGTACACCTGGACTCGTCTCCCCCAAGGCTTCATTGACAGCCCAAGTATCTTCTCCCAAGCACTGCATGACTGTTTGCAATCCTTTCAACCTGAAAATGGCTCAGTGCTAATACAGTATGTTGAAGACTTATTGTTGTGCTCTGACTCATTTGAAACGTCCTTGGCAGATACGAAGCAGCTGCTGCTTCACCTCTCCCAGACAGGACACAAGGTTTCAAAGGATAAATTACAGTTGTGCAGTAAAAGGGTGAGGTATTTGGGGCATTGCTTGACACAAGGACAACGACACCTCACTGCTGATAGGATAGAAGCGATTTGCAACATGACTCTGAGACAAACCCAACAACAAATCCGTACTTTTCTAGGAATATGCGGGTACTGTCGGAACTGGATTCCAGGATACTCTATTTTGGCACTACCTTTGCAAGAAATGGTCTCGTCAAACAAGCCAGACCGGGTCTCCCACACTGAGGACTCCGAGATGGCATTTGAGAGACTAAAAGAGTGCTTGTCACAAGTGCCAGGATTGGGAATGCCAGATTATGGGAAATCCTTTGAATTGTACGGTACGGAAAGTGCTGGGTGTGCGGCAGGTGTTTTAACACAGAAACATGGTGATGCCAGCAGACCAGTAGCATACTACAGTGCACAGTTGGACACTGTAGCACGGTCTCTCCCCACATGCTTGCGAAGTGTTGCAGCGATAGCTTTGCTAGTGAGTAAGAGCGAAGACGTAGTGTTAGGACACAACCTGACCGTCCATACACCTCATGCAGTATCAGCCTTACTGAACTCTGCCCAAACCAGACATGTCTCATCTGCGTGGTTTACAAGGTGGGAATTATCACTAATTGCCCCTGTAAACATCACCATAAAGAGATGCAGCTCACTAAATCCTGCAACTTATCTGCCAAGTGTGCCTGAACAGGCACAAAGGGTGGAGGATGAGAATGATGGTGAAGGAGGATTTAGTGCAGACACTGATATGCATGATTGTATGGAATATCTGAACCAGACTTTCACTGCGAGACCTGACATTAGTGACAACCCACTGGAAGGCGTAGATTTCACTTTTTACACTGACGGTAGTTGCCACAGACAGACAGAATCAGAAGACCTGTGCACCGGATACGCAATTGTAGATGACGAAAGTAGCATAGAAGCTGAGCCCCTGGGCCTACCGCACTCAGCACAAGTTGCTGAGCTGGTCGCCCTAACCAGAGCGTGTGAATTGGCCAAGGGTAAGTCAGCTAATATATACACAGATTCTAGGTATGCCTTTGGAGTGGTGCATGATTTCGGGGCCCTATGGCGCCTCAGAAATTTCATGACAGCAGCTGGCACACCTGTGGCGCATGCGACCCACATCAAAAGATTGCTATCAGCAATACAAGACCCCGACAGAGTGGCTGTTATCAACTGCAAAGCCCACACTTACAGTCAAGACCCAGTGTCACTTGGTAACAGCCGGGCAGACGAATCTGCCAAGGCTGCAGCAAGTTCACCCACACTAACCAACATCACACCACTGATGACATTTAACACAATAAGCACATAACAACTCATTGAAATGCAAGATTTGTGTTCCCTGCAGGAGAAGTTCGTCTGGAAGGCGAAGGGATGTGGAAGAGAGTCTTCGGGCCTCTGGACAGATGGGCACGGTAAGCCAGTGGCCCCCAAGGCATATCTTCCAGCCCTAGCGGAAGCAGCTCACGGCCTGACCCACTTGGGCAAGGAAGGTATGTGCAAACTGGTCAGGGCATACTGGAGTGCACCAGGGTTCTCATCTCATGCAGGTAGGAGGGCAATGGCTTGTATTACCTGCATGAGAAAGAATGTTGGGAAGACAATACCGATGGAGCCATCCCATATCCCTCCTACGGACGGACCCTTCCAGGTAATACAAATAGACTTCATACAGTTACCACCCTGTAGGAATCTGAAATATGTCCTAGTGTGTACAGATGTCTTTTCAAATTGGGTAGAAGCATTCCCCACTGCCACAAATACTGCTACGTTCACTGCAAAGAAAATTGTGCAGGAATTTGTGTGTAGATATGGTATCCCTAGAATAATTGAAAGTGATAGGGGTACCGATTTTACAGGTGAAGTCTTTCAGGTCATGTGCAAACTGATGGGTATTAATACCAAGCTACATACTCCGTACCGGCCACAGGCGAGCGCAAAGGTGGAGAGAATGAATAGCACTATTCAGAACAAGCTTAGCAAAGTGATGGTTGAAACTGGATTGTTGTGGCCAGAGGCATTGCCACTAGTGTTGTACAGCATCAGAACCACTCCCAGGTCACCACTTAACCTATCACCCTTTGAAGTTCTTTTTGGGCGACAACCTCACGTAATGATTGACCCCCAGGATGATTTGAAATGTAATAATGAAGTCACTGTGCAATATTTGGTTAGGATGAACCAGCAGCTCAGAAATCAACAAAGAAATCTAAAGCTGGTGATTCCTGACCTACCAAACAGTAATTGTCATGACATTGAACCTGGGGACTTTGTGATGATTCAAAATGTTCTACGCTCAGGTTGCCTCATTGACAGGTGGGAAGGACCGTACCAAGTTTTATTGACCAGTACAACAGCACTAAAGGTCGGCGAAAGAGAGACATGGGTCCACTCGTCCCATTGCAAGAAAGTTGCAGACCCGGAGACAGCTCGTGATAAGGAGAAAGGTGAAGAGAACCTTGTATCGCTGGAGCAGCTATTCCGGGAGAACTAAAAAGGCAAGACTGTTGAGTGGCACCCAAGCGTAGGGAGCGGAAAGAGCAAAGACGGTTGGTGCAGCCAGAGACGGTTAACAAAGATCAAGGAAGGTTGTCGCACCAGTTTTTCTTTTTTTCACCTCCCCACTACTTTCTCTTTGTTTTTGTTTTTCCCCTCATCTTCCTATTTTTGTCCCTAACGAAATGGATCCATCCCAAGAGACTGTATTCCGGCTTTTTCTGGTGGTTTTGTTTTTGTGCAGGACAATTGGTTTTTGTGAGGGCCCCCGAGACGTCGAGCAAGGAACTGGAGTGAGTTCTGATGGAGAGTACCAGGATCAGCGTATCACTTTCGCCAAGGCTAGCATCAGAAAAAGGAAATCCACAAACCGGAACCCAACTCATCAATCACCAAAAATGTCATTTTATTGTTGTATGTACCGTTACATGTCTTCTGTTCATCTCTGTAGGGCTAGGTTAGTGAAACACACATAGTCATTAGATAATAGGGACACATAATTGCTCACACATATGGATCCCCATGATGTATCATCAGATAAATGTGCTCCCCATTTATCATATAGCTCGGTCAGTGGCGGTTCTTGCCACGGGCAAGCGGTACTTTTGCCCGGAGCGCCGCCTTCTGGAGGGCGCCGCACCAGGGCAAGATCCGCCACTGTGCCCCCCGCAGTGCCCTGCTGTGCCCCCCCGCTTTGAAGGGAACCAGACGCGTAGCGTCTAGTTTCCCTTCATTGAGAGGACCTTAGTTGTGCGGTGCGCGATGACGTCATCGCGCACCGCACAGCAAAGGTCCTCTCCATGAAGGGAAACTATACGCTACGGTCTAGTTTCCCTTCGTGTAGAGGACCTTTGCTGTGCGATGCGCGATGACGTCATCGCGCACAGCATAGTGGCACAGACACTAGGAGTCATAATTGACCTCTAGTGTCTATGCTGTTCTATGGGAGAGACGTAATAACGTCTCTCCCATAGATCGAAGAGAAGAGAGAGGGGAGAAGAGTGGTGCCGCCGGCGGAGGGGGTCTGGATCAGGAACGGGGATGGTAAGTATTCTTTTTATTTATTTATTTATTTTCTTGCAGCGTCATGACCACGCCCCCAATTGAAGCCACGCCCCCATATTTTGCCCGGGGCGCCACAAGTCTTAGAACCGGCCCTGAGCTCGGTGGAGTTTGTTGGACCATGTACAGACCCTTAATACGGGATGAGAAGGAATATAATGAATACTTCGCAAAGCCTAGAAGCTAGTGATGCACGATGATACATCCCCCTCAGGCAGTTACTCATACATACACGTTTTTCCTATCAAACTAGACCATCCATTTCTCACCTATGACCTTTTCTCCCTCTTCCAAGGTACATACTCGCCCATTGTAATGTATAGCATATAAATATTTTTTTTTTTGTTATTAATATTAGTGGCAGTTATTGTTGACTGCCAAAGGGTGGACTGTCGAAGTTGGAAAATATTGCAATACACACACCACATGCAAACACCACACAGATGGCATCCATGCATGTACTCAGTCTGCCGTGCGTGCGCATACTCGCAAATTGCGTACAATCGCCTCCCACGGGAGTGCGCGTACGGGCATGGTATGAGCATTTACAGAAAGATTCTTACTTGCAATGGAAATGATTACATGCCACAGTGCCCAGCCTGTGTCGAGTCACTGTTCACACACACACTAATCTAACCAAACATGCACATCCTTCCAACACAATGTCTTGTTCACTCCAATGTTTGAACAGACCCCTGGTCTGTGAAGAAAGACAAACACAAACCGAACAGGTCATCGTTTGGTGGGAGCCAGAACAATGGGAGACAAATATCCCAATAGATACACATAAGCCTGCGTTTTCAAATTATTTACTACAGGCAGCCTGCAGTCTAGAAAACCTTTGATATACTAGTAGGGAAACACTTATAAATATATATATATATATATATATATATATGTGTGTGTGTATCTTGAGAATGGTTGGTCATTTCATGTGTAGGATCATGTTGCCTGGAGATAACATAACAAAGTAACCTAATGAACATGGAAATATCTGTCACACATTACATATTTCCCAAACTTAGTACACACATTACACATAGTCTCCCCTTTCCCCTCATGCAACTTTTACTTATTTACAAGGCACAACAAGGGAATTATACACCTTTACAGTATGCGAGGGGACAGTAACTGATCAGAGCATAATGCATGGTATCTACGTGTTCGGATAATTATGAGTAATAATCCGGTGTTGGTTTGGAGAAGATCGCATGTCATTGCGAATAGTTATTCGCAAAGGCAGATTAAAGGTATATTTCTGTTTATTATGTACTTGGTATGCGGTGGGAATCCAGAGCTGACCAGCTGTACACACCCCTGGATCAAGGCATCGCCCATCTCTTCAAACCGACCAATGACCTCTCCTGTACTGTAAACGACCATCCCTCCAACCAATCAGTGGAGAGCATACAATACCATTGTATTGTATTTTGGGCAAGGGTATATAAACCTTGCACCTGGGCCGGTCACTCTCTCTCTCTGCTTTTTAAAGACTCATAGGTCGTCTCGCCAAACGACTGGGGACCGGATCCGGGTGGCGCAAGCGACAAAGCGTACGTATCATTGGGTGTGACTCTCTCTCTGTGATTGAATTGTATGGTGTTGTACCATTTATATTGTAACTTATTGTAATCCCCTTTTTCAAATATATTATTACTTGTTGCTGCTTTGGACCACAACTTACAATCAAATACTGGTGTCGCATTCAGTTTCTGTTGAGCGTTTGTATAGTGTAATTGCCACACCTAGAGCTGCCTCATGCTCTCAGCGTGTCGGTCTGTGTGTATGCACTGAGTGTAAGCTGCACGGCTATTCCGGCGTGTGTACGCAAAGCGCGTGCACGGTACGGGACTGTGTACGCTAACTGGGGACAGAGTACGTAGGTAAAGGATTTATTACAGTGGCTGCAGCGGCTTCAGTTACAGTGTGCAATAGGGGTTAGTGGCTGCTTTCCAAGAAGTCTATCGAACTTCTCAATATATATATATATATATATATATATATATAAAAATATATATATATATACATATGCGCATAACGGAAAATGATTAATTCAGCCTCTTAGATAAAGAGCTTTATTTCCTTATAAAATATAAGTGGTGATTTAGTCTAGAAATCCCTGTCACTTATGTTTTCCCTTTACCTATATATTGAGGCACTCTGTACAATATTGCCTTATACTTCATTTTCTACAATAGTCTCATTTTTTTTAAACTAGAAACTCATGTATATGCAGTTGTAATTGATGTAGAAAATGTATATGTAAGATAGCTGTAACTCTGTAGCTTTGCTGCTGGTTACTGTGACATCACACCTAGCCTGTGACATCACTAGCCCGTGACATCACAATGCTTTTTCCTGTAACATACTATCTACAGCTGCTGACGTTTCCAGTTTCCATGAAGGAAAACAGGTAGGAGGAGAAGGTGAGTCCTACATAGCAGGGTATGATGGAGGGGGGTAAGGAAGACAGAGTGCAGTATAGTCAGCTGAAAGGCAAGACAAGATAGACAGAACAGGGCATACAGGTACAAGGACACATAAATAGGAGAAGCGCAGGAAGGAATGACATATTTAGGAATAAAAATGTAGCGTTACAGGAATAAAGAGTGCAGTATGGAGGATAAGCACACATACAGGGGATGCAGGTAACCTGGGTCTTTATGAGGCAGGATCGTTGCTTTGGGATGAAAAAGTTAATAAAATAGATAAATGGGATATTGATAACTTTGAAAGTATCTTGTTTGGTTTAAGGAAAATTGGGAAACTGGTTGACTCATGGACATTTTATTGTACTTAAACTAGTACTATGCTTAATGATAGTCTTTTGTGTTTTTTAGATCATCTGGCAAAGAGATTTGCAAAGTGTCAGTTGAAGACGACTGGAGGGGTCGCAGAGGTAGCAACGACTGGAGTATAACATGCAGGAGTTAAGTTACCATACTCTCTCTGCACATGTTACATCTGCCCCACCTGCAGTGCACATGGTTTTGACCATTAGAGAACAAATTTGCTACTGCAATCAGGTCTGAATTAGGCCCAGTGTATGATACTAACATGGTCCTAGCACTAGGGAAGACCTGGAGCAGAAAACGTGGGTCTCTTTGAGAAAGGATCTTGGGTTTTGGATAAAAAGTCAATAAAATAGATAAATTGCAAATTAATAAAAATGAAAGTACGTAACAAAATGTAGTAGTATAATTATACACATAGTATGTCTGACCAGGAAATTCTGGTTAGTTAGATCATTATTTGACAAAGTTCTGGCAAAGAGATTTGCAGAGTGTCGGGTGACCGTCAAAGAGATCTGCAAAGTGTCAGTTGAAGACGACGGGAGGGGTCGCAGAGGAATTAGTGACTGGAGAATAGCATGCAGGAGGTAAGTTACCATACTTGTGTAATTGTGTGTGTGGTGGGGGGTATTGAGAGCACAGTACAAAACATAGGGTCTATGGTGGGGGAGAGCGGACAATACAAAACATGCAGAAGGGGACAACTTGCACTAGCACATACAGATGGTGTGGGGGCACAATATAAAAACATAGAAATTATGGCGTACTCTATAGGACATATAGAGGGAGGACATACACTTCTGGGGGTTGCGAGATGTAGAACATACTGTAATACAGAAAAACAGGAAGGGCGGGGAGAGCATGATACAGAACATACAGATCGGGGGAAGAACAATACAGATCGGGGGAGATAGTGAAATGGCTGACATTTACAGTATATCAATGAACTGGGGGCAGGTGTACAAAGCCTGGGAGAGTGATACAGTGGAGAGAGATAAACTAACAACCAATCAGCTCCTAGTTGTAATTTTTCAAACACAGCCTGTAAGATGGCAGTTAGGAGCTGATTGGCTGGTACTTTACCTCTCTCCACTTTATCACTCTGCAGGGCTTAATACATCTCCCCCATAGAATAACCAAATGATGAAATGGTACAGAATGGTATAAATGATGTGAATTGAAGCTGTAAGAAGCGACTGTTTCCCTATCTTTACATATAATAAAGGTGACATAGTCCTTTCCCTAGAGTCCTTCTCCTTACCGCTCAGGGGGCCTGATTCAGATGCGGACGCAAAGCTGCTGTTGCACCAAGTGGCTCAATACTTTTTCACTGTGCATGCATGTAAGCTGCACTGCGCACAAAATGAAATCAAGCTCACATAGAGGATCCCATCGCAAAGTGATTGACAGGAAGTCAGCTTTTGAGGTGGTAACTGTATACAGGCGTGTCAGGTCCATTCAAACGCCGTTCCATGTGCATGCATAAATTACCCATTGCGACCTGTGTTGCTGCTGGAGAGCACCCTGTGTCTAGGAGACTGCAAAGACTCCAGATGCAATTGTGAACGGAAAGATTGCAGCAGCGATCGCTTCAACAACCACAACTGAGTCAGGCCCACAATTCCACCATTATATTTTACTATTTTATCACATTTAACAACTAAGGGGTCAGTTTAATTAGGTGCGAGTTTGTCTTACAACAGCCGCACTTTCCGGTAGCCCCATAGGCTGAATCTGGCCACGACGGGTGTGAGTTTGGATGCTGTTGAAACGTCGCTGCAATGGTAACTCGTACCTAATTGGATTGAAATCTAAATGTTAGAAATTTATAGCTTTTATTATATTTACTGGTCAAATTTCTTTTCTGAAGGTACCTGTAATGTGTGCGAAAGCGTACCTGGAGTCTCACATCTGCCTAGTTGCGGCCTGTCCGGTCTTCTAGTTCCTGCTTGTGCGAAGCCTGCTGGAATCTGCGGAGAACACCTGTATAGGACCTGGGCAGAAGGACGGAGATACCCCAGTACAGACAACACCCCCCACGTGCACAAAGGATCACTACAGTAGGAGGCGGTCATGAAGATTTATTACAAAAGAAAGCAATCACTGTTGAAGTAACCTGTGCGACTGGTTTGTAAACTTAGTACATTTCAAAAGGCACATCGCAACCTTAACATGAATACTTTTGGTTATACATCAACGCTGAAACAGGTATTTAGAGAAAATAAAACTATTTCAGGAACCTTTAAGCAGTATCAATAGGCCACTAGTTGGCGTTATGGGCTCAAACAAAAGGGACCCCTGACCCTATACATAACCCAAAGAAGTTCCAGTGTGAGTCCACGCAGTATAGTCACGGCAGGGTATCTCTGTGTCCCAGCTGGAGTAGGGCAAACGGGGAAAAGTACAGACTGCCCAGGTTTGGAGTCTATGGTGACTCAAAGCAATGTCTCTGTCAGGGAATCCGGTGGTGGTTCAATTATTAGGGGAGCGTACAAGGGGACGTGGGCTGGAGGTGCAACCGTATGCGTAGTGCTGGGGTTCAGGACACTGTGGTGCAGTTCCTAAGGAGTCTTGGGTACTCTAGGGGGGCACACTAGTGGAGGAGCAAGTACCTGTTCATCATGGGTGCTTCCTCCTGAATGATCTTCTGCCAAAGGTTGGGCTCTCCAGCGTCACCCTTAACCTTGTCCTCTCTGGCCCGCAGCAGCTCCCTGTGTCTGGCCTCTACCGCGGCAGTGTGGGATCTGGTGGCCGGGGTAGTGTCTCCCTTTCGCCCGGCGGCCGGGCGTGACGTCACCCCTCCGCCGGCTGGCGGCAGCGCACACGCTGGTTTCTCCGGCTCCCGCCCGCTGTTCTCTCCTTTCTACTGCGGCGGTCAGCGGCGCTGGGCTCTGTCCTTCCTCGCGGCTTCCTCTGGTCTCCTCCTCACTCCCCTTCAGGTGTCAACCCCTCCTCCTCTTCTCACACTCTCTCGGCAGCCAATCCCCGCATTTTTGGTTAGGAGGCACTGGGTCCTAGTGCCCTCCAGTTGGTCCTCCTGTCAGACACGGTTGCCTAGCAACCAGCAGACCAGCCACATTAACCCCTGCAGTCCCTGGTGGGTTAAGGCATTCAGCAGTGGCTGGGGGCGGATATTGGGCATCACATACCCACTAATTACTATAAGAGAGAACTTATCCCCCCAATGTGTGTGTTATATAAAAACAATTGGCCCTTTGGGATAATTGTCCTTATTTTAGGTATTTTGCATGTCCTCAGTAGTTAGAGTAACATATTTACATAGATTTTTCTCTCTACACAACCACACCACTGTTTGCAGTTTGTCTCTCTGCTTGTTCATCCACTAACAATGATTTTTCATCTCTTCCTCTTCGTCTACATGCAGTGGGTGATCCTTGAATAGCTGCCCTGGGAGGAGAGCTGCGGACACATGCGCCAAATGTTGGGATGTATGCATTACCTATTAGGAGATGCGGTAAAGATGCCGGCTGTCGGGTTTACGGCAGTCAGAATACTGACACTGGGATCCCGACACTCTTCAGAATCCCGACGTTGGAACTCCGAATGGGCAAGGATACCGGCGCCCGTATCCCCACGATCATAGGTTTAGGGCTGGGCAAGGGGGGTTAGGTTTAGGCATCAGGCACGGGGGAGGGGGGGTGGTTAGGCTGCGGGGGAGGGCTAGGTTTAGGCGTCAGGCGGGGGGTTAGGTTTAGGCGTCAGGTGGGGGGTTAAGGTTAGACTGCAGGTGGGGGGAGGTTAGGGTTAGGCTGCGGATAGGGTGGGTCAGTCACCCCTGGGGGTGGTTAGGCTGCATGGGAGGGTTAGGTTTAGGCATCAGGCGGGAGGGTTAGGTTTAGGCATAAGGCAGGGGGGTTAAGTTTAGGCTGCGGGTGGGGGGAGCTTAGGGTTATTCACCCCCGGGGTTGGTTAGGCTGCGGGGGAGGGAGGGTTAGGTTTAGGCGGGGGGATTAGGTTTAGGCATCAGGTGGGGGGTTAAGTTTAGGCTGTGGGTGGGGGGAGGTTAGGGTTAGGCTGCGGGTAGGGTGGGTTAGGGGTAGGCACCCCTGGGGGTGGTTAGCCTGCGGGGGAGGGAGGGTTAGGTTTAGACATCAGGCGGGGGGTTAAGTTTAGGCGTCAGGCACTGGGTTAGGTTTAGGATGCGTGTGGGGGGAGGTTAGCGTTAGGCTGCGGGTAGGGTGGTTTAGGGTTAGGCACCCTCGGGAGTGGTTAGGCTGTGAGGGAGGGAAGGTTAGGTTTAGGCAGCAGGGACATAGGGGGGGTGGTTAAGCTGCAGAGGTGGGAGGGTTAGGTTTAGGCAGCAGGGACGGAGGTTAGGATTAGGCACCTCCGCGGGAGGGTTAGGCACAAAGGGGGGAGGTTAGGGTTAGACTGCTGACAGGCAGGGTTAGGGGGGTGGGGAGAGGGTTAGGCATCAGGTGGAGGGGTCAGGATTAGGCTGCAGGAAGGATAGGGTTAGGCTGCGGGTAGGGTGGGTTAGGGTTTGGGACCACGGGGGGTCTTTAGGCTGCGGGAGAGGGATGGTTAGGTTTAGGCATCAGGTGGGGAGATTAGGTTTAGGCTGTGGGCGGGGGGAGGTTAGAGTTAGGCAGTGGGTAGGGTTGGTTAGGGTTAGGCACCCCCGGGGGTGGTTAGGCTGCGGGGAAGGGAGGGTTAGGTTTAGGCATCAGACAGAGGGTTAGGTTTAGATATCAGGCAGGGGGTTAGGATTAGGCTGCGGGTGGGGGGAGGATAGGGTTAGGCTACGGGTGGGGGGAAGTTAGGGTTAGGCTGTGGGTAGGGTGGGTTAGGCACCCCCGGGAGTGGTTAGGCTGGGGGAAGGGAGGGTTTGGTTTAGACAGCAGGGATGGAGGTTAGGATTAGGCACCTCCGTGGGAGGGTTAGGCACAAAGTGGGGAGGTTAGGGTTAGATTGCAGACAGGTAGGGTTAGGGTGGTGAGGAGAGGGGAGAAAACCCCTTACTCACCCCTGTCGGTCTTTTCTGTACTGGTATCCCGGCATCGGTATGACAACCACCGGGATCCCATGCGCTGGGATAGCATACTGACCCCTCTATTAGTACACCTCTTAATGCCCAGAAGGAGGGGTGATCCTGAGGCCATGGTTCCCCAGAGGTTTCCCCCCAATGGGGTTTTTCCTCTCCTGAGTGCTGAAGGAAGACTCTTCGTGAGTCCAGAGGTGTAGCTTTTATGCCATAATGAGTACCAATCTCATGACCGTCCCTGCAATGTATAAGAAGTAAAATAATTGCTAATACGATCACTTTACTTCTGGGTTTAGACCCTGGCTGCGCTAGTTCACATGTGCAATCGTCAGACTGCGTATGTGAGAGCAGACAGTAATACAGAGGGATCCCAAGGATCCTTCTCCTGGGAATTATTGCATAATGTAGCCCACAGGCTACAAAAGCCATTTAGAAATGGCATTAGCTGCCAGGCCAAGCTTGGAAATGCTTTGCATTCTGGAGCTTTGTGAGTTTCACAGTTTACCATCTGCCGTAGAAACTTTTGGTGGCTGCTTTTGTGTTCAAAATAGAAGGAACGCAATAGATATCTCAAATATCCACTCCAGTCCCCAATACATACATTCAGGGGTTGGTTAATATTTGTGGGCAGCCCCCAAAACCGACTGTTTTTGGAGATGTCTCGCAAATATTATTTATTAAATATTCCACTTAATAAACTTTCTATATTTTAACATAAACTAAAAAATGTTTTATGTATTCATTGACTGAGTCTCCCGTCTTTACTGAATGCTAATTTCACAGGCAAATTATTACTGATATGACTGTTACTATAT
Source organism: Pseudophryne corroboree (assembly GCF_028390025.1). Lineage (NCBI taxonomy): Eukaryota > Metazoa > Chordata > Amphibia > Anura > Myobatrachidae > Pseudophryne > Pseudophryne corroboree. The sequence goes on along the minus strand of NC_086447.1, from coordinate 693,815,352 downwards.
TGTCCTGCTGGTGCTCCTGGCCTGCTGTATAGCAACCAGACATATATTTTATATACAGCACTCTTGTGGAGATGTATCAAGCCTTGGAGAGAGATAAAGTGCAGATGTCAAAACCACCCAATCATCTTCTGTCACTTATCTAGCACAGTACATTAAATGATACCTGTAGTTAGAAGCTTCATTTGATTTGGGCAAATACTCAACTTTATTTCACTCCACGGCTTGATACATCTCCCGGAAAATATCATGTCTTCCTTTCACTTAATTAACAAGTTAAATTAATTAATTGTCTTGGAAACAGGGTAAGAAATTCACAGTGTAAGATAATGTTATAAAGGCTTGTCAATACCTCCTGGTACATTCACATTGATTTATCCATGCCAGACAGGGGCGGATTGGGAAAGTAAAGTGTCCCTGGAAATATATGAAACGTGGCCTCATGTAGGTTGGAGTACGTCAGCTGTAAACGGGGCCCAACACAAATTGGGCTAAAGCAAATTGTTAGCATTACCCACAGTGGTAGTAAGCAAGGCTAATGCAGCATGGTAGGCAGTCACAGCACCAGCAGTAGGATCGTGTAACAGGAGGTGGAGATCACACTGGTGGGTGAGGCATTGCACTGGTAGGCAGTCACATCACCTGCAGGAGGTATCTTGTCACAGGAGGTGGAGATCACACCAGTAGGTGAGGCATTGTACTGGTAGGCAGACACATCACCTGCAGGAGGATCTTGTCACAGGAGGTGGAGATCATACCAGTAGCTGAGGCATTGTACTGGTAGGCAGACACATCACCTACAGGAGAATCAAGTCACAGGAGGTGGAGATCACACCAGTAGATGAGGCATTGTACTGGTAGGCAGTCACAGCACCAACAGGAGGATCGTGTCAAAGGAGGTGGAGATCATACCAGTAGGTGGGGCATTGCACTGGTAGGCAGTCACAGCACCAGCAGGAGGATCGTGTCAAAGGAGGTGGAGATCACACCAGTAGGCGGGGCATTGCAAAGGTAGGCAGTCACAGCACCAACAGGAGGATCGTGTCAAAGGAGGTGGAGATCACACCAGTAGGTGGGGCATTGCACTGGTAGGCAGTCACAGCACCAGCAGGAGGATCTTGTCACAGGGGGGTGGAGAGCACACCAGTAGGTGAGGCATTGCACTGGTAGGCAGTCACAGCACCAGTAGGAGGGTCATGTCACAGGAGGTGGAGATCACACCAGTAGGTGAGGCATTGCACTGGTAGGCAGTCACAGCACCAGCAGGAGGGTCATGTCACAGGGGGGTGGAGATCACACCAGCAGGTGAGGTATTGCACTGGTAGGCAGTCACAGCACCAGCAGGAGGATCATGTCACAGGAGGTGGAGATCACACCAGTAGGTGAGGTATTGCACTGGTAGGCAGTCACAGCACCAACAGGTGGATCGTGTTAAAGGAGGTGTAGATCACACCAGTAGGTGAGGCATTACACTGGTAGGCAGTCACAGCAGAAGGATCATGTCACAGAAGGTGGATATCACACCAGTAGGTGAGGCATCGCACTGGTAGGCAGTCACAGTAGCTATGGTAGCTACACCCCTATATATAACACATGTAACTGTGACAGGGAAGGTGGCCTCTTTCTGCTCTGGGCCCCATAGTAACTAATGATGTGCAGTGGACATTTTTCGGGTTTTGTGTTTTGGTTTTGGATTCAGTTCTGCGGCCGTGTTTTGGATTCGGACGCGTTTTGGCAAAACCTCCCTGAAAATTTTTTGTCGGATTCGGGTGTGTTTTGGATTCGGGTGTTTTTTACAAAAAAACCTCAAAAACAGCTTAAATCATAGAATTTGGGGGTAATTTTGATTCCATAGTATTATTAACCTCAATAACCATAATTTCCACTCATTTCCAGTCTATTCTGAACACCTCACACCTCACAATATTATTTTTAGTCCTAAAATTTGCACCGAGGTCGCTGAATGACTAAGCTAAGCGACCCAAGTGGCCGACACAAACACCTGGCCCATCTAGGAGTGGCACTGCAGTGTCAGACAGGATGGCACTTCAAAAAATAGTCCCCAAACAGCACATGATGCAAAGAAAAAAAGAGGTGCACCAAGGTCGCTGTGTGACTAAGCTAAGCGACCCAAGTTGCAGACACAAACACCTGGCCCATCTAGGAGTGGCACTGCAGTGTCAGACAGGATGACAGATTTAAAAAATAGTCCCCAAACAGCACATGATGCAGAGAAAAAAAGAGGTGCAATGAGGTAGCTGTGTGGCTAAGCTAAGCGACCCAAGTGGCCGACACAAACACCTTGCCCATCTAGGAGTGGCACTGCAGTTTTCTAACGAGAGGATGAGTGCTTCCATCCTCATGTGAATCTGAACCACTAGCCATGAACATACAGTAGGCCAGGGCCTCAGCCGTTCCTTGCCACTCTGTGTCGTAAATGGCATATTAGCAAGTTTACGCTTCTCATCAGACGCTTTTAATTTTGATTTTTGGGTCATTTTACTGAACTTTTGTTTTTTTTATTTTACATGCTCTCTACTATGACATTGGGCATCGGCCTTGGCAGACGACGTTGATGGCATTTCAACGTCTCGGCCATGACTAGTGGCAGCAGCTTCAGCACGAGGTGGAAGTGGATCTTGATCTTTCCCTATTTTACCCTCCACATTTTTGTTCTCCATTTTTTAATGTGTGGAATTATATGCCAGTAATATATCAATAGCAATGGCCTACTGTACCGTACTGCTATATATTATATACTGGTGGTCAGCAAAATTATGCACTGTCCTCCTACTACTGCGCACAACAACCAAAATGCACCACAGGAATGGATGGATAGTATACTTGACGACACAGAGGTAGGTAGAGCAGTGGACTACTGTACCGTACTGCTATATATTATATACTGGTGGTCAGCAAAAGTATGCACTGTCCTCCTACTACTGCGCACAACAACTAAAATGCACCACAGGTATGGATGGATAGTATACTTGACGACACAGAGGTAGGTAGAGCAGTGGACTACTGTACCGTACTGCTATATATTATATACTGGTGGTCAGCAAAATTATGCACTGTCCTCCTACTACTGCGCACAACAACTAAAATGCACCACAGGTATGTATGGATGGATAGTATACTTGACGACACATAGGTAGGTAGAGCAGTGGACTACTGTACCATACTGCTATATATTATATACTGGTGGTCAGCAAAATTATGAACTGTCCTCCTACTACTGCGCACAACAACTAAAATGCACCACAGGTATGGATGGATAGTATACTTGATGACACAGAGGTAGGTAGAGCAGTGGACTACTGTACCTTACTGCTATATATTATATACTGGTGGTCAGCAAAATTATGCACTGTCCTCCTACTACTGCGCAAAACTTAAATGCACCACAGGTATGGATGGATAGTATACTTGACGACACAGAGGTAGGTAGAGCAGTGGACTACTGTACCGTACTGCTATATATTATATACTGGTGGTCAGCAAAGTTATGCACTGTCCTCCTACTACTGCGCAAAACTTAAATGCACCACAGGTATGGATGGATAGTATACTTGACGACACAGAGGTAGGTAGAGCAGTGGACTACTGTACCGTACTGCTATATATTATATACTGGTGGTCAGCAAAATTATGCACTGTCCTCCTACTACTGCGCACAACAACTAAAATGCACCACAGGTATGGATGGATAGTATACTTGACGACACAGAGGTAGGTAGAGCAGTGGACTACTGTACCGTATTGCTATATATTATATACTGGTGGTCAGCAAAATTATGCACTGTCCTCCTACTACTGCGCAAAACTTAAATGCACCACAGGTATGGATGGATAGTATACTTGACGACACAGAGGTAGGTAGAGTAGTGGACTACTGTACCGTACTGATATAATACTGGTGGTCACTGGTCAGCAAAATTCTGCACTGTCCTCCTACTATATACAGATATGGAGCGTTTTTCAGGCAGAGAACGTAGATATTTTCAGCACACTGAGCACAGATATTTGCAGCACACTGAGCACAGATATTTGCAGCACACTGAACACAACTGAGAGAACGCTGCACACGTCCTCTCCCTATCATCTCCAATGCACGAGTGAAAATGGTGGCGACGCGCGGCTCCTTATATAGAATACGAATCTCACGAGAATACGACAGCGGGATGATTAAGTTCGGGCGCGCTCGGGTTAACCGAGCAAGGCGGGAAGATTCGAGTCCGTGTAAAATGAGTGAAGTACGGGGGGGTTCGGATTCTGAGGAGCCGAACCCGCTCATCTCTAATAGTAACAGTGTAGAACATTTAGGATTGTGGGAAATCCTTGTGGAATGCATTATGCACACATCCCCTCCAGCCAGCTGATATCCGTGCCTTGGAACACTGGGAGGTTCAGCAATGGGAGAGGATTGCATTGGGACTGTTTTATAACACTGTCAGGCCTCAACTCACATGTAAGTGCATGTTATACGTTTTATTGGTCAATAAATTACATCCACTTGCTCCTGGTACTCTGTTCTGTGTTTGGAGATTTTCTGGAATTTGAGACGGCTTAATCTACCATCATCAACCGTGCATTGATTGACTGTGTTATGGAAGAATGGTGCCATACACAATTCCAGATATTAGTAGACTCCATGGGGTATATTTACTAAAAATCGTATTTTCCCGTTTGAGGTCAAAGTTCAATCACGAATGACATCGAAAGTGTAAATATGCAACTTTTTGAAATTAGTACGACTAATTTACTAAGCTGCCGTATTCTGCATTTTCGGTTTTACCGATGTCGATGTCATTCATTTTTTTAGGCAGTGTTTTACGTGAGTGACTTGTAAAACACTGCCGACTTTAATACAATGAATCTCGGCCGGATCTGAGAGATCCGTGCTGGGCTTCATTGTGCACCTTGTAAAAAAAAAAAAAACATGGTTAAAATTTAAAAAAAAATTGCGTGGGTTCCCCCCTCCTAAGCCAAACCAGCCTCGGGCTCTTTGAGCCGATCCTGGTTGCAAAAATATGGCAGTGTTACAATGTAGCGCCTATGCGCTCCATTGTAACCAATGGTGGGAACTTTGTGGTCAGCGGTTGACCGAAAGTAACCTCACCGCTGACCACAAAGTTCCCACCATTGGTTACAATGGAGCACATAGGCGCTACACTGTAACACTGCCGTGTGCTGCCTGTCATACAGTACAGGAGCACACAGCCAATCAGGAGGGTGCCACAATGTGGCGCTCCCTGATTGGCTGATGGAACCATCTTAGACATAAGTCAGAGGGGGTTTCTTGCATTCAGGGAAATGGGTCCCATGTGAAAACATGGGGCCCCTTTCAGTGCGAGGTCGGGTGTCCATTTTTTTATTTTGACAAGTACCTGGATTACAAATGGATTACAAGAAGAAGAGGCTTCTACACTGGATTTTGTGAGTATAATTTTTTCCACAGGTACACCATGGATTCTACATGGAGAAGAGGACCGACCCTCGTGTGAACATAGGTAAGTATGTGTATATGGAGGTGTGGATGTATGCATTAAAGTTATACTTTCAAGGTGTGTGTCTTATGTTTTTATTGGGGTATTTTTTTAGTAGTAGTACTACAGGTACCAGCGGGCCCGGTTTTCCTCCGCATGCTGGTACTTGTGGTTCTCCAAGTACCAGCTTGCGGGGGAGGTTTGCTGGGACTTGTAGTACTGCTACTAAAAACAATATTCATTTTTTTACACAACGGCTATCAGCCTCCCATCCGCAGCCCTTGGATGGGGGGGACAGCCTCGGGCTTCACCCCTGGTCCTTGGGTGGCTGGAGGGGGGGGACCCCTTGATTGAAGGGGTCCCCACTCCTCCAGGGTACCCCGGCCAGGGGTGACTAGTTGGTTATGTAATGCCAGGGCCGCCGGGAGCTATATAAAAGTGTCCCCCGGCTGTGGCATTATGTATCTGGCTAGTGGAGCCCGGTGCTGGTTTCAGAAATACGGGGGACCCCTACGCTTTTTGTCCCCCGTATTTTTAGAACCAGGACCAGGCGCAGAGCCCGGTGCTGGTTGTTTAAATATGGGGGAACCTCTATCATTTTCCCCCCCATATTTTTGCAACCAGGACCGGCTCAAAGAGCCCGAGGCTGGTTTTGCTTAGGAGGGGGGACCCCACGCAATTTTTTTTCAAAAAATAAACACTTTCCCATCCCCTTCCCACTGATAAACATGCACGGATCTCATGGATCCCTGCATGCCTATCCAAACACGGGATAAAAAAGCAGGTCTGTTTTTTTTCTAGCACTTTTTCACGAATTGTATTTCTGCACGGCAGTGTTTGGCTATTGTCGGCAGTGTTTGTGATTTGCACTTTTTAGTAAATTACCGATTTCTACCAAATTGCAGGCGTATTTGACCGATGGTGTATTGATTCGTGATTTTTTCCTAGGACTTCCAAAATATTACGAATGCCCTCATCACTGCCGAGATTTTTGCTTAGTAAATTACCGAAATGACACTTTGAAGAAAAAACGGCATCTCGGTCAAAATCGGGACCTTAGTAAATATACCCCCATGTCTCAGCATTTACAGGCTAATCTAGCTGCACATGATGGGTCAAAGCCCTATCATGTGGCCCATGTATCAAATAATATTTGTGGCTATGTCCCCAAAAACACCCGTTTTGGGGGGTTAGTGCAAATATTAAGTATCATCTGCATGTAAGAAGGAGGGATCGCAGCAGATCCCTCCATTTCCTGCCTGCTGCCGCATCCCCTTATAGGTTTCTATTAGAGATGAGCGCCTGAAATTTTTCGGGTTTTGTGTTTTGGTTTTGGGTTCGGTTCCGCGGCCGTGTTTTGGGTTCGAACGCGTTTTGGCAAAACCTCACCGAATTTTTTTTGTCGGATTTGGGTGTGTTTTGGATTCGGGTGTTTTTTTCAAAAAACACTAAAAAACAGCTTAAATCATAGAATTTGGGGGTCATTTTGATCCCAAAGTATTATTAACCTCAAAAACCATAATTTACACTCATTTTCAGTCTATTCTGAATACCTCACACCTCACAATATTATTTTTAGTCCTAAAATTTGCACCGAGGTCGCTGTGTGAGTAAGATAAGCGACCCTAGTGGCCGACACAAACACCGGGCCCATCTAGGAGTGGCACTGCAGTGTCACGCAGGATGTCCCTTCCAAAAAACCCTCCCCAAACAGCACATGACGCAAAGAAAAAAAGAGGCGCAATGAGGTAGCTGTGTGAGTAAGATTAGCGACCCTAGTGGCCGACACAAACACCGGGCCCATCTAGGAGTGGCACTGCAGTGTCACGCAGGATGGCCCTTCCAAAAAACCCTCCCCAAACAGCACATGACGCAAAGAAAAAAAGAGGCGCAATGAGGTAGCTGTGTGAGTAAGATTAGCGACCCTAGTGGCCGACACAAACACCGGGCCCATCTAGGAGTGGCACTGCAGTGTCACGCAGGATGTCCCTTCCAAAAAACCCTCCCCAAACAGCACATGACGCAAAGAAAAAAAGAGGCGCAATGAGGTAGCTGTGTGAGTAAGATTAGCGACCCTAGTGGCCGACACAAACACCGGGCCCATCTAGGAGTGGCACTGCAGTGTCACGCAGGATGTCCCTTCCAAAAAACCCTCCCCAAACAGCACATGACGCAAAGAAAAAAAGAGGCGCAATGAGGTAGCTGACTGTGTGAGTAAGATTAGCGACCCTAGTGGCCGACACAAACACCGGGCCCATTTAGGAGTGGCACTGCAGTGTCACGCAGGATGTCCCTTCCAAAAAACCCTCCCCAATCAGCACATGATGCAAAGAAAAAGAAAAGAAAAAAGAGGTGCAAGATGGAATTGTCCTTGGGCCCTCCCACCCACCCTTATGTTGTATAAACAAAACAGGACATGCACACTTTAACCAACCCATCATTTCAGTGACAGGGTCTGCCACACGACTGTGACTGATATGACGGGTTGGTTTGGACCCCCCCCCAAAAAAGAAGCAATTAATCTCTCCTTGCACAAACTGGCTCTACAGAGGCAAGATGTCCACCTCATCATCACCCTCCGATATATCACCGTGTACATCCCCCTCCTCACAGATTATCAATTCGTCCCCACTGGAATCCACCATCTCAGCTCCCTGTGTACTTTGTGGAGGCAATTGCTGCTGGTCAATGTCTCCGCGGAGGAATTGATTATAATTCATTTTAATGAACATCATCTTCTCCACATTTTCTGGATGTAACCTCGTACGCCGATTGCTGACAAGGTGAGCGGCGGCACTAAACACTCTTTCGGAGTACACACTTGTGGGAGGGCAACTTAGGTAGAATAAAGCCAGTTTGTGCAAGGGCCTCCAAATTGCCTCTTTTTCCTGCCAGTATAAGTACGGACTGTGTGACGTGCCTACTTGGATGCGGTCACTCATATAATCCTCCACCATTCTATCAATGTTGAGAGAATCATATGCAGTGACAGTAGACGACATGTCCGTAATCGTTGTCAGGTCCTTCAGTCCGGACCAGATGTCAGCATCAGCAGTCGCTCCAGACTGCCCTGCATCACCGCCAGCGGGTGGGCTCGGAATTCTGAGCCTTTTCCTCGCACCCCCAGTTGCGGGAGAATGTGAAGGAGGAGATGTTGACAGGTCGCGTTCCGCTTGACTTGACAATTTTGTCACCAGCAGGTCTTTCAACCCCAGCAGACTTGTGTCTGCCGGAAAGAGAGATCCAAGGTAGGCTTTAAATCTAGGATCGAGCACGGTGGCCAAAATGTAGTGCTCTGATTTCAACAGATTGACCACCCGTGAATCCTTGTTAAGCGAATTAAGGGCTCCATCCACAAGTCCCACATGCCTAGCGGAATCGCTCCGTGTTAGCTCCTCCTTCAATGTCTCCAGCTTCTTCTGCAAAAGCCTGATGAGGGGAATGACCTGACTCAGGCTGGCAGTGTCTGAACTGACTTCACGTGTGGCAAGTTCAAAGGGCATCAGAACCTTGCACAACGTTGAAATCATTCTCCACTGCGCCTGAGACAGGTGCATTCCACCTACTATATCGTGCTCAATTGTATAGGCTTGAATGGCCTTTTGCTGCTCCTCCAACCTCTGAAGCATATAGAGGGTTGAATTCCACCTCGTTACCACTTCTTGCTTCAGATGATGGCAGGGCAGGTTCAGTAGTTTTTGGTGGTGCTCCAGTCTTCTGTACGTGGTGCCTGTACGCCGAAAGTGTCCCGCAATTCTTCTGGCCACCGACAGCATCTCTTGCACGCCCCTGTCGTTTTTTAAAAAATTCTGCACCACCAAATTCAAGGTATGTGCAAAACATGGGACGTGCTGGAATTTGCCCATATTTAATGCACACACAATATTGCTGGCGTTGTCCGATGCCACAAATCCACAGGAGAGTCCAATTGGGGTAAGCCATTCCGCGATGATCTTCCTCAGTTGCCGTAAGAGGTTTTCAGCTGTGTGCGTATTCTGGAAACCGGTGATACAAAGCGTAGCCTGCCTAGGAAAGAGTTGGCGTTTGCGAGATGCTGCTACTGGTGCCGCCGCTGCTGTTCTTGCGGCGGGAGTCCATACATCTACCCAGTGGGCTGTCACAGTCATATAGTCCTGACCCTGCCCTGCTCCACTTGTCCACATGTCAGTGGTTAAGTGGACATTGGGTACAGCTGCATTTTTTAGGACACTGGTGACTCTTTTTCTGAGGTCTGTGTACATTTTCGGTATCGCCTGCCTAGAGAAATGGAACCTAGATGGTATTTGGTACCGGGGACACAGTACCTCCAACAAGTCTCTAGTTGGCTCTGCAGTAATGATGGATACCGGAACCACGTTTCTCACCACCCAGGATGCCAAGGCCTCAGTTATCCGCTTTGCAGTAGGATGACTGCTGTGATATTTCATCTTCCTCGCAAAGGACTGTTGAACAGTCAATTGCTTACTGGAAGTAGTACAAGTGGGCTTACGACTTCCCCTCTGGGATGACCATCGACTCCCAGCGGCAACAACAGCAGCGCCAGCAGCAGTAGGCGTTACACGCAAGGATGCATCGGAGGAATCCCAGGCAGGAGAGGACTCGTCAGAATTGCCAGTGACATGGCCTGCAGGACTATTGGCATTCCTGGGGAAGGAGGAAATTGACACTGAGGGAGTTGGTGGGGTGGTTTGCGTGAGCTTGGTTACAAGAGGAAGGGATTTACTGGTCAGTGGACTGCTTCCGCTGTCACCCAAAGTTTTTGAACTTGTCACTGACTTATTATGAATGCGCTGCAGGTGACGTATAAGGGAGGATGTTCCGAGGTGGTTAACGTCCTTACCCCTACTTATTACAGCTTGACAAAGGGAACACACGGCTTGACACCTGTTGTCCGCATTTCTGGTGAAATACCTCCACACCGAAGAGCTGATTTTTTTGGTATTTTCACCTGGCATGTCAACGGCCATATTCCTCCCACGGACAACAGGTGTCTCCCCGGGTGCCTGACTTAAACAAACCACCTCACCATCAGAATCCTCCTGGTCAATTTCCTCCCCAGCGCCAGCAACACCCATATCCTCCTCATCCTGGTGTACTTCAACACTGACATCTTCAATCTGACTATCAGGAACTGGACTGCGGGTGCTCCTTCCAGCACTTGCAGGGGGCGTGCAAATGGTGGAAGGCGCATGCTCTTCACGTCCAGTGTTGGGAAGGTCAGGCATCGCAACCGACACAATTGGACTCTCCTTGTGGATTTGGGATTTCGAAGAATGCACAGTTCTTTGCTGTGCTGCTTTTGCCAGCTTGAGTCTTTTCATTTTTCTAGCGAGAGGCTGAGTGCTTCCATCCTCATGTGAAGCTGAACCACTAGCCATGAACATAGGCCAGGGCCTCAGCCGTTCCTTGCCACTCCGTGTCGTAAATGGCATATTGGCAAGTTTACGCTTCTCCTCCGACAATTTTATTTTAGGTTTTGGAGTCCTTTTTTTCTGATATTTGGTGTTTTGGATTTGACATGCTCTGTACTATGACATTGGGCATCGGCCTTGGCAGACGACGTTGCTGGCATTTCATCGTCTCGGCCATGACTAGTGGCAGCAGCTTCAGCACGAGGTGGAAGTGGATCTTGATCTTTCCCTAATTTTGGAACCTCAACATTTTTGTTCTCCATATTTTAATAGGCACAACTAAAAGGCACCTCAGGTAAACAATGGAGATGGATACTAGTATACAATTATGGACTGCCTGCCGAGTGCAGACACAGAGGTAGCCACAGCCGTGAACTACCGTACTGTACTGTGTCTGCTGCTAATATAGACTGGTTGATAAAGAGATGTCTATGTAACTATGTATGTATAAAGAAGAAAGAAAAAAAAACCACGGTTAGGTGGTATACAATTATGGACGGACTGCCTGCCGAGTGCAGACACAGAGGTAGCCACAGCCGTGAACTACCGTACTGTACTGTGTCTGCTGCTAATATAGACTGGTTGATAAAGAGATGTCGTAGTAGTATGTATGTATAAAGAAGAAAAAAAAACCACGGTTAGGTGGTATATACAATTATGGACGGGCTGCCGAGTGCCGACACAGAGGTAGCCACAGCCGTGAACTACCGCACTGTACTGTGTCTGCTGCTAATATATAGACTGGTTGATAAAGAGATAGTATACTCGTAACTAGTATGTATGTATAAAGAAAGAAAAAAAAACCACGGTTAGGTGGTATATACAATTATGGACGGGCTGCCGAGTGCCGACACAGAGGTAGCCACAGCCGTGAACTACCGCACTGTACTGTGTCTGCTGCTAATATAGACTGGTTGATAAAGAGATAGTATACTCGTAACTAGTATGTATGTATAAAGAAAGAAAAAAAAACCACGGTTAGGTGGTATATACAATTATGGACGGGCTGCCGAGTGCCGACACAGAGGTAGCCACAGCCGTGAACTACCGCACTGTACTGTGTCTGCTGCTAATATAGACTGGTTGATAAAGAGATAGTATACTCGTAACTAGTATGACTATAAAGAAAGAAAAAAAACCCACGGTTAGGTGGTATATACAATTATGGACGGGCTGCCGAGTGCCGACACAGAGGTAGCCACAGCCGTGAACTACCGCACTGTACTGTGTCTGCTGCTAATATATAGACTGGTTGATAAAGAGATAGTATACTCGTAACTAGTATGTATGTATAAAGAAAGAAAAAAAAACCACGGTTAGGTGGTATATACAATTATGGACGGGCTGCCGAGTGCCGACACAGAGGTAGCCACAGCCGTGAACTACCGCACTGTACTGTGTCTGCTGCTAATATAGACTGGTTGATAAAGAGATAGTATACTCGTAACTAGTATGTATGTATAAAGAAAGAAAAAAAAACCACGGTTAGGTGGTATATACAATTATGGACGGGCTGCCGAGTGCCGACACAGAGGTAGCCACAGCCGTGAACTACCGCACTGTACTGTGTCTGCTGCTAATATATAGACTGGTTGATAAAGAGATAGTATACTCGTAACTAGTATGTATGTATAAAGAAAGAAAAAAAAACCACGGTTAGGTGGTATATACAATTATGGACGGGCTGCCGAGTGCCGACACAGAGGTAGCCACAGCCGTGAACTACCGCACTGTACTGTGTCTGCTGCTAATATATAGACTGGTTGATAAAGAGATAGTATACTCGTAACTAGTATGTATGTATAAAGAAAGAAAAAAAATCCACGGTTAGGTGGTATATACAATTATGGACGGGCTGCCGAGTGCCGACACAGAGGTAGCCACAGCCGTGAACTACCGCACTGTACTGTGTCTGCTGCTAATATAGACTGGTTGATAAAGAGATAGTATACTCGTAACTAGTATGTATGTATAAAGAAAGAAAAAAAAACCACGGTTAGGTGGTATATACAATTATGGACGGGCTGCCGAGTGCCGACACAGAGGTAGCCACAGCCGTGAACTACCGCACTGTACTGTGTCTGCTGCTAATATAGACTGGTTGATAAAGAGATAGTATACTCGTAACTAGTATGACTATAAAGAAAGAAAAAAAAACCACGGTTAGGTGGTATATACAATTATGGACGGGCTGCCGAGTGCCGACACAGAGGTAGCCACAGCCGTGAACTACCGCACTGTACTGTGTCTGCTGCTAATATAGACTGGTTGATAAAGAGATAGTATACTACTAATATTATATATACTGGTGGTCAGGTCACTGGTCACTAGTCACACTGGCAGTGGCACTCCTGCAGCAAAAGTGTGCACTGTTTAATTTTAATATAATATTATGTACTCCTGGCTCCTGCTATAACCTATAACTGGCACTGCAGTGCTCCCCAGTCTCCCCCACAATTATAAGCTGTGTGAGCTGAGCACAGTCAGATATATATATACATTGATGCAGCACACTGGGCTGAGCAGTGCACACAGATATGGTATGTGACTGAGTCACTGTGTGTATCATTTTTTTCAGGCAGAGAACGGATATATTAAATAAAACAAACAACTGCACTGTCTGGTGGTCACTGTGGTCGTCAGTCACTAAACTCTGCACTCTCTTCTACAGTATCACAGCCTCAGGTCAATCTCTCTCTCTCTCTCTCTCAACCCTAATCTAAATGGAGAGGACGCCAGCCACGTCCTCTCCCTATCAATCTCAATGCACGTGTGAAAATGGCGGCGACGCGCGGCTCCTTATATAGAATCCGAGTCTCGCGAGAATCCGACAGCGTCATGATGACGTTCGGGCGCGCTCGGGTTAACCGAGCAAGGCGGGAGGATCCGAGTCTGCTCGGACCCGTGAAAAAAACATGAAGTTCGTGCGGGTTCGGATTCAGAGAAACCGAACCCGCTCATCTCTAGTTTCTATAGGGGATGTGATGCTGCCCAATGTATCACTATTGAGACATTGAGAGTAATTCTGAGTTGATCGCAGCAGCAAGTTTGTTAGCAATTGGCCAAAACCATCTGCACTGCAGGGGGGCAGATATAACATTTGCAGAGAGAGTTAGATTTGGGTGGTTATTTTGTTTCTGTGCAGGGTAAATACTGGCTGCTTTATTTTTACACTGCAATTTAGATTTCAGTTTGAATACACCCCACCCAAATCTAACTCTCTCTGCACATGTTATATCTGTCCCCCCTGCAGTGCACATGGTTTTGCCCAATTGCTAACAAAATTCCTGCTGCGATCAACTCAGAATTACCCCCCTTGTCCCATTGTAGCCTATGGGCTACGTATCGTGGAAAAGAGATCTGGTTGGGTTCCCAGGAACGACTGTGCATGTGCAGGACCCTCACCCGCTCGCAGTGCACATCACAGGAACTGGCTCCTTTCCTTTGATACATTCACCCAATAGGATCACATATTGCAATGCGATCCTGGGCGGTAAGATCCAGCCGGATCGCATTCAAAATGTAATCCTTGATTAATGGGCCCCTGAGTGGCTTGATAATGGTGTTTGTGTTTTTGTCCACTACCAATGAGTAACTAATGAAATAATCAAATTGAGGTGCGATTTGTCTCATTAAATAGAATGACAAATATAAATTAGCATTTAGATAATGTAGCTTTCTCATTTATAACATTCAAATAAAAATAAAAAAGTATTCTGGATGTGAATGTTGTGCATCTCTAGATTGAGCATGTCAATGGTTCAGGGACGTGCGGTGAGCTAAATAGCTCAGGAGGCACTGGCTAGCACTAGAGCCAGATTTACATGCAATATACAGGTATGAGCCAAAGCGAACATCTGGGCATTATGCACAGGTGCAGCAGTATAAACGCCTGGAAATCTGGTGAGTTTTGATCAGAGATGAGCGGAAAAGGTCAGCAGATGAGGCACTGCATCACCAGCCATAGACTTTTACTCCGGAGAGCGAAATGACAGGCATAGGAATGGAGAGAGTTAAACCTCCTGTGAGGGGTGGACCTAACTGTTATGAAAAGTACAGCCAATGGTAGAGAGGGGAGGGTTCAGTACATATAGGGATGTATAGGCTAGCTAAGGCTCTCTTGCTGCTGGTTTGCCTTCCTGCCCTCCCACCCCATTTGGTAGAGGTTTTGGCACGGAGTGCCTTGGCTCTAAATTGTTAGTTGTGGTTTATCGTTGGCTATTTGTTGGCGGAAAAGAACGGCAGGTTGTAGTTTGACTTGTTAGTTACAGTTGTTTACAGTATTGGTGTGGTTTAGGTGCACTCACCTCCATTGACTTTTAAGTCCGCTAGATCACCCATCAGGGGGCAGCGTCATCACCCATCAGGGTGGGCAGTCAGCATGGAGGTCTGATTTGGGCACCTATTACCTATGTATGGTTTGTGGTAAATTAGGATCGTTTGGGTTTTAATGTTTTTGAGGTTATCGTCAGTGGAATATAGCCAGGGCCGGTGCTTGGGTGTTCGGCGCCCTCCTGCAAACTATATATTTGCGCCCTCCCTCCCATACTTCACAAAGGGACAGCATCACAAATAGGAGTGTGGTCTCACAAGGAAGGTGTGTGGCCACACAATAGTACCATCAATTCAAATTATGCCATAGTAGCATCCCTTATACACATTATACCACACAGTAATTAGAGATGAGCGCCTGAAATTTTTCGGGTTTTGTGTTTTGGTTTTGGGTTCGGTTCCGCGGCCGTGTTTTGGGTTCGAACGCGTTTTGGCAAAACCTCACCGAATTTTTTTTGTCGGATTCGGGTGTGTTTTGGATTCGGGTGTTTTTTTCAAAAAACACTAAAAAACAGCTTAAATCATAGAATTTGGGGGTCATTTTGATCCCAAAGTATTATTAACCTCAAAAACCATAATTTACACTCATTTTCAGTCTATTCTGAATACCTCACACCTCACAATATTATTTTTAGTCCTAAAATTTGCACCGAGGTCGCTGTGTGAGTAAGATAAGCGACCCTAGTGGCCGACACAAACACCGGGCCCATCTAGGAGTGGCACTGCAGTGTCACGCAGGATGTCCCTTCCAAAAAACCCTCCCCAAACAGCACATGACGCAAAGAAAAAAAGAGGCGCAATGAGGTAGCTGTGTGAGTAAGATTAGCGACCCTAGTGGCCGACACAAACACCGGGCCCATCTAGGAGTGGCACTGCAGTGTCACGCAGGATGGCCCTTCCAAAAAACCCTCCCCAAACAGCACATGACGCAAAGAAAAAAAGAGGCGCAATGAGGTAGCTGTGTGAGTAAGATTAGCGACCCTAGTGGCCGACACAAACACCGGGCCCATCTAGGAGTGGCACTGCAGTGTCACGCAGGATGTCCCTTCCAAAAAACCCTCCCCAAACAGCACATGACGCAAAGAAAAAAAGAGGCGCAATGAGGTAGCTGTGTGAGTAAGATTAGCGACCCTAGTGGCCGACACAAACACCGGGCCCATCTAGGAGTGGCACTGCAGTGTCACGCAGGATGTCCCTTCCAAAAAACCCTCCCCAAACAGCACATGACGCAAAGAAAAAAAGAGGCGCAATGAGGTAGCTGACTGTGTGAGTAAGATTAGCGACCCTAGTGGCCGACACAAACACCGGGCCCATCTAGGAGTGGCACTGCAGTGTCACGCAGGATGTCCCTTCCAAAAAACCCTCCCCAATCAGCACATGATGCAAAGAAAAAGAAAAGAAAAAAGAGGTGCAAGATGGAATTGTCCTTGGGCCCTCCCACCCACCCTTATGTTGTATAAACAAAACAGGACATGCACACTTTAACCAACCCATCATTTCAGTGACAGGGTCTGCCACACGACTGTGACTGATATGACGGGTTGGTTTGGACCCCCCCCAAAAAAGAAGCAATTAATCTCTCCTTGCACAAACTGGCTCTACAGAGGCAAGATGTCCACCTCATCTTCACCCTCCGATATATCACCGTGTACATCCCCCTCCTCACAGATTATCAATTCGTCCCCACTGGAATCCACCATCTCAGCTCCCTGTGTACTTTGTGGAGGCAATTGCTGCTGGTCAATGTCTCCGCGGAGGAATTGATTATAATTCATTTTAATGAACATCATCTTCTCCACATTTTCTGGATGTAACCTCGTACGCCGATTGCTGACAAGGTGAGCGGCGGCACTAAACACTCTTTCGGAGTACACACTTGTGGGAGGGCAACTTAGGTAGAATAAAGCCAGTTTGTGCAAGGGCCTCCAAATTGCCTCTTTTTCCTGACAGTATAAGTACGGACTGTGTGACGTGCCTACTTGGATGCGGTCACTCATATAATCCTCCACCATTCTATCAATGTTGAGAGAATCATATGCAGTGACAGTAGACGACATGTCCGTAATCGTTGTCAGGTCCTTCAGTCCGGACCAGATGTCAGCATCAGCAGTCGCTCCAGACTGCCCTGCATCACCGCCAGCGGGTGGGCTCGGAATTCTGAGCCTTTTCCTCGCACCCCCAGTTGCGGGAGAATGTGAAGGAGGAGATGTTGACAGGTCGCGTTCCGCTTGACTTGACAATTTTGTCACCAGCAGGTCTTTCAACCCCAGCAGACTTGTGTCTGCCGGAAAGAGAGGAGATCCAAGGTAGGCTTTAAATCTAGGATCGAGCACGGTGGCCAAAATGTAGTGCTCTGATTTCAACAGATTGACCACCCGTGAATCCTTGTTAAGCGAATTAAGGGCTGCATCCACAAGTCCCACATGCCTAGCGGAATCGCTCCCTTTTAGCTCCTTCTTCAATGCCTCCAGCTTCTTCTGCAAAAGCCTGATGAGGGGAATGACCTGACTCAGGCTGGCAGTGTCTGAACTGACTTCACGTGTGGCAAGTTCAAAGGGCATCAGAACCTTGCACAACGTTGAAATCATTCTCCACTGCACTTGAGACAGGTGCATTCCACCTCCTATATCGTGCTGAATTGTATAGGCTTGAATGGCCTTTTGCTGCTCCTCCAACCTCTGAAGCATATAGAGGGTTGAATTCCACCTCGTTACCACTTCTTGCTTCAGATGATGGCAGGGCAGGTTCAGTAGTTTTTGGTGGTGCTCCAGTCTTCTGTACGTGGTGCCTGTACGCCGAAAGTGTCCCGCAATTCTTCTGGCCACCGACAGCATCTCTTGCACGCCCCTGTCGTTTTTTAAAAAATTCTGCACCACCAAATTCAAGGTATGTGCAAAACATGGGACGTGCTGGAATTTGCCCATATTTAATGCACACACAATATTGCTGGCGTTGTCCGATGCCACAAATCCACAGGAGAGTCCAATTGGGGTAAGCCATTCCGCGATGATCTTCCTCAGTTGCCGTAAGAGGTTTTCAGCTGTGTGCGTATTCTGGAAAGCGGTGATACAAAGCGTAGCCTGCCTAGGAAAGAGTTGGCGTTTGCGAGATGCTGCTACTGGTGCCGCCGCTGCTGTTCTTGCGGCGGGAGTCCATACATCTACCCAGTGGGCTGTCACAGTCATATAGTCCTGACCCTGCCCTGCTCCACTTGTCCACATGTCCGTGGTTAAGTGGACATTGGGTACAACTGCATTTTTTAGGACACTGGTGAGTCTTTTTCTGACGTCCGTGTACATTCTCGGTATCGCCTGCCTAGAGAAGTGGAACCTAGATGGTATTTGGTAACGGGGGCACACTGCCTCAATAAATTGTCTAGTTCCCTGTGAACTAACGGCGGATACCGGACGCACGTCTAACACCAACATAGTTGTCAAGGCCTCAGTTATCCGCTTTGCAGTAGGATGACTGCTGTGATATTTCATCTTCCTCGCAAAGGACTGTTGAACAGTCAATTGCTTACTGGAAGTAGTACAAGTGGGCTTACGACTTCCCCTCTGGGATGACCATCGACTCCCAGCGGCAACAACAGCAGCGCCAGCAGCAGTAGGCGTTACACGCAAGGATGCATCGGAGGAATCCCAGGCAGGAGAGGACTCGTCAGAATTGCCAGTGACATGGCCTGCAGGACTATTGGCATTCCTGGGGAAGGAGGAAATTGACACTGAGGGAGTTGGTGGGGTGGTTTGCGTGAGCTTGGTTACAAGAGGAAGGGATTTACTGGTCAGTGGACTGCTTCCGCTGTCACCCAAAGTTTTTGAACTTGTCACTGACTTATTATGAATGCGCTGCAGGTGACGTATAAGGGAGGATGTTCCGAGGTGGTTAACGTCCTTACCCCTACTTATTACAGCTTGACAAAGGGAACACACGGCTTGACACCTGTTGTCCGCATTTCTGGTGAAATACCTCCACACCGAAGAGCTGATTTTTTTGGTATTTTCACCTGGCATGTCAACGGCCATATTCCTCCCACGGACAACAGGTGTCTCCCCGGGTGCCTGACTTAAACAAACCACCTCACCATCAGAATCCTCCTGGTCAATTTCCTCCCCAGCGCCAGCAACACCCATATCCTCCTCATCCTGGTGTACTTCAACACTGACATCTTCAATCTGACTATCAGGAACTGGACTGCGGGTGCTCCTTCCAGCACTTGCAGGGGGCGTGCAAATGGTGGAAGGCGCATGCTCTTCACGTCCAGTGTTGGGAAGGTCAGGCATCGCAACCGACACAATTGGACTCTCCTTGTGGATTTGGGATTTCGAAGAATGCACAGTTCTTTGCTGTGCTGCTTTTGCCAGCTTGAGTCTTTTCATTTTTCTAGCGAGAGGCTGAGTGCTTCCATCCTCATGTGAAGCTGAACCACTAGCCATGAACATAGGCCAGGGCCTCAGCCGTTCCTTGCCACTCCGTGTGGTAAATGGCATATTGGCAAGTTTACGCTTCTCCTCCGACAATTTTATTTTAGGTTTTGGAGTCCTTTTTTTTCTGATATTTGGTGTTTTGGATTTGACATGCTCTGTACTATGACATTGGGCATCGGCCTTGGCAGACGACGTTGCTGGCATTTCATCGTCTCGGCCATGACTAGTGGCAGCAGCTTCAGCACGAGGTGGAAGTGGATCTTGATCTTTCCCTAATTTTGGAACCTCAACATTTTTGTTCTCCATATTTTAATAGGCACAACTAAAAGGCACCTCAGGTAAACGATGGAGATGGATACTAGTATACAATTATGGACTGCCTGCCGACTGCAGACACAGAGGTAGCCACAGCCGTGAACTACCGTACTGTACTGTGTCTGCAGCTAATATAGACTGGTTGATAAAGAGAAGATGTCTATGTAACTATGTATGTATAAAGAAGACTGAAAAAAATCCACGGTTAGGTGGTATACAATTATGGACGGACTGCCTGCCGAGTGCAGACACAGAGGTAGCCACAGCCGTGAACTACCGTACTGTACTGTGTCTGCAGCTAATATAGACTGGTTGATAAAGAGAAGATGTCTATGTAACTATGTATGTATAAAGAAGAATGAAAAAAAACCACGGTTAGGTGGTATACAATTATGGACGGACTGCCTGCCGAGTGCAGACACAGAGGTAGCTACAGCCGTGAACTACCGTACTGTACTGTGTCTGCAGCTAATATAGACTGGTTGATAAAGAGAAGATGTCTATGTAACTATGTATGTATAAAGAAGAATGAAAAAAATCCACGGTTAGGTGGTATTACAATTATGGACGGACTGCCTGCCAAGTGCAGAGACACAGAGGTAGCCACAGCCGTGAACTACCGTACTGTGTCTGCTGCGACTGGATGATAAATGATATAAAAAATATATATATATCACTACTGCAGCCGGACAGGTATATATTATATATTATATAATGACGGACCTGCTGGACACTGTCTGTCAGCAGAATGAGTTTTATTTTTATAGAATAAAAAATAAAAAAACACACAAGTGAAGTCACACGACGAGTGTTTAACTTTTTCAGGCAATCACAATATAAGTATACTACTAACTATACTGGTGGTCAGTGTGGTCAGGTCACTGGTCAGTCACACTGGCAGTGGCACTCCTGCAGCAAAAGTGTGCACTGTTTAATTTTAATATAATATGTACTCCTGGCTCCTGCTATAACCTATAACTGGCACTGCAGTAGTGCTCCCCAGTCTCCCCCACAATTATAAGCTGTGTGAGCTGAGCAGTCAGACAGATATATAATATATATAGATGATGCAGCACACTGGCCTGAGCCTGAGCAGTGCACACAGATATGGTATGTGACTGACTGAGTCACTGTGTGTATCGCTTTTTTCAGGCAGAGAACGGATATATTAAATAAACTGCACTGTGTGTCTGGTGGTCACTCACTATATAATATATTATGTACTCCTGGCTCCTGCTATAACCTATAACTGGCACTGCAGTAGTGCTCCCCAGTCTCCCCCACAATTATAAGCTGTGTGAGCTGAGCAGTCAGACAGATATATATAATATTATATATAGATAATAGATGATGCAGCACACTGGCCTGAGCCTGAGCAGTGCACACAGATATGGTATGTGACTGACTGAGTCACTGTGTGTATCGCTTTTTTCAGGCAGAGAACGGATATATTAAATAAACTGCACTGTGTGTCTGGTGGTCACTCACTATATAATATATTATGTACTCCTGGCTCCTGCTATAACCTATAACTGGCACTGCAGTAGTGCTCCCCAGTCTCCCCCACAATTATAAGCTGTGTGAGCTGAGCAGTCAGACAGATATATATAATATTATATATAGATAATAGATGATGCAGCACACTGGCCTGAGCCTGAGCAGTGCACACAGATATGGTATGTGACTGACTGAGTCACTGTGTGTATCGCTTTTTTCAGGCAGAGAACGGATATATTAAATAAACTGCACTGTGTGTCTGGTGGTCACTCACTATATAATATATTATGTACTCCTGGCTCCTGCTATAACCTATAACTGGCACTGCAGTAGTGCTCCCCAGTCTCCCCCACAATTATAAGCTGTGTGAGCTGAGCAGTCAGACAGATATATATAATATTATATATAGATAATAGATGATGCAGCACACTGGCCTGAGCCTGAGCAGTGCACACAGATATGGTATGTGACTGACTGAGTCACTGTGTGTATCGCTTTTTTCAGGCAGAGAACGGATATATTAAATAAACTGCACTGTGTGTCTGGTGGTCACTCACTATATAATATATTATGTACTCCTGGCTCCTGCTATAACCTATAACTGGCACTGCAGTAGTGCTCCCCAGTCTCCCCCACAATTATAAGCTGTGTGAGCTGAGCAGTCAGACAGATATATATAATATTATATATAGATAATAGATGATGCAGCACACTGGCCTGAGCCTGAGCAGTGCACACAGATATGGTATGTGACTGACTGAGTCACTGTGTGTATCGCTTTTTTCAGGCAGAGAACGGATATATTAAATAAACTGCACTGTGTGTCTGGTGGTCACTCACTATATAATATATTATGTACTCCTGGCTCCTGCTATAACCTATAACTGGCACTGCAGTAGTGCTCCCCAGTCTCCCCCACAATTATAAGCTGTGTGAGCTGAGCAGTCAGACAGATATATATAATATTATATATAGATAATAGATGATGCAGCACACTGGCCTGAGCCTGAGCAGTGCACACAGATATGGTATGTGACTGACTGAGTCACTGTGTGTATCGCTTTTTTCAGGCAGAGAACGGATATATTAAATAAACTGCACTGTGTGTCTGGTGGTCACTCACTATATAATATATTATGTACTCCTGGCTCCTGCTATAACCTATAACTGGCACTGCAGTAGTGCTCCCCAGTCTCCCCCACAATTATAAGCTGTGTGAGCTGAGCAGTCAGACAGATATATATAATATTATATATAGATAATAGATGATGCAGCACACTGGCCTGAGCCTGAGCAGTGCACACAGATATGGTATGTGACTGAGTCACTGTGTGCTGTGTATCGCTTTTTTCAGGCAGAGAACGGATTATAAAGTAAACTGCACTGTCCTCACTAGTAAACTCTCTCCACTCAGTCTCTACACTTCTACAGTAACAGTACTCCTCCTAGTCAGCTCCAGTAAATCTCTCTCAGTCTCTTATAATCTAAATGGAGAGGACGCCAGCCACGTCCTCTCCCTATCAATCTCAATGCACGTGTGAAAATGCCGGCGACGCGCGGCTCCTTATATAGAATCCGAGTCTCGCGATAGAATCCGAGCCTCGCGAGAATCCGACAGCGTCATGATGACGTTCGGGCGCGCTCGGGTTAACCGAGCAAGGCGGGAAGATCCGAGTCGCTCGGACCCGTGAAAAAAAACATGAAGTTCTGGCGGGTTCGGATTCAGAGAAACCGAACCCGCTCATCTCTAACAGTAATACCCCTTACACTAGAGATGAGCGGGTTCGGTTTCTCGGAATCCGAACCCCCCGTACTTCAGCCTTTTTACACGGGTCCGAGGCAGACTCGGATCTTCCCGCCTTGCTCGGTTAACCCGAGCGCGCCCGAACGTCATCATCCCGCTGTCGGATTCTCGCGAGGCTCGTATTCTATCGCGAGACTCGGATTCTATATAAGGAGCCGCGTGTCGCCGCCATTTTCACACGTGCATTGAGATTCATAGGGAGAGGACGTGGCTGGCGTCCTCTCCGTTTAGAGTAGAGTAGAGAGTAGAGAGTCTAGAGACACTTGATTTACTAATTTTGGGGAGCATATTAGGACGGAGTACTACTTGCTGATAGTGTGACCAGTGACCACCAGTTTAATTAATCCGTTCTCTGCCTGAAAAAAAACGATACACAGTGTGACACAGTCACATACCATATCTGTGCTCAGCCTCAGTGTGCCCTCAGTGTGCTGCATCATCTATGTAATACTGTATATCTGACTGTGCTGAGTGCTCACTGCTCACACAGCTTAATTGTGGGGGAGACTGGGGAGCAGTTATAGCAGGAGTACATATTTTAACAGTGCACACTTTTGCTGCCAGAGTGCCAGTGCCAGTGTGACTGACCAGTGACCACTACTACTTGCTGATAGTGTGACCAGTGACCACCAGTTTAATTAATCCGTTCTCTGCCTGAAAAAAAACGATACACAGTGTGACACAGTCACATACCATATCTGTGCTCAGCCTCAGTGTGCCCTCAGTGTGCTGCATCTGTAATACTGTATATCTGACTGTGCTGAGTGCTCACTGCTCACACAGCTTAATTGTGGGGGAGACTGGGGAGCAGTTATAGCAGGAGTACATATTTTAACAGTGCACACTTTTGCTGCCAGAGTGCCACTGCCAGTGCCAGTGTGACTGACCAGTGACCACTGACCACCAGTATATTGTGATCGTCGTGTGGTGTTTTTATTCTATAAACGCATTCTGCTGACAGTGTCCAGCAGGTCCGTCATTATATAATATATACCTATCCGGCTGCAGTAGTGATATATATATATTTTTTATATCATTATCATCCAGTCTATATTAGCAGCAGACGCAGTACGGTAGTCCACGGCTGTAGCTACCTCTGTGTCGGCAGTCGCTCGTCCATCCATAATTGTATACCACCTACCTGTGGTGTTTTTTTTTTTTTCTATCTTCTTGATACTAGTAGCTTACTTTAGGAGTCTGCAGTGCTCAGCTGACAGTGTCCAGCAGGTCCGTCATTATATAATATATACCTGTCCGGCTGCAGTAGTGATATATATATATTTTTTTTATATCATTATCATCCAGTCTATATTAGCAGCAGACGCAGTACGGTAGTTCACGGCTGTAGCTACCTCTGTGTCGGCAGTCGCTAGTCCATCCATAATTGTATACCACCTACCTGTGGTGTTTTTTTTTTTTTCTATCTTCTTGATACTACTAGTAGCTTACTTTAGGAGTCTGCAGTGCTGAGCTGACAGTGTCCAGCAGGTCCGTCATTATATAATATATACCTGTCCGGCTGCAGTAGTGATATATATATATATTTTTTTTTATATCATTATCATCCAGTCTATATTAGCAGCAGACGCAGTACGGTAGTCCACGGCTGTAGCTACCTCTGTGTCGGCAGTCGCTCGTCCATCCATAATTGTATACCACCCACCTGTGGTGTTTTTTTTTTTTTCTATCTTCTTGATACTACTAGTAGCTTACTTTAGGAGTCTGCAGTGCTGAGCTGACAGTGTCCAGCAGGTCCGTCATTATATAATATATACCTGTCCGGCTGCAGTAGTGATATATATATATATATTTTTTATATCATTATCATCCAGTCTATATTAGCAGCAGACGCAGTACGGTAGTCCACGGCTGTAGCTACCTCTGTGTCGGCAGTCGCTAGTCCATCCATAATTGTATACCACCTACCTGTGGTGTTTTGTTTTTTTTCTATCTTCTTGATACTACTAGTAGCTTACTTTAGGAGTCTGCAGTGCTGAGCTGACAGTGTCCAGCAGGTCCGTCATTATATAATATATACCTGTCCGGCTGCAGTAGTGATATATATATATATTTTTTATATCATTATCATCCAGTCTATATTAGCAGCAGACGCAGTACGGTAGTCCACGGCTGTAGCTACCTCTGTGTCGGCAGTCGCTCGTCAATCCATAAGTATACTAGTATCCATCCATCTCCATTGTTTACCTGAGGTGCCTTTTAGTTGTGCCTATTAAAATATGGAGAACAAAAATGTTGAGGTTCCAAAAATAGGGAAAGATCAAAATCGACTTCCACCTCGTGCTGAAGCTGCTGCCACTAGTCATGGCCGAGACGATGAAATGCCAGCAACGTCGTCTGCCAAGGCCGATGCCCAATGTCATAGTACAGAGCATGTCAAATCCAAAACACCAAATATCAGTAAAAAAAGGACTCAAAAATCTAAAATAAAATTGTCGGAGGAGAAGCGTAAACTTGCCAATATGCCATTTACCACACGGAGTGGCAAGGAACGGCTGAGGCCCTGGCCTATGTTCATGGCTAGTGGTTCAGCTTCACATGAGGATGGAAGCACTCAGCCTCTCGCTAGAAAAATGAAAAGACTCAAGCTGGCAAAAGCACAGCAAAGAACTGTGCGTTCTTCGAAATCACAAATCCACAAGGAGAGTCCAATTGTGTCGTTTGCGATGCCTGACCTTCCCAACACTGGACGTGAAGAGCATGCGCCTTCCACCATTTGCACGCCCCCTGCAAGTGCTGGAAGGAGCACCCGCAGTCCAGTTCCTGATAGTCAGATTGAAGATGTCAGTGTTGAAGTACACCAGGATGAGGAGGATATGGGTGTTGCTGGCGCTGGGGAGGAAATTGACCAGGAGGATTCTGATGGTGAGGTGGTTTGTTTAAGTCAGGCACCCGGGGAGACACCTGTTGTCCGTGGGAGGAATAGGGCCATTGACATGCCTGGTGAAAATACCAAAAAATCAGCTCTTCGGTGTGGAAGTATTTCAACAGAAATGCGGACAACATTTGTCAAGCCATGTGTTGCCTTTGTCAAGCTGTAATAAGTAGGGGTAAGGACGTTAACCACCTCGGAACATCCTCCCTTATACGTCACCTGCAGCGCATTCATCATAAGTCAGTGACAAGTTCAAAAACTTTGGGCGACAGCGGAAGCAGTCCACTGACCAGTAAATCCCTTCCTCTTGTAACCAAGCTCACGCAAACCACCCCACCAACTCCCTCAGTGTCAATTTCCTCCTTCCCCAGGAATGCCAATAGTCCTGCAGGCCATGTCACTGGCAATTATGACGAGTCCTCTCCTGCCTGGGATTCCTCCGATGCATCCTTGCGTGTAACGCCTACTGCTGCTGGCGCTGCTGTTGTTGCTGCTGGGAGTCGATGGTCATCCCAGAGGGGAAGTCGTACTCGTAAGACCACTTTTACTACTTCCACCAAGCAATTGACTGTCCAACAGTCCTTTGCGAGGAAGATGAAATATCACAGCAGTCATCCTGCTGCAAAGCGGATAACTGAGGCCTTGGCATCCTGGGCGGTGAGAAACGTGGTTCCGGTATCCATCATTACTGCAGAGGCAACTAGAGACTTGTTGGAGGTACTGTGTCCCCGGTACCAAATACCATCTAGGTTCCATTTCTCTAGGCAGGCGATACCGAAAATGTACACAGACCTCAGAAAAAGACTCACCAGTGTCCTAAAAAATGCAGTTGTACCCAATGTCCACTTAACCACGGACATGTGGACAAGTGGAGCAGGGAAGGCTCAGGACTATATGACTGTGACAGCCCACTGGGTAGATGTATGGACTCCCGCCGCAAGAACAGCAGCGGCGGCACCAGTAGCAGCATCTCGCAAACGCCAACTCTTTCCTAGGCAGGCTACGCTTTGTATCACCGCTTTCCAGAATACGCACACAGCTAAAAACCTCTTACGGCAACTGAGGAAGATCATCGCAGAATGGCTTACCCCAATTGGACTCTCCTGTGGATTTGTGGCATCGGACAACGCCAGCAATATTGTGTGTGCATTAAATATGGGCAAATTCCAGCACGTCCCATGTTTTGCACATACCTTGAATTTGGTGGTGCAGAATTATTTAAAAAACGACAGGGGCGTGCAAGAGATGCTGTCGGTGGCCAGAAGAATTGCGGGACACTTTCGGCGTACAGGCACCACGTACAGAAGACTGGAGCAACACCAAAAACGCCTGAACCTGCCCTGCCATCATCTGAAGCAAGAAGTGGTAACGAGGTGGAATTCAACCCTCTATATGCTTCAGAGGTTGGAGGAGCAGCAAAAAGCCATTCAAGCCTATACAACTGAGCACGATATAGGAGGTGGAATGCACCTTTCTCAAGCGCAGTGGAGAATGATTTCAACGTTGTGCAAGGTTCTGCAACCTTTTGAACTTGCCACACGTGAAGTCAGTTCAGACACTGCCAGCCTGAGTCAGGTCATTCCCCTCATCAGGCTTTTGCAGAAGAAGCTGGAGACATTGAAGGAGGAGCTAACACAGAGCGATTCCGCTAGGCATGTGGGACTTGTGGATGGAGCCCTTAATTCGCTTAACAAGGATTCACGGGTGGTCAATCTGTTGAAATCAGAGCACTACATTTTGGCCACCGTGCTCGATCCTAGATTTAAAACCTACCTTGGATCTCTCTTTCCGGCAGACACAAGTCTGCTGGGGTTCAAAGAACTGCTGGTGACAAAATTGTCAAGTCAAGCGGAACGCGACCTGTCAACATCTCCTCCTTCACATTCTCCCGCAACTGGGGGTGCGAGGAAAAGGCTCAGAATTCCGAGCCCACCCGCTGGCGGTGATGCAGGGCAGTCTGGAGCGACTGCTGATGCTGACATCTGGTCCGGACTGAAGGACCTGACAACGATTACGGACATGTCGTCTACTGTCACTGCATATGATTCTCTCCCCATTGAAAGAATGGTGGAGGATTATATGAGTGACCGCATCCAAGTAGGCACGTCAGACAGTCCGTACTTATACTGGCAGGAAAAAGAGGCAATCTGGAGGCCCTTGCACAAACTGGCTTTATTCTACCTAAGTTGCCCTCCCACAAGTGTGTACTCCGAAAGAGTGTTTAGTGCCGCCGCTCACCTTGTCAGCAATCGGCGTACGAGGTTACATCCAGAAAATGTGGAGAAGATGATGTTCATTAAAATGAATTATCATCAATTCCTCCGTGGAGACATTGACCAGCAGCAATTGCCTCCACAAAGTAGTACACAGGGAGCTGAGATGGTGGATTCCAGTGGGGACGAATTGATAATCTGTGAGGAGGAGGATGTACACGGTGATATATCGGAGGATGATGATGAGGTGGACATCTTGCCTCTGTAGAGCCAGTTTGTGCAAGGAGAGATTAATTGCTTCTTTTTTGGTGGGGGTCCAAACCAACCCGTCATTTCAGTCACAGACGTGTGGCAGACCCTGTCACTGAAATGATGGGTTGGTTAAAGTGTGCATGTCCTGTTTATACAACATAAGGGTGGGTGGGAGGGCCCAAGGACAATTCCATCTTGCACCTCTTTTTTCTTTCATTTTTCTTTGCGTCATGTGCTGTTTGGGGGGTGTTTTTTGGAAGGGCCATCCTGCGTGACACTGCAGTGCCACTCCTAGATGGGCCCGGTGTTTGTGTCGGCCACTAGGGTCGCTTAGCTTACTCACACAGCTACCTCATTGCGCCTCTTTTTTTCTTTGCGTCATGTGCTGTTTGGGGAGTGTTTTTTGGAAGGGCCATCCTGCGTGACACTGCAGTGCCACTCCTAGATGGGCCAGGTGTTTGTGTCGGCCACTAGGGTCGCTTAGCTTACTCACACAGCTACCTCATTGCGCCTCTTTTTTTCTTTGCGTCATGTGCTGTTTGGGGAGTGTTTTTTGGAAGGGCCATCCTGCGTGACACTGCAGTGCCACTCCTAGATGGGCCAGGTGTTTGTGTCGGCCACTAGGGTCGCTTAGCTTACTCACACAGCTACCTCATTGCGCCTCTTTTTTTCTTTGCGTCATGTGCTGTTTGGGGAGTGTTTTTTGGAAGGGCCATCCTGCGTGACACTGCAGTGCCACTCCTAGATGGGCCAGGTGTTTGTGTCGGCCACTTGGGTCGCTTAGCTTAGCCATCCAGCGACCTCGGTGCAAATTTTAGGACTAAAAATCATATTGTGAGGTGTTCAGTGTTCAGAATAGACTGAAAATGAGTGGAAATTATGGTTATTGAGGTTAATAATACTTTGGGATCAAAATGACCCCCAAATTCTATGATTTAAGCTGTTTTTTAGGGTTTTTTGAAAAAAACACCCGAATCCAAAACACACCCGAATCCGACAAAAAAAATTCGGTGAGGTTTTGCCAAAACGCGTTCGAACCCAAAACACGGCCGCGGAACCGAACCCTAAACCAAAACACAAAACCCGAAAAATTTCCGGTGCTCATCACTACCTTACACCTTATGTCACAGACAGTAATGCCCATTACACATTATGCCACACACAGTAATGCCCCTTACACATTTTGGAATGCCCTTTATACATTATGTCGCACACAGTAATGCCCTTTACACATTATGCCACATCTGGCGCTGGTTGTGAGCCACTGCAGCCATTCCTGATGAGCTGCTGGTGCGCAAGCTTCAAGATGGCTGGGGGGAGGTGACACAGTGACTGGGACAAAACAAAAAGGTTGTGTGTGTGACACAGTGCCTGGGACAGAACACACATGGGGTGACACAGTGACAGGGTGTTATATAGTGACTGAGACAGAACACAGGGGTGAGGACACAATGACTGGAACAGAACAAGGGGGGGGAGGGTGACACAATGAGTGAGACAGAACACAGGGGAGGGGTGACAATGGCTGGGACAGAACATGGGGGATTACAATTTCTGGGACAGCATTTGGTAGGTGACAATAGCTGGGACATAATATGGGGGGTGACAATGGCAGGGACAGAACACGGGGGTGACAGTGATAGAACACAGAATGGGTGACAATGGCTGGGACAGAACACGGGGGGTGACAATGGCTGGGATAGAATACAGGGGGGGCTGTGACACTGACAGAACACAGGGGGTGGTGGTGCAGTGACTGGGACAGAACACAGGTGTGGTGACAATGACTGGAACAGAACACAAGGGGGGTGACATAGTGAATGGGATAGAACACTGCGAGGTGACAATGGCTGGGACAGAACATGGGGGGTGACAGTGACTGAGACAGAACACGGGGGGTGACAATGGCTGACACAGAATAGAGAGGGGGTGACATGACTGGGAAAGAACACAGCAGGGTGACAATGGCTGGGACAGAACACAGTGGGGGTCACTAGGACAGAACACAGTGGGGTGACATAGTGACAGAACACAGGGGTAGTGACAAGGATTGGGACAGAACACAGGGGGGGTGACAATGGCTGACACAGAATACAGTTATATTAAATGTAAAAAGGAGTGCTGAATATGTAAATAGCACTAATACCTGTGAAAATAATGTGAGATTAGTAGAACAATGTTTAGAGCACTTTTAAGTGCAGATTTGTGAGTCCATGAGTGATCCGTTTTATTATGGGTTCCGAATATTTGCCTGTGGTCAGTACAGTATTCAGGTAGAGGTGCAGAGAAAAGCTATCTGATACCGCTTTTACACCAAGAAAGCGGGTTGCAGCCGGGAGCCCTGACACGGGAGCTACCCGGCTGCGACCCGCGTCAGCCCCCTTTTAAACCGGACTCACTAACCCGGCATATTGCCGGGTTGGTGACGTTGCCGGTGACGCGACGGGGGAGGCACTTGGAAATCACATGATCTCCAAGCGCCGCCCGCACATAGAGTGTAAACGGGAAGCCGGGTCGCGCGATCCGGCTCCCGTTTACACTGAACAGTTTGCCGGGTTGAACACGTGTTCAACCCCGCAAACTTCCAGAGTTGGAATACCGGGTCACTTGTCCCGGACTATTCCAACTCGACCCTTTTACACCAGCCAGCAACACGGGTTATGCGCGTTCATGTGCAATAATCCGTGTTACTAACTGGCGGTGTAAAAGGGGTATAACTTTCCCTACTGCTGCCTACCTGTATGATGTCTCTCTCGGTGTTTCTTCGTCCGGCTGGTTACCGTTGGTGTCTTCCTGCTCTCTCGCCCGTCGGTGCAATGCAGATGACGTAATGGATTCCCGTAATGGATAAGCGCCAGAGACCAGATACCAAATGCGGGAATCCATTATGTCATCTGCATTGCGCTGACTGACTTTTCTCTGCACCACTACCTGAATGCGGTACTGACCGCGGGCAAATATACAGAAGCCATAATAAAACGGATCACTCATGGACTCACAAATCTGCACTTAAGTGCTGCTAAAATTGTACTACTAATCTCATTTTATTTTCACAGGTGTTATTGCTATTAACACATTCAGTACTCCTTTTTAGATTTAATATACTGTATGTTACCCCGGCCGCTGCCCCCATGTTCCCTCCCCCTGCCCAATGACTAAAAATCTCACACTGCTGATGAAATACTGTTAGCGGCTCCAGCGTCTTTGCAGTGACACCCGCCGATGTAAGGACTCCGATGTAAGGAGTCTTTCCGGCGGCCATGCGAGAGAAGGGGGCGGGAGAGCGAGCGGCCGCAGCAATATGAAGCATAGCGAGACTGGCCGGGCGGAGCTTGCTGAAGTGTGGTCCTCTATCAGCGCAGCTGCCGGCGCCGCTGCCTGACATAAAGTGTTACAGGCGCGGCCGGCAGCAGTAGGGGGTCAGGGATGCAGAGCAGGGAGAAGCGCCTCTCCTGTCCGGCGCCTCCCTGCACTGCATCCCTTTGCTGAGTGGGATGCGCCGGGCCTGAATATAGCCGTTCTTTTTTCTGCCACCATATGCCGGCTGAATTGGCATGTTAACTTAAATTTTACTTTACAGGTTTTTTCTAATGGTTAGGGTACAATAAATAGCTAACAATTTTCTGCCAAATTCAAGTCTCCGTGTCATTATTTCATGGTATTAAAGGTATTGAATGCTTTACTTTTGGAATACGGGTCCACACATTATCATTAGGAGGTTTAAGAGTGTTGGCTATAAAAATTATTATAATAATGCAAAGAAGATATTTTAAACATATTCTTTGTATTTTTCATATCCTTTATACAGTCAAACCTCTGGCACAAACGTTAGTATGACAGTAAAGGCTCTGCCTCACCTGCCTCACCCCACCGCACGTCACTGCAATGGTTGGGAACACTGCTGTAAATCTTGGTGTGACAATCTATAGCATTCTATGACTTTTTTTTCACTCAGGTATAAACAATGGTTAAGTTTAAGGAAAAAAAAAATTCTTTCCACATTCTTCCTGAACATATCACTGTACAGGATGACATAGTAGTTTAGGTCTTCCCTCCTATTTGTTCTCTAGGGTAATAAAATGTAGTTATCCTTGCCAGAGGTGATAATAAATTAGAATCTGAAATCTTCAGATGACATGGACTCTACAGTCTTAGATGTATAGTGATTCATAAGTTATCATAGTAAATGGATGCAATGTTTAAGAACATTCATTTAGTATTTGCTTCATATTTGTATTTCATTAGTAATGTCATTTTTCCCCTTTATTTAATTGTGTATTGTGCAAAGAAGTCACTAAGAACGCCTTGGCTGTGCAGAAGTGCCCCCGGATTGTCCGGCCAGCGCATTCTTCTCCAGTGGTGGATCTACATTGAAACTACTGAAGCTTAAGCTTCAGGGCCCCTAATACCCAGAGCCGGATTAACAATGGGGCGGGTGGAGTTGCAGCTCCGGGACCCCCATCACAACAGGCCCACAGCGTCTGCTCTTCAGCTGCAGCTATAGACAGAAAAAAATATTTTCCTGCTGCAGCCAGCGGCCGTCAGAGGCCCCGTCCACTGAAACTCGACACAGTGGAAGGCTTCAATCGCGGTCCCCTTGTACCACATTGTGATCGGCGCCACCTCCTCCACAGCTCCAGAAACTAAACCATGTCCGCCAGGGACGTGTGGTGAGCTAAATGGCTCGGGAGGCACTGGCTAGCATCAGAGCCAGATTTACACACAATATATGAGCCAAAGGGTACATCTGGTCATTATACACAGTTGCAAAAGAATAATGCAAAGAAGATATTTCAAACCTATTCTTTGTATTTTTCATATACTTTATACAGTCAAACCTCTGGCGCAAACGTTAGTATGACAGGAAAGGCTCTGCCTCACCTGCCTCACCCCACCGCACACCACTGATGTCCGCGCAGCCTCAGCTGAAACCAGACGGCTTGGACGGGTGACTATAGGCTGAGTTGTCGCCATTGCTACAGTACTGGCTGCTGCTGCTGCTGCTGAGATTGAGTTCTTCTGGCTGCTGCTGATCATCACTGATCGCTGACCCTTCCCTGCAGCCAGAGCCTGAGACAGTGCCTCTGTAACAGGTATGCAGTGATGTGCACCGGAAATTTTTCGGGTTTTGTGTTTTGGTTTTGGATTCGGTTCCGCGGCCGTGTTTTGGATTCGGACGCGTTTTGGCAAAACCTCCCTGAAATTTTTTGTCGGATTCGGGTGTGTTTTGGATTTGGGTGTTTTTTTTACAAAAAACCCTCAAAAACAGCTTAAATCATAGAATTTGGGGGTCATTTTGATCCCATAGTATTATTAACCTCAATAACCATAATTTACACTCATTTTCAGTCTATTCTGAACACTGAACACCTCACAATATTATTTTTAGTCCTAAAATTTGCACCGAGGTCGCTGGATGGCTAAGCTAAGCGACCCAAGTGGCCGACACAAACACCTGGCCCATCTAGGAGTGGCACTGCAGTGTCAGGCAGGATGGCACTTCAAAAAAATTGTCCCCAAACAGCACAAGATGCAAAGAAAAAAAGAGGCGCACCAAGGTCGCTGTGTGACTAAGCTAAGCGACACAAGTGGCCGACACAAACACCTGGCCCATCTAGGAGTGGCACTGCAGTGTCAGGCAGGATGGCACTTCAAAAAAATAGTCCCCAAACAGCACTTGATGCAAAGAAAAATGAAAGAAAAAAGAGGTGCAAGATGGAATTGTCCTTGGGCCCTCCCACCCACCCTTATGTTGTATAAACAGGACATGCACACTTTAACGAACCCATCATTTCAGCGACAGGGTCTGCCACACGACTGTGACTGAAATGACTGGTTGGTTTGGGCCTCCACCAAAAAAGAAGCAATCAATCTCTCCTTGCACAAACTGGCTCTACAGAGGCAAGATGTCCACCTCATCATCATCCTCCGATTCCTCACCCCTTTCACTGTGTACATCCCCCTCCTCACAGATTATTAATTCGTCCCCACTGGAATCCACCATCTCAGATCCCTGTGTACTTTCTGGAGGCAATTGCTGGTGGATGTCTCCATGGAGGAATTGATTATAATTCATTTTGATGAACATCATCTTCTCCACATTTTCTGGAAGTAACCTCGTACGCCGATTGCTGACAAGGTGAGCGGCTGCACTAAACACTCTTTCGGAGTACACACTGGAGGGAGGGCAACTTAGGTAGAATAAAGCCAGTTTGTGCAAGGGCCTCCAAATTGCCTCTTTTTCCTGCCAGTATAAGTACGGACTGTGTGACGTGCCTACTTGGATGCGGTCACTCATATAATCCTCCACCATTCTATCAATGTTGAGAGAATCATATGCAGTGACAGTAGACGACATGTCCGTAATCGTTGTCAGGTCCTTCAGTCCGGACCAGATGTCAGCATCAGCAGTCGCTCCAGACTGCCCTGCATCACCGCCAGCGGGTGGGCTCGGAATTCTGAGCCTTTTCCTCGCACCCCCAGTTGCGGGAGAATGTGAAGGAGGAGATGTTGACAGGTCGCGTTCCGCTTGACTTGACAATTTTGTCACCAGCAGGTCTTTCAACCCCAGCAGACTTGTGTCTGCCGGAAAGAGAGATCCAAGGTAGGCTTTAAATCTAGGATCGAGCACGGTGGCCAAAATGTAGTGCTCTGATTTCAACAGATTGACCACCCGTGAATCCTTGTTAAGCGAATTAAGGGCTCCATCCACAAGTCCCACATGCCTAGCGGAATCGCTCCGTGTTAGCTCCTCCTTCAATGTCTCCAGCCTCTTCTGCAAAAGCCTGATGAGGGGAATGACCTGACTCAGGCTGGCAGTGTCTGAACTGACTTCACGTGTGGCAAGTTCAAAGGGCATCAGAACCTTGCACAACGTTGAAATCATTCTCCACTGCGCTTGAGACAGGTGCATTCCACCTACTATATCGTGCTCAATTGTATAGGCTTGAATGGCCTTTTGCTGCTCCTCCAACCTCTGAAGCATATAGAGGGTTGAATTCCACCTCGTTACCACTTCTTGCTTCAGATGATGGCAGGGCAGGTTCAGTAGTTTTTGGTGGTGCTCCAGTCTTCTGTACGTGGTGCCTGTACGCCGAAAGTGTCCCGCAATTCTTCTGGCCACCGACAGCATCTCTTGCACGCCCCTGTCGTTTTTTAAAAAATTCTGCACCACCAAATTCAAGGTATGTGCAAAACATGGGACGTGCTGGAATTTGCCCATATTTAATGCACACACAATATTGCTGGCGTTGTCCGATGCCACAAATCCACAGGAGAGTCCAATTGGGGTAAGCCATTCCGCGATGATCTTCCTCAGTTGCCGTAAGAGGTTTTCAGCTGTGTGCGTATTCTGGAAAGCGGTGATACAAAGCGTAGCCTGCCTAGGAAAGAGTTGGCGTTTGCGAGATGCTGCTACTGGTGCCGCCGCTGCTGTTCTTGCGGCGGGAGTCCATACATCTACCCAGTGGGCTGTCACAGTCATATAGTCCTGACCCTGCCCTGCTCCACTTGTCCACATGTCCGTGGTTAAGTGGACATTGGGTACAACTGCATTTTTTAGGACACTGGTGAGTCTTTTTCTGACGTCCGTGTACATTCTCGGTATCGCCTGCCTAGAGAAGTGGAACCTAGATGGTATTTGGTAACGGGGGCACACTGCCTCAATAAATTGTCTAGTTCCCTGTGAACTAACGGCGGATACCGGACGCACGTCTAACACCAACATAGTTGTCAAGGCCTCAGTTATCCGCTTTGCAGTAGGATGACTGCTGTGATATTTCATCTTCCTCGCAAAGGACTGTTGAACAGTCAATTGCTTACTGGAAGTAGTACAAGTGGGCTTACGACTTCCCCTCTGGGATGACCATCGACTCCCAGCGGCAACAACAGCAGCGCCAGCAGCAGTAGGCGTTACACGCAAGGATGCATCGGAGGAATCCCAGGCAGGAGAGGACTCGTCAGAATTGCCAGTGACATGGCCTGCAGGACTATTGGCATTCCTGGGGAAGGAGGAAATTGACACTGAGGGAGTTGGTGGGGTGGTTTGCGTGAGCTTGGTTACAAGAGGAAGGGATTTACTGGTCAGTGGACTGCTTCCGCTGTCACCCAAAGTTTTTGAACTTGTCACTGACTTATTATGAATGCGCTGCAGGTGACGTATAAGGGAGGATGTTCCGAGGTGGTTAACGTCCTTACCCCTACTTATTACAGCTTGACAAAGGGAACACACGGCTTGACACCTGTTGTCCGCATTTCTGGTGAAATACCTCCACACCGAAGAGCTGATTTTTTTGGTATTTTCACCTGGCATGTCAACGGCCATATTCCTCCCACGGACAACAGGTGTCTCCCCGGGTGCCTGACTTAAACAAACCACCTCACCATCAGAATCCTCCTGGTCAATTTCCTCCCCAGCGCCAGCAACACCCATATCCTCCTCATCCTGGTGTACTTCAACACTGACATCTTCAATCTGACTATCAGGAACTGGACTGCGGGTGCTCCTTCCAGCACTTGCAGGGGGCGTGCAAATGGTGGAAGGCGCATGCTCTTCACGTCCAGTGTTGGGAAGGTCAGGCATCGCAACCGACACAATTGGACTCTCCTTGTGGATTTGGGATTTCGAAGAATGCACAGTTCTTTGCTGTGCTGCTTTTGCCAGCTTGAGTCTTTTCATTTTTCTAGCGAGAGGCTGAGTGCTTCCATCCTCATGTGAAGCTGAACCACTAGCCATGAACATAGGCCAGGGCCTCAGCCGTTCCTTGCCACTCCGTGTCGTAAATGGCATATTGGCAAGTTTACGCTTCTCCTCCGACAATTTTATTTTAGGTTTTGGAGTCCTTTTTTTTCTGATATTTGGTGTTTTGGATTTGACATGCTCTGTACTATGACATTGGGCATCGGCCTTGGCAGACGACGTTGCTGGCATTTCATCGTCTCGGCCATGACTAGTGGCAGCAGCTTCAGCACGAGGTGGAAGTGGATCTTGATCTTTCCCTAATTTTGGAACCTCAACATTTTTGTTCTCCATATTTTAATAGGCACAACTAAAAGGCACCTCAGGTAAACAATGGAGATGGATACTAGTATACAATTATGGACTGCCTGCCGAGTGCAGACACAGAGGTAGCCACAGCCGTGAACTACCGTACTGTACTGTGTCTGCTGCTAATATAGACTGGTTGATAAAGAGATAGTATACTCGTAACTAGTATGTATGTATAAAGAAAGAAAGAAAGAAAAACCACGGTTAGGTGGTATATACAATTATGGACGGGCTGCCGAGTGCCGACACAGAGGTAGCCACAGCCGTGAACTACCGCACTGTACTGTGTCTGCTGCTAATATATAGACTGGTTGATAAAGAGATAGTATACTCGTAACTAGTATGTATGTATAAAGAAAGAAAAAAAAACCACGGTTAGGTGGTATATACAATTATGGACGGGCTGCCGAGTGCCGACACAGAGGTAGCCACAGCCGTGAACTACCGCACTGTACTGTGTCTGCTGCTAATATATAGACTGGTTGATAAAGAGATAGTATACTCGTAACTAGTATGTATGTATAAAGAAAGAAAAAAAAAACACGGTTAGGTGGTATATACAATTATGGACGGGCTGCCGAGTGCCGACACAGAGGTAGCCACAGCCGTGAACTACCGCACTGTACTGTGTCTGCTGCTAATATATAGACTGGTTGATAAAGAGATAGTATACTCGTAACTAGTATGTATGTATAAAGAAAGAAAAAAAAAACACGGTTAGGTGGTATATACAATTATGGACGGGCTGCCGAGTGCCGACACAGAGGTAGCCACAGCCGTGAACTACCGCACTGTACTGTGTCTGCTGCTAATATATAGACTGGTTGATAAAGAGATAGTATACTCGTAACTAGTATGTATGTATAAAGAAAGAAAAAAAAACCACGGTTAGGTGGTATATACAATTATGGACGGGCTGCCGAGTGCCGACACAGAGGTAGCCACAGCCGTGAACTACCGCACTGTACTGTGTCTGCTGCTAATATAGACTGGTTGATAAAGAGATAGTATACTCGTAACTAGTATGACTATAAAGAAAGAAAAAAAAAACCACGGTTAGGTGGTATATACAATTATGGACGGGCTGCCGAGTGCCGACACAGAGGTAGCCACAGCCGTGAACTACCGCACTGTACTGTGTCTGCTGCTAATATAGACTGGTTGATAAAGAGATAGTATACTCGTAACTAGTATGACTATAAAGAAAGAAAAAAAAACCACGGTTAGGTGGTATATACAATTATGGACGGGCTGCCGAGTGCCGACACAGAGGTAGCCACAGCCGTGAACTACCGCACTGTACTGTGTCTGCTGCTAATATATAGACTGGTTGATAAAGAGATAGTATACTCGTAACTAGTATGTATGTATAAAGAAAGAAAAAAAAACCACGGTTAGGTGGTATATACAATTATGGACGGGCTGCCGAGTGCCGACACAGAGGTAGCCACAGCCGTGAACTACCGCACTGTACTGTGTCTGCTGCTAATATATAGACTGGTTGATAAAGAGATAGTATACTCGTAACTAGTATGTATGTATAAAGAAAGAAAAAAAAACCACGGTTAGGTGGTATATACAATTATGGACGGGCTGCCGAGTGCCGACACAGAGGTAGCCACAGCCGTGAACTACCGCACTGTACTGTGTCTGCTGCTAATATATAGACTGGTTGATAAAGAGATAGTATACTCGTAACTAGTATGTATGTATAAAGAAAGAAAAAAAAAACACGGTTAGGTGGTATATACAATTATGGACGGGCTGCCGAGTGCCGACACAGAGGTAGCCACAGCCGTGAACTACCGCACTGTACTGTGTCTGCTGCTAATATATAGACTGGTTGATAAAGAGATAGTATACTCGTAACTAGTATGTATGTATAAAGAAAGAAAGAAAAACCACGGTTAGGTGGTATATACAATTATGGACGGGCTGCCGAGTGCCGACACAGAGGTAGCCACAGCCGTGAACTACCGCACTGTACTGTGTCTGCTGCTAATATATACTGGTTGATAAAGAGATAGTATACTCGTAACTAGTATGTATGTATAAAGAAAGAAAAAAAAACCACGGTTAGGTGGTATATACAATTATGGACGGGCTGCCGAGTGCCGACACAGAGGTAGCCACAGCCGTGAACTACCGCACTGTACTGTGTCTGCTGCTAATATAGACTGGTTGATAAAGAGATAGTATACTCGTAACTAGTATGACTATAAAGAAAGAAAAAAAAACCACGGTTAGGTGGTATATACAATTATGGACGGGCTGCCGAGTGCCGACACAGAGGTAGCCACAGCCGTGAACTACCGCACTGTACTGTGTCTGCTGCTAATATAGACTGGTTGATAAAGAGATAGTATACTACTAATATTATATATACTGGTGGTCAGGTCACTGGTCACTAGTCACACTGGCAGTGGCACTCCTGCAGCAAAAGTGTGCACTGTTTAATTTTAATATAATATTATGTACTCCTGGCTCCTGCTATAACCTATAACTGGCACTGCAGTGCTCCCCAGTCTCCCCCACAATTATAAGCTGTGTGAGCTGAGCACAGTCAGATATATATATACATTGATGCAGCACACTGGGCTGAGCAGTGCACACAGATATGGTATGTGACTGAGTCACTGTGTGTATCGTTTTTTTCAGGCAGAGAACGGATATATTAAATAAAACAAACAACTGCACTGTCTGGTGGTCACTGTGGTCGTCAGTCACTAAACTCTGCACTCTCTTCTACAGTATCACAGCCTCAGGTCAATCTCTCTCTCTCTCTCTCAACCCTAATCTAAATGGAGAGGACGCCAGCCACGTCCTCTCCCTATCAATCTCAATGCACGTGTGAAAATGGCGGCGACGCGCGGCTCCTTATATAGAATCCGAGTCTCGCGATAGAATCCGAGCCTCGCGAGAATCCGACAGCGTCATGATGACGTTCGGGCGCGCTCGGGTTAACCGAGCAAGGCGGGAAGATCCGAGTCGCTCGGACCCGTGAAAAAAAACATGAAGTTCGGGCGGGTTCGGATTCAGAGAAACCGAACCCGCTCATCTCTAATATAATCCTCCACCATTCTTTCAATGGTGACAGAATCATATGCAGTGACAGTAGATGACATGTCAGTAATCGTTGCCAGGTCCTTTAGTCCGGACCAGATGTCAGCACTCGCTCCAGACTGCACTGCATCACCGCCAGCGGGTGGGCTTGGAATTCTTAGCCTTTTCCTTGCACCCCCAGTTGCGGGAGAATGTGAAGGAGGAGCTGTTGACGGGTCACGTTCTGCTTGACTTGACAATTTTCTCACCAGCAGGTCTTTGAACCTCTGCAGACTTGTGTCTGCCGGAAAGAGAGATACAACGTAGGTTTTAAATCTAGGATCGAGCACGGTGGCCAAAATGTAGTGCTCTGATTTCAACAGACTGACCACCCGTGAATCCTGGTTAAGCGAATTAAGGGCTCCATCCACAAGTCCCACATGCCTAGCGGAATCGCTCTGTTTTAGCTCCTCCTTCAATGTCTCCAGCTTCTTCTGCAAAAGCCTGATGAGGGGAATGACCTGACTCAGGCTGGCAGTGTCTGAACTGACTTCACGGCAAGTTCAAAGGGTTGAAGAACCTTGCACAACGTTGAAATCATTCTCCACTGCGCTTGAGTCAGGTGCATTCCCCCTCCTTTGCCTATATCGTGGGCAGATGTATAGGCTTGAATGGCTTTTTGCTGCTCCTCCATCCTCTGAAGCATATAGAAGGTTGAATTCCACCTCGTTACCACCTCTTGCTTCAGATGATGGCAGGGCAGGTTCAGGAGTGTTTCCTGGTGCTCCAGTCTTCGGCATGCGGAGGGTGAATGCCGAAAGTGGCCCGCAATTCTTCGGGCCACCGACAGCATCTCTTGCACGCCCCTGTCGTTTTTTAAATATTTCTGCACCACCAAATTCAATGTATGTGCAAAACATGGGACGTGCTGGAATTTGCCCAGATGTAATGCACGCACAATATTGCTGGCGTTGTCCGATGTCACAAATCCCCAGGAGAGTCCAATTGGGGTAAGCCATTCTGCGATGATGTTCCTCAGTTTCCGTAAGAGGTTGTCAGCTGTGTGCCTCTTATGGAAAGCGGTGATACAAAGCGTAGCCTGCCTAGGAACGAGTTGGCGTTTGCAAGATGTTGCTACTGGTGCCGCCGCTGCTGTTCTTGCTGCGGGAGGCAATACATCTACCCTGTGGGCTGTCACAGTCATATAGTCCTGAGTCTGCCCTGCTCCACTTGTCCACATGTCCGTGATTAAGTGGACATTGGGTACAACTGCATTTTTTAGGACACTGGTGACTCTTTTTCTGACGTCTGTGTAAGTTTTCGGTATCGCCTGCCTAGAGAAATGGAACCTAGATGGTATTTGGTACCGGGGACACAGTACCTCAAACAAGTCTCTAGTTGCCTCTGAATTAACGGTGGATACCGGAAACACGTTTCTCACCACCCAGGCTGACAAGACCTGAGTTATCCGCTTTGCAGCAGGATGACTGCTGTGATATTTCATCTTCCTCGCAAAGGACTGTTGGACAGTCAATTGCTTACTGGAAGTAGTACAAGTGGTCTTGCGACTTCCCCTCTGGGATGACGATCGACTCCCAGCAGCAACAACAGCAGCGCCAGCAGCAGTAGGCATTACACTCAAGGATGCATCGGAGGAATCCCAGGCAGGAGAGGACTCATCAGACTTGCCAGTGACATGGCCTGCAGGACTATTGGCTTTCCTGTGTAAGGTGGAAATTGACACTGAGTGAGTTGGTGGTGTGGTTTGCAGGAGCTTGGTTACGAGGAAGGGATTTAGTGGTCAGTGGGCTGCTTCCGCTGTCATCCAAAGTTTTTGAACTTGTCACTGACTTCTGATGAATGCGGTCCAGGTGACGTATAAGGGAGGATGTTCCTAGGTGGTTAACATCCTTACCCCTACTTATTACAGCTTGACAAAGGCAACACACGGCTTGACACCTGTTGTCCGCATTTGTGTTGAAATAATTCCACACCGAAGAGCTGATTTTTTTTGTATTTTGACCAGGCATGTCAATGGCCATATTCGTCCCACGGACAACAGGTGTCTCCCCGGGTGACTGACTTAAACAAACCACCTCACCATCAGAATCCTCCTTGTCAATTTCCTCCCCAGCGCCAGCAACACCCATATCCTCATCCTGGTGTACTTCAACAGTGACATCTTCAATTTGACTATCAGGAACTGGACTGCGGGTGCTCCTTCCAGCACTTGCAGGGGGCGTGCAAATGGTGGAAGGCGCAAGCTCTTCCCGTCCAGTGTTGGGAAGGTCAGGCATCGCAACCGACACAATTGGACTCTCCTTGGGGATTTGTGATTTAGAAGAACGCACAGTTCTTTGCTGTGCTTTTGAGCTTAAGTCTTTTCATTTTTCTAGCGAGAGGATGAGTGCTTCCATCCTCATATGAATCTGAACCACTAGACATGAACATAGGCCAGGGCCTCAGCCGTTCCTTGCCACTCCGTGTGGTAAATGGCACATTGGCAAGTTTACGCTTTTCATCAGACACTTTCAATTTTGATTTTTGGGTCATTTTACTGAACTTTTGTTTTTTGGATTTTACATGCTCTCTACTATGACATTGGGCATCGGCCTTGGCAGACGATGTTGATGGCATTTCATCGTCTCGGCCATGACTAGTGGCAGCAGCTTCAGCACGAGGTGGAAGTGGATCTTGATCTTTCCATATTTTAACCTCCACATTTTTGTTCTCCATTTTTTAATGTGTGGAATTATATGCCAGTATCAATAGCAATGGCCTACTACTATATATACTGCGCACAACTAAAATGCACCACAGGTATGGATGGATAGTATACTTGACGACACAGAGGTAGGTAGAGCAGTGGCCTTCCGTACCGTACTGCTATATATACTGGTGGTCACTGTCAGCAAACTGCAAAACTAAAATGCACCACAGGTATAGAATCTAGATGGATAGTATACTTGACGACACAGAGGTAGGTAGAGCAGTGGCCTTCCGTACCGTACTACTATATATACTGGTGGTCACTGTCAGCAAAACTCTGCACTGTACTCCTCCTATATAATACTGCTGGTCCCCAGTCCCCACAATAAAGCAGTGTGAGCACAGATATATGCAGCACACTGAGCACAG
The DNA here is from genome assembly GCF_028390025.1 of Pseudophryne corroboree. Taxonomy (NCBI): domain Eukaryota; kingdom Metazoa; phylum Chordata; class Amphibia; order Anura; family Myobatrachidae; genus Pseudophryne; species Pseudophryne corroboree. The sequence continues at coordinate 693,771,496 of NC_086447.1, read as the reverse complement.
ATATGGAGTGTTTTTCAGGCAGACAATGTATACTGGTGGTCACTGGTCAGCAAAACTCTGCACTGTACTCCTCCTATATAATATACTGGTGGTCCCCAGTCCCCACAATAAAGCAGTGTGAGCACAGATATATGCAGCACACTGAGCACAGATATGGAGTGTTTTTCAGGCAGACAACGTATACTGGTGGTCACTGGTCAGCAAAACTCTGCACTGTACTCCTCCTATATAATATACTGGTGGTCCCCAGTCCCCACAATAAAGCAGTGTGAGCACAGATATATGCAGCACACTGAGCACAGATATGGAGTGTTTTTCAGGCAGACAATGTATACTGGTGGTCACTGGTCAGCAAAACTCTGCACTGTACTCCTCCTATATAATATACTGGTGGTTCCCAGTCCCCACAATAAAGCAGTGTGAGCACAGATATATGCAGCACACTGAGCACAGATATGGAGTGTTTTTCAGGCAGACAACGTATACTGGTGGTCACTGGTCAGCAAAACTCTGCACTGTACTCCTCCTATATAATATACTGGTGGTCCCCAGTCCCCACAATAAAGCATTGTGAGCACAGATATATGCAGCACACTGAGCACAGATATGGAGTGTTTTTCAGGCAGACAACGTATACTGGTGGTCACTGTCAGCAAAACTCTGCACTGTACTCCTCCTATATAATATACTGGTGGTCCCCAGTCCCCACAATAAAGCAGTGTGAGCACAGATATATGCAGCACACTGAGCACAGATATGGAGTGTTTTTCAGGCAGACAACGTATACTGGTGGTCACTGTCAGCAAAACTCTGCACTGTACTCCTCCTATATAATGCAGCTGCTCCCCAGTCTCCACATTTAAGCAGTGTGAGCACATATATATGCAGCACACTGAGCACAGATATGGAGTGTTTTTCAGGCAGACAACGTATACTGGTGGTCGCTGTCAGCAAAATTCTGCACTGTACTCCTCCTATATAATACTGCTGGTCCCCAGTCCCCACAATAAAGCAGTGTGAGCACAGATATATGCAGCACACTGAGCACAGATATGGAGTGTTTTTCAGGCAGACAATGTATACTGGTGGTCACTGGTCAGCAAAACTCTGCACTGTACTCCTCCTATATAATATACTGGTGGTCCCCAGTCCCCACAATTAAGCAGTGTGAGCACAGATATATGCAGCACACTGAGCACAGATATGGAGTGTTTTTCAGGCAGACAACGTATACTGGTGGTCACTGTCAGCAAAACTCTGCACTGTACTCCTCCTATATAAAACAGCTGCTCTCCAGTCCCCACAATTAAGCAATAAGCACAATTATTTTTGCATCAAGAATTCAAGATTAATAAACGGAGAGGACGCCAGCCACGTCCTCTCCCTAACATTTCCAATGCACGAGTTAAAATAGCGGCGAGGCGCGGCTGCTTATATAGAATCCGATTCTCGCGAGAATCCGACAGTGGGATGATGACGTTTGGGCGCGCTCGGATTAACCGAGCCATATGGGAGAATCCGAGTATGCCTCGGACCCGTGTAAAATGGGTGAAGTTCGGGGGGGTTCGGTTTCCGAGGAACCGAACCCGCTCATCACTAGTATGCAGGCACTAATAGAAGATGTTAGTAAATATATTTTTTTAAACCAGTTTCATATATTTCTCATTGTGATTATATAAATATATATATATACATATATATGTGTGTGTGTGTATATACAGAGCCGGCCTTAGCTATAGGCAGGCTAGGCATTTGCCTAGGGCATTCAAGCATGTCTAGGGGCATCCAAGCATGTCCCTGCAGCATCTCATGCTGAGAGGGACAGTCCGCAAACTAACTGTTACTTTCCAAATGTATTCAATCAGTACTTGTATACACTGCTGTTTACATTTGTCAAAAAAAAATGCACACTGTGCTTAAACTTCCTCTGACATGCTTGAATGCCCCTGACTTGTGAGACCTCAGACAGACAGCAGAAGCCCAGTAAATGCAATTCCTGGACCTGTGACATTTTTACTGACTATATAAGGTTATTACTGGATGGCTTCTTATGATAACACATGTGTATTTTGGAAGACTGCTTCACAGAAACCTGACATCACCTATACTGCTTGTGCACATGGGGGAGGGGGACCCTGCCATCCTGTGTGTGTCCCTTATCCCTGTGCAAACCCCAGGTGTCTGCAGGGACATAACATGGGCAGTGTTCTCCCCACACTTTATTTCCTAGTCAGTCCATACCGTAAAATTCCCCTGCCATCTAGCACTGTAACGTGGTCAGTAAGTTGCGTTGTGCTATTTCTATATGAAACATCAGTGCAGCGTGACTTTCGGACACATCAGACTGGAGGGCAGAGCATTTAGCTCCCACAGTATAAAGTAAAGTGCATGCAGTTAACGGGAGTAACAGACACCAGCAAACACACTGAATAGTGAAGAGAATGGACAGTTTCTACATGTTTGATACTGATCTTTTTGTATAACCAGCAAGTGTGGCAGTATCTGTTGCAGTATATGTGTATTATGGGCATTACTAATGTGGGGCATATGTGTAAGGTGCATTACTGTGTGGCATTATGTGTATTATTATGGGCATTACTAATGTGGGGCATATGTGTAAGGTGCATTACTGTGTGGCATTATGTGTATTATGGGCATTACTAATGTGGGGCATATGTGTAAGGTTCCTTTACTGTGTGGAATTATATGTATTATGGTCATTACTGTGTGGCATTGTGCAGAGTTGAACTGGCCCACAGGGTAACCCCCCGGTGGGCCCCACTACCTGAGCGTTGCAGGTACAGATGCAGAACTAGCGGCGGAGCTAGGGGGCACCAGACAAAATTTTGCCTAGGGCATCAAATTGGCTAGGGCCGGCTCTGTGTATATATATATATATATATATATATATATATATACATACATATACAGTATATACGTATATATAAAAGTGAGTAAATATACATCTCCTATATAATAGCCCTGTGATTTTCTGTGCCTGGCCCTCTAACGCTGGGCGTGGCTTGGAGCTCTCATTGGGTTAGTGGCAGATCTATCACACCCAGTCCACACCTGATTGGGTGAGAAACGCCCTCCCACACAGGTTACATCCAATGGGAGGCTCTTCCCTTTGCCTGCTGTGTTTTCACAGAGCAGGATTAGCAATGGGGCTGATGGAGCTGCAGCTCCAGCCCCACACCCCAAAATAGTCCCACTGCATCTGCAGCATCACACCCTCCAACACTTTACACATAAACACTGATGCACATTCAAAAAAGCGGCGTGGCCACGGGTACAGCGCCGTGTCCACGCCCCTTTTTCCTATACTTTCAATGGAAGCTTGGAGAGTCAAAAAACGGTACAGACCATAAAGAAAAGGGACTGTACCTGCCAGAAATGTGCAGCTGGAGGGTGTGTCACTGCACCTGCAGCAAGTCTCTGCGCTGTAGATAGGGAAAAAAACATCCTTTTACTGCAGCGTCCTATGGGGGTCATTCCAAGTTGATCGCTAGCTGCATTCGTTCGCTGTGCAGCGATCAGGCAAAAACTCTGCACTTCTGCGCATGCATATGCAGCGCAATGCGCACGTGCGGCATACTATTACAACGAACAATGTAGTTTTACACAGGGTCTAGCGATACTTTTCAGTCGCACAGGAAGCCGCAGAGTGATTGACAGGAAGAGGGCATTTCTGGGTGTCAACTGACCGTTTTCAGGGAATGTTCGGAAAAACGCAGGCGTGGCTGGGCGAACGCAGGGCGTGTTTGTGACGTCAAATCAGGAACTGAATGGTCTGAAGTGATCACAAGCGCCGAGTAGGTCTGAAGCTACTCTGAAACTGCACAAAATATTTTTGGACCCGCTCTCCGATCCCTTCGTTCGCACTTCTGCTAAGCTAAAATACACTCCCAGTGGGCAGCGGCATAGCGTTTGCACGGCTGCTAAAAACTGCTAGCGAACGATCAACTCGGAATGACCACCAATGTCTTGCTGCCAGTCCACCTGCCCCCTCCGGCATCAACAATCCCCACTCCCTAGCCGCGCCGCAGGTGGAAAAAAAGCTGCTGCGGCCACCAGCATAGATGTGTATGAAAGCGGCGCAGCAGAAGACTTTCATAGGCCTCCCTGCACCGCATACTCTCTGAGCCCCGGAGCCTCCTCTGCGTGTGATGTCACAGAAGTGCCTCCCCGCCACAACCGCGCCCAGATCCCCAGAGGCCCTGACTCCACAACACAGCACCTGGGCTGCCGGCCTGGAAGCCTCGAGATGGTTAATGTAGCGGATAGAGTGCGTGATATCGCGGAGGGTAATGTCTGGACGCTGAATCAATGTAAAAGGTGACAGTGCAGCGCAGTACAGTGGGTGTGCAGTCAGGGCCGTTGCTAGAGTGTTCGGCGCCCCCCTGTAAACTATAAATTTGCACCCTTGCATACTTTACAAATGCACAGCGCACATAATGACCCCTGTAGTAGAGACACTTACACATATAATGCCCCCTGAACCAGTGACGCTTACACATGTCACGCCCCCCCCTGTACCAGTGACGCTTACACACGTAATGCCTCCTCTACCAGTACCACTTACACACGTAACGCCCCCTGTACCAGTGACACACACGTAACGCCCCCTGTACCAGTGCCGCTTACACACGTAACGCCCCCTGTACCAGTGCCGCTTAGACACGTAATGCCCCCTGTACCAGTGACGCTTACACACGTAATGCCCCCTCTACCAGTACCGCTTACACACATAACGCCCCCTCTACCAGTACCGCTTACACACGTAACGCCCCCTGTACCAGTGCCGCTTACACACATAACGCCCCCTTTACCAGTGACGCTTACACACATAGCGCCCCCTGTACCAGTGACGCTTACACACGTAACGCCCCCTGTACCAGTGACGCTTACACACATTATGCAGACAGTCACACATACACACACACACACACACACACACACACACACACACACACACACACACACACACACTAGACACCAGGGACGTGCAGTCAGGGGAGGCAGGGGAGGCAGTGCCTCCCCTGTCACTAATGATTAAAATAATACAAAGAAGATACATAAGACATATATTCTGTGTCAGATGTACCCTCTTTGTATTATTATAATGATTGTAGTCCGCATGTACTACATTTGGGAGGCACTGACAGCTAGTGCCTCCCGTAACCAGTGGGAACGGGACAAAGCGGGGGGCGGGGCTATGCGCTGGGCTGTAAAAGCCTATCACAAAAACAGTGGAAAGCGGCACTTATACAAGTGCCTCACTAGCAGGGAAAGCACACCCCTGCTAGCGAGGCACCTGTGATTGGACAGCGGATCCAGTGCTGGATCCGCTGGTCCAATCACATAGACGCGGCTGGGAGAAGTGGCGGCGGGACACGTCAGGCAATTCTCCAGCTGCAGCGCGCCGGGATGCCGAGGAGACAGAGTGAATGCGGCGATGACTATGAGCGGCTCCCCCCTCCCTGCCTCCTTACTCACAGCACTGTTCTTGCAGCGGTACATGGAGAAGGGGGGAGAGCAGAAGACAGTACCGCGAGAGCCAGGTGCAGAGAGCTGGGAGTGCTTTATGCAGCGGGCGGCACTAACTCCCTTCCTCCACTGCTCTCTCCCAGGGAGCAGCACTGACACCTCTGCGGAAGACACATATGCCGAGGCCAGGACCCAGGTGAGGGGGGGAGAGAGTGAATGAAAGTAACGTGGGAAGGGGGGCAGCTCACACCCACAGATCACTAGAGACTTCCCCCCCTCCCCCCCCCCCCCCCCCCCGTGACAGGGCTGCAGAGAGTAGTAGTGGAAGGGGGGGGGGGCACTGTGTACACCAGCTAGTGTCGGAATGGCTTTGGAGCCTGCTGCTTGATGGTGAGGGGTTATTTTTCTAAAAAGGGGCGTGGTCACATATCCGTGATTAAGCCACGCCCCCGACTGTGCCAAGTCTCCTGCGATCTGACTGCTGCTTTGCCTACTTTGCTGTCTCCTGCAGTGTGAGCTGGCACCTCCAGCCTGGAGGTAACTACTGTGGTAGTGTGTGTCAGTGTGTGTGTGCCTCAGTGTGTCTGTGTGTCTCAGTAAAAGTGCAAATGCCTCAGTGTGAGTGTCAGTGTGCGTGTCTCAGTATGAGTGTGTGCGCCTCAGTGTGAGTGTCAGTGTGCGTGTCTCAGTATGAGTGTGCGCGCCTCAGTGTGAGTGTCAGTGTACGTGTCTCAGTATGAGTGTGTGCGCCTCAGTGTGAATGTCAGTGTGCGTGTCTCAGTATGAGTGTGTGTGCCTCATTGTGAGTGTCAGTGTGCGTGTCTCAGTATGAGTGTGTGTGCCTCATTGTGAGTGTCAGTGTGCATGTCTCAGTATGAGTGTGTGCGCCTCAGTGTGAGTGTCAGTGTGCATGTCTCAATATGAGTGTGTGTCTCAGTATGAAGGTGTGTGCCTCAGTGTGAGTGACAGTGTGCATGTCTCAGTATGAGTGTCTGTGCCTCAGTGTGAGTGACAGTGTGCGTGTCTCAGTATGAGTGTGTGCACCTCAGTGTGAGTGTCAGTGTGCGTGTCTCAGTATGAGTGTGTGTGCCTCAGTGTGAGTGACAGTGTGCATGTCTCAGTATGAGTGTGTGCGCCTCAGTGTGAGTGTCAGTGTGCGTGTCTCAGTATGAGTGTGTGCGCCTCAGTGTGAGTGTCAGTGTGCGTGTCTCAGTATGAGTGTCAGTGTGCGTGTCTCAGTATGAGTGTGTGCGCCTCAGTGTGAGTGTCAGTGTGCGTGTCTCAGTATGAGTGTGTGTCTCAGTATGAGTGTGTGTGCCTCAGTGTGAGTGACAGTGTGCATGTCCAGGGTTGGACTGGCCCACAGGGGAAACCACCGGTGGGCCCCACTACCTGTAGGCCCTCCTCCCCTCTGGGGATCAGGTTCCAGACTATCCTAGTGTACTGGATTTATGCATTATACATATGTTACATTATACTTCACAATAATTTGGTTTATTATATGTTTACCAAGGGGCACAGAACATGTAATGGTTAGCCAAACCTCTGTGGTGGCTGGCCACGCACCCACTGGAACCTGGCTACACCTTTAAGCATGGGCCCCTACAGCAGCATTCCCCCGGTGGGCCCTTCATGTGCCAGTCCGACACTGAGCATGTCTCAGTATGAGTGTGTGCGCCTCAGTGTGAGTGTCAGTGTGCGTGTCTCAGTATGAGTGTGTGTGCCTCAGTGTGAGTGTCAGTGTGCGTGTCTCAGTATGAGTGTGTGTGCCTCAGTGAGTGTCAGTGTGCGTGTCTCAGTATGAGTGTGTGCGCCTCAGTGTGAGTGTCTCAGTATGAGTGTCAGTGTGCGTGTCTCAGTATGAGTGTGTGCGCCTCAGTGTGAGTGTCAGTGTGCGTGTCTCAGTATGAGTGTCAGTGTGCGTGTCTCAGTATGAGTGTGTGCGCCTCAGTGTGAGTGTCAGTGTGCGTGTCTCAGTATGAGTGTGTGCGCCTCAGTGTGAGTGTCTCAGTATGAGTGTCAGTGTGCGTGTCTCAGTATGAGTGTGTGCGCCTCAGTGTGAGTGTCAGTGTGCGTGTCTCAGTATGAGTGTGTGCGCCTCAGTGTGAGTGTCAGTGCGTGTCTCAGTATGAGTGTGTGCGCCTCAGTGTGAGTGTCTCAGTATGAGTGTCAGTGTGCGTGTCTCAGTATGAGTGTGTGCGCCTCAGTGTGAGTGTCAGTGTGCGTGTCTCAGTATGAGTGGCAGTGTACGTGTCTCAGTATGAGTGTGTGCGCCTCAGTGTGAGTGTCAGTGTGCGTGTCTCAGTATGAGTGTGTGCCCCTCAGTGTGAGTGTCAGTGTGCGTGTCTCAGTATGAGTGTGTGTGCCTCAGTGTGAGTGTCAGTGTGCGTGTCTCAGTATGAGTGTGTGCGCCTCAGTGTGAGTGTCAGTGTGCGTGTCTCAGTATGAGTGTCAGTGTGCGTGTCTCAGTATGAGTGTGTGCGCCTCAGTGTGAGTGTCAGTGTGCGTGTCTCAGTATGAGTGTGTGTCTCGGTATAAGTGTGTGCGCCTCAGTGTGAGTGTCAGTGTGCGTGTCTCAGTATGAGTGTGTGTGCCTCAGTGTGAGTGTCAGTGTGCGTGTCTCAGTATGAGTGTGCGCGCCTCAGTGTGAGTGTCAGTGTACGTGTCTCAGTATGAGTGTGTGCGCCTCAGTGTGAATGTCAGTGTGCGTGTCTCAGTATGAGTGTGTGTGCCTCATTGTGAGTGTCAGTGTGCGTGTCTCAGTATGAGTGTGTGTGCCTCATTGTGAGTGTCAGTGTGCATGTCTCAGTATGAGTGTGTGCGCCTCAGTGTGAGTGTCAGTGTGCATGTCTCAATATGAGTGTGTGTCTCAGTATGAAGGTGTGTGCCTCAGTGTGAGTGACAGTGTGCATGTCTCAGTATGAGTGTCTGTGCCTCAGTGTGAGTGACAGTGTGCGTGTCTCAGTATGAGTGTGTGCACCTCAGTGTGAGTGTCAGTGTGCGTGTCTCAGTATGAGTGTGTGTGCCTCAGTGTGAGTGACAGTGTGCATGTCTCAGTATGAGTGTGTGCGCCTCAGTGTGAGTGTCAGTGTGCGTGTCTCAGTATGAGTGTGTGCGCCTCAGTGTGAGTGTCAGTGTGCGTGTCTCAGTATGAGTGTCAGTGTGCGTGTCTCAGTATGAGTGTGTGCGCCTCAGTGTGAGTGTCAGTGTGCGTGTCTCAGTATGAGTGTGTGTCTCAGTATGAGTGTGTGTGCCTCAGTGTGAGTGACAGTGTGCATGTCCAGGGTTGGACTGGCCCACAGGGGAACAGGGGAAACCACCGGTGGGCCCCACTACCTGTAGGCCCTCCTCCCCTCTGGGGATCAGGTTCCAGACTATCCTAGTGTACTGGATTTATGCATTATACATATGTTACATTATACTTCACAATAATTTGGTTTATTATATGTTTACCAAGGGGCACAGAACATGTAATGGTTAGCCAAACCTCTGTGGTGGCTGGCCACGCACCCACTGGAACCTGGCTACACCTTTAAGCATGGGCCCCTACAGCAGCATTCCCCCGGTGGGCCCTTCATGTGCCAGTCCGACACTGAGCATGTCTCAGTATGAGTGTGTGCGCCTCAGTGTGAGTGTCAGTGTGCGTGTCTCAGTATGAGTGTGTGTGCCTCAGTGTGAGTGTCAGTGTGCGTGTCTCAGTATGAGTGTGTGTGCCTCAGTGAGTGTCAGTGTGCGTGTCTCAGTATGAGTGTGTGCGCCTCAGTGTGAGTGTCTCAGTATGAGTGTCAGTGTGCGTGTCTCAGTATGAGTGTGTGCGCCTCAGTGTGAGTGTCAGTGTGCGTGTCTCAGTATGAGTGTCAGTGTGCGTGTCTCAGTATGAGTGTGTGCGCCTCAGTGTGAGTGTCAGTGTGCGTGTCTCAGTATGAGTGTGTGCGCCTCAGTGTGAGTGTCTCAGTATGAGTGTCAGTGTGCGTGTCTCAGTATGAGTGTGTGCGCCTCAGTGTGAGTGTCAGTGTGCGTGTCTCAGTATGAGTGTGTGCGCCTCAGTGTGAGTGTCAGTGCGTGTCTCAGTATGAGTGTGTGCGCCTCAGTGTGAGTGTCTCAGTATGAGTGTCAGTGTGCGTGTCTCAGTATGAGTGTGTGCGCCTCAGTGTGAGTGTCAGTGTGCGTGTCTCAGTATGAGTGGCAGTGTACGTGTCTCAGTATGAGTGTGTGCGCCTCAGTGTGAGTGTCAGTGTGCGTGTCTCAGTATGAGTGTGTGCCCCTCAGTGTGTGTCAGTGTGCGTGTCTCAGTATGAGTGTGTGTGCCTCAGTGTGAGTGTCAGTGTGCGTGTCTCAGTATGAGTGTGTGCGCCTCAGTGTGAGTGTCAGTGTGCGTGTCTCAGTATGAGTGTCAGTGTGCGTGTCTCAGTATGAGTGTGTGCGCCTCAGTGTGAGTGTCAGTGTGCGTGTCTCAGTATGAGTGTGTGTCTCGGTATAAGTGTGTGCGCCTCAGTGTGAGTGTCAGTGTGCGTGTCTCAGTATGAGTGTGTGTGCCTCAGTGTGAGTGTCAGTGTGCGTGTCTCAGTATGAGTGTGTGTGCCTCAGTGTGAGTGTCAGTGTGCGTGTCTCAGTATGAGTGTGTGTGCCTCAGTGTGAGTGTCAGTGTGCGTGTCTCAGTATGAGTGTGTGTGCCTCAGTGTGAGTGTCAGAGTGCGTGTCTCAGTATGAGTGTGTGTGCCTCAGTGTGAGTGTCAGTGTGCTTGTCTCAGTATGAGTGTGTGCGCCTCAGTGTGAGTGTCAGTGTGCGTGTCTCAGTATGAGCGTCAGTGTGCGTGTCTCAGTATGAGTGTGTGCGCCTCAGTGTGAGTGTCAGTGTGCGTGTCTCAGTATGAGTGTGTGTCTCAGTATGAGTGTGTGCGCCTCAGTGTGAGTGTCAGTGTGCGTGTCTCAGTATAAGTGTGTGTGCCTCAGTGTGAGTGTCAGTGTGCGTGTCTCAGTATGAGTGTGTGTGCCTCAGTGTGAGTGTCAGTGTGCGTGTCTCAGTATGAGTGTGTGTGCCTCAGTGGCCTCAGTGTGTCAGTGTGCGTGTCTCAGTATGAGTGTGTGTGCCTCAGTGTGAGTGTGTGTGCCTCAGTACAGTGTGAGTGCTTGTCAGTGTGACTTTGTGGACAGAAAAGCATAAATTGAATGTCTGCAACAGGATCCCCACCCTGAGCCTCTGAAAATATCTCAAACAGATGCAAATAGATGGTTATATCATGAAGTACTGATATAAAGCCAACTACCTAATTTATAAGCCCAACAGAGCAGATGTATAATACGGGTTGGTGGTGCTCCCCAGAGCCAAATAAACAGAGAAAATACACTTAGAAAAAGAATGCTCTTTTTTGGGGGGCACGCTTGAAAATGTCCGCAGGGTTGTAAATGCACACTTAGAAAAAATTAAAACATAACTTTTATTATTCCATCTTCAAAAGAGTACAGTTCCCCAAAATACTTAGACATACCAAACATTGAATTAAATCAAACGTAAAAGTGACCTTTAATGTATACACAATTTGTTGATCACATAATCCGATAATCACTACTCTAGTCATAAATGACAATACCAATTAATGTTTTACACCAAAAAGATCTGAAATGTTTACAAATGACTGAAACTGCACATGTAATATAGGAGCAATTCCAACTGTGGACCTCATTCATTATCCGCATAACACTCGGTCAGAAGCATAAATACAAAAAACAAGTTAATTGGCATTAATGATCCTTAATCATATTGCTCCCTAACCACCAATTATTGTGATATTTGAAAAAGATCACATAAATATAAAATAATGTAAAGTTAGAGTAACCCAATATGGAAAAGACACAATTGTCACCTCAATTAATAAAGTATCGAGGTCCTTTAGAATAACAGTATAGGCTTGTATTAGAGAGAACAGTATTCACCTCAATTGATCAAGCATGAGCGTCCCAGGAGCAACAATGGTGGTCATTCCGAGTTGATCGCTCGCTGCCGATTTTCGCTATATTGCGATTTTCCGCTTACTGCGCATGCGCAATGTCCGCAGTGCGACTGCGCCAAGTAAATTTGCTATGCAGTTAGGTATTTTACTCACGGCATTACGAGGTCTTTTCTTTGTTCTGGTGATCGGAATGTGATTGACAGGAAGTGGGTGTTTCTGGGCGGAAACTGGCCGTTTTAAGGGTGTGTGTGAAAAAACGCTGCCGTTTCTGGGAAAAACGCGGAAGTGGCTGGAGAAACGGGGGAGTGTCTGGGCGAACGCTGGGTGTGTTTGTGACGTCAAACCAGGAACGAAACTGACTGAACTGATCGCACTGGCAGAGTAAGTCCCGAGCTACTCAGAAACTGCTAAGAAATTTCTACTCGCAATTTTGCGAATCTTTCGTTCACAATTTTGCTATACTAAGATTCACTCCCAGAGGGCGGCAGCTTAGCGTGTGCAATGCTGCTAAAAGCAGCTAGCGAGCGAACAACTCGGAATGAGGGCCAATATACTGTAAGCTTGTGATAAAGATAACAGAAACGCTGATGTGTTCTAATTGCTAAAACGTTTGTTGCTTATGTAAGTGGTAGCAACACTGTTATTTTATGATTGCCACATTGTTAGAATTTTTTGTTGAAGAAAGCAATTGATACAATTTGATTCAGCAGATTGTGCAGTAACATAGTTATTTGCATAGGTATTTCCAGTTAAAACAGGAATACATAATTGTGTACCTGCACTGTATAATGTACTGTAAATAAAAAAAATAAGACAGACAGAACACTTCTGCTGTTGGTGTTAGATGCTGATGGTAACCCTGATGCCAAAGGACAGTGCAGAGAGACTACAACAAACTCGCCAATGAGAGAGTGCTGAAAAATAGGAAAAAATATTGAGCTAATATGTGAGGTAAATTACCGAGAGTGTAGTACAGTATATAGTGATAGAGGGTCCCTTCTGCTGTCTGCGTTAGGGGGAACGGGTCACCCTGATACTAAAAAGCTTTTCCGTGTGCCTTTCACGATCGCTGATAAGAGCAGGACCAGAAAAAAATGTGTGCATTTACATCCCTGTGGACATTTTCAAGCGTGCCCCCCAAAAAGTGTATTTTCAGTGTGACATTGTGTGAGCTCACCCGTGCTGTTCCACGGACCCCGTGATGTACTGTTTATGTTGTATTTTATATTGTGCTATACCTAGTGTCACCCTCTCCATGTAACCCACTGCTGTCATCCTCTCCACAGCATCACCCTCTCCCTGGCACCCACTTCTGTCACCCTCTCCCTGGTGTCACCCTCTCCCTGTCTCCCAATGCTGTCAGTGTCACCTTCTCTCTGGCACCCACTTCTGTCACCCTCTCCCTGGTGTCACCCTCTCCCTGTCTCCCAATGCTGTCAGTGTCACCTTCTCTCTGGCACCCACTTCTGTCACCCTCTCCCTGGTGTCACCCTCTCCCTGTCTCCCAATGCTGTCAGTGTCACCTTCTCTCTGGCCACTTCTGTCACCCTCTCCCTGGTGTCACCCTCTCCCTGTCTCCCAATGCTGTCAGTGTCACCTTCTCTCTGGCACCCACTTCTGTCACCCTCTCCCTGTCTCCCAATGCTGTCAGTGTCACCTTCTCTCTGGCACCCACTGCTGTCACCCTCTCCCTGGAATCACCCTCTCCCTGTCTCCCAATGCTGTCAGTGTCACCTTCTCTCTGGCACCCACTTCTGTCACCCTCTCCCTGGTGTCACCCACTCTGTCACCCAATGCTGTCAGCGTCACCTTCTCTCTGTCACCCAATACTGTCATCCTTTCCCTGGTGTCACCCTCTCTGTCTCCCAATGCTGTCAGTGTCACCTTCTCTCTGGCACCCACTTCTGGCACCCTCTCCCTGGCATCACCCTCTCCCTGTCTCCCAATGCTGTCAGCGTCACCCTCTCTGTCACCCACTGCTGTCACCCTCTCCCTGGCATCACCCTCCCCCCTTAATATTTATTTTTTATATTACCAAATTTACAATATATTAGCCGCCTGCTCATCACAAGTTTGGCAGTGGCTGCATCGGACTGAGATGCAAATTAGCGGCAGGGGGGCCAGGACGGTTGATGGCGGCAATTTTGTAGTAGATTGGCATAGGCAGCAGCCATTAGCAGCAGCAGCAGTGGGTATTGGCTTGTGGGGCAATAGAAGACATCAGCTCAGCGGTGGTAGGGGTCATTGGTGGGCCTCAGCGTACATTATTGCTGCAGTGCCTCACCAGCCACTGACCTCACCGCACGCCACTGCTAGACACATATATATACAAACACACACACACACTGCACAGCACTCTCACCTTTTATATTGATTCAGCCAGTCACTCAGTTCTGCCAGCCAGTCTCTATTGTTATCACCAGTGTCCCAACGTGCCGCACTACAGGGAAGTAGACGCACTACATAAACTACAGCTCCCAGCAGCCCTTAGCGCCGAAGCATTCCGCCCCTTAGGGCTGCTGGGACCTGTAGTTTATTGCGTACATCTTCTTCCCTGTAATGCGGCGCGTTGGGACACCGGCGCAAACAATAGTGACTGCCTGCTGTGCGAGTCTCCAGGAGAGCCACTGCCAAAGGGAGGACAGCAGCTTAGCTGCTGACAGGAGGAGAAGCATTACCCGCCCCTCCCCCACTCACAGTACTTTCGAGCCCCATCCGCGGCACCCCCACACTCCCCCTCTAGCACCCGCGATAGCTCCGGACCCCCTGCCCCACCCGCAGCGACCCCGCACCCGTACCTCCCGCCGCACCACCGCAGCCACCCCTCCCCCACCTGGGGCAACCCCGCAACTGCTCCTCCCCCACCTGAAGCGGGTCCGGACCACCACCCGCAGCACCCACGCACCCTCCCCCACCTGCGGCCCCACCACAACCGCCCCTCCCGTGGCACCCCAGGATCCCATCCGCCTCTTCCCCGCATCCCCTACTTCCCCAACCAAAGCACCTACTAGGTGATTCACCAGGTTCTGCATGCGCTGTTCACGCCGTTGCAAGGGGCTATGACCCCTTAACCATTGCACGCCCTTTGTCCATGCAATATTTAACCACTCACACAATTATGATTGGATGTAATACTCCATATAATAAAAATATTCCACGCCACAAGGGTGTGCAAGGGTTAAGGGGCCGTAGCCCCTTACGATGGTGTGAAGAGCGCCCGTAGGGCGCGATGAATCACCTAGTTTTATATATATATATATATATATATATATACTGTATATATGTGTGTGTGTGTGTGTGTGTGTGTGTGTGTTTATAGAGAGCAGGACCTGATGAAAATGTAACACTAAAACACTGAAACGTTGACTAAAATAATGAAACCAGTGTGCTGTCATCTTTTATTATGCTGTGGATTCTGTATACATTGTGGCAGGGATGGAACCTGCCATATCTGGAGGGCACCGGTTTTTTACATCAAGTCTCCAGGTGTCTGTATGGGATATAGATATGTATACAGTACTTAAAGTGGTCCTAGAGAGGTGGTGGAACTCACCCCCCTCCCCTCCCCCCGGCGCCCATGCAATAAAAGTATTGCACGCGCCAAAGGGGCGTGGTCTCAAAATAAAAGGGCCGTGGTCACACAATAGTAATAATGCCCACAGTAGTAGTACACCTAATACACATAATGCCCACAGTAGTAGCACCCCGTAATACACAATGCCCACAGCAGTAGCGTCCCTTTTACAATGACTACAGTAGTAGTGCTCCTTATGCAATGTCCACTATACTGGTAGTGCCCCTAATATATAGAGCCCATAGTAGTGGTGCCCCTTATACAATGACCCCAGTAGTAGTGCCCCTTATGTCCCCAGGAGTGATGCCCCTTATGAAGTGCCCCCTTTACAATGTCCTCATTAGTATTGCCCCCAGTAGTAATGTAGCCTGTAGTAATGCCCCCAGTCGTTTAGCCCCCTGTAGTTTAGCCCCAGTAGTTATGCCCCAGTAGTTTAGCCCCCAGTAGTAATGACCCTGCAGTTATGACCCCAGTAGTTTACCTCCACTTTAGTTTAGCCTCCCAGTGGTAATGCCCCCAGTAGATTAGCCCCATGTAGTTTAGCCCCCAGTGGTAATGCCCCCTGTAGTTTAGCCCCTGCAGTTATGCCCCCAGTAGTTTAGCCCCCCAGTAGTAATGCCCTCAGTAATTTAGCCTCATGTAGTTTGCCCAAAGTAGGAATGCCCCCAGTAGTTTAACCCCTGTAGTTATGCCCCCCCTGTAGTTTGCCCCCTTGTAGTTTAGCCCCCCTGTAGTTATGCCCCCAGTAGTAATGCGCCTATGTAGTTTGCCCCCTTGTAGTTTGCCCCCAGTAGTTAGCCCCATGTAGCTTGCCCCCAGTAGTTAGCCCCATGTAGCTTGCCCCAAGTAGTAATGCCCCCAGTAGTAATGCGCCCCCAGTAGTAATGCACCCCTGTAGTAATGCACCAGTAGTAATGTGCCCCTGTAGTTATGCCCCCAATAGTAATGCGCCCCTGTAGTTATGCCCCAAGTAGTAATGCACCCCTGTAGTTTGCCCCCAGTAGCTTGCCGCCAGTAGTTAGCCCCTAGTAGTTAGCCCCATGTAGCTTGCCCCAAGTAGTAATGCCCCCAGTAGTAATGCCCCCTTGTAGTCTAGCCCCCCTGTAGTAATGCCCCTTGTAGTTTAGCCCCCTGTAGTTTAGCCCCCCTGTAGTTTAGTCCCTAAATAGTAATGCCCCCAGTAGCTTAGCCCCTGTAGTTATGCCCC
Source organism: Pseudophryne corroboree (assembly GCF_028390025.1). Taxonomy (NCBI): domain Eukaryota; kingdom Metazoa; phylum Chordata; class Amphibia; order Anura; family Myobatrachidae; genus Pseudophryne; species Pseudophryne corroboree. Next base: position 693,755,274 of record NC_086447.1, on the reverse strand, counting down.
CAGTAGTGTGCCCCAAGTAGTCATGCCCCCAGTAGTAATGCGCCCCTGTAGCTTGCCACCAGTAATTTACCTCTTGTAGCTTGCCCCCAGTAGACGTACCTTAAAAAAAACACACAAAAAAAACACCATACTTACCAAGCCCCAATCCCGCATCCAACCGCTGTGATCTCCTGGCGTCCGGCTCCCTGCACTATGAGAGAGACGTCATGACGTCTCTCTCATAGCGCACACTAGAGCCGGGAGCACGAAGCAGGAGCTCAGTAGTGAGCTCCTGCCGCCGGGCTTCCACTGTGCGGGGACAGCTGGGCGCCGCTGGTAACAGCGGGCGCCCGGCATCTCCCTGCGGCGCTTGCACACATCGGGTGAGGTGAGCCGGAGGAGGCGGAACTGCGTTCCGTCTCCAAGTGGAACTGACGGAATGCAGTTCCGCCCCGTTCCGGCTCACTTTAACCCCTGTACATATATATATATATATATATATATCTACTCCATCTTTAGAGTCCACGATATGCCCAGGCGCCTCTGAAGGTGATAGATTAAAATGGAGCCAAAGATCTCAGCACTCATCATACTTGTCCACAAGCTACTACAACAGTGGTTCTGAAACTGGGTGCCACTAGGCCCTTGCAGCGGTACCTTGGCTTGGTGGTCCAGGACCAATTCAAAATAATTTATGGACAATGTAATAGTCAAAACCAGTGCTTCTGGCTGGCAATCATCAAATATGTGGACAACGGAAGCAAATTTTGTCCCTGAACCTAAGGATGACATATAAACACAACTTCATATTTTTTTCTGATTTTCTAAAGAAGAAAATTTTGACCTGGGGGTGCTATGAAAAAAATGATGGTACTGTAGGGCGCCGTGATTCAGAAACGTTTGGGAACCACTGTACTAAACACTAGGGAAGGGATGTAATGGTGTCCGAGATCAGTGGAGGTGTGGGTTGTCGGCTGATCTCTGACTTTTTTTAATGTGCCACTCACTTATAATGCATAGTTTTGCCATATAAGTGATTATACCTTTAAAAAAAAGGCCAGGATCGGCCGGCATCATGCACCTTCGGTTATTTCTGACACCATTACATCCCGCCGATGGTGTTTGACACTAGTTTGTCTGTGAAAGTCCAGTGAGTACCACGTCCGCTGATACCGTGGGCAGGTGTATAAGCATTTACCATATAAGCAGCACTGATACTGTGGGTATGTGTATAAGTGGCACTGATCCTGTGGGCATTAAGTGTATAAGCGGCACTGCTATCGTGGGCATTATTATGTTTTTAAGCGGCACTGATATTGTGGGCATTATTATGTGTATAAGCGGCACTGATACTGTGGGGATTATTATGTGTATAAGCGGCACTGCGACCATGGGCATTATTATGTGTATAAGCGACACGGATACTGTGGGCAGGTGTATAAGCAGAACTGCTATTGTGGGCATTATCATGTGTATAAGCGGCACTGATACTGTGGCCATTATTATGTGTATAAGCGGCACTGATACTGTAGCCATTATTATGTGTATAAGAGGCACTGATACTGTGGGCATTTGGGGGTACTGTTGTGTGGCCATGCCCCTTCTTTGTCATACCACACCCATTTTTTGCTCCGTGCACCTTTTGCACGTACTGTTCCTTTGGCTAGGAAACAAATTTGTAGTTTGCAGGGGGACACCAAACACCCTACCATTGGACCTGGCTCCGCCTAATGGGAGGTTAGTAGCCGGTGACTGGGGAGATGAGTTCCATTTCCTTTCCATGACCACTTTAAGCCCTGCTCATTATTATTAGAACCTAAAAGAAACCCATCCCTCTCTATGGACTGTTAGCCCTCTCTCCTTTTCTAGAAGTTCTTTTTTTTTTTCTAGGGTATGATTGTGTTGTCTTATACAGTGTTATACCCAGAATGTTTTTTAAAGCCAGGACACATTATGACGTAATGTAACTGGTGGGGAGGGTGTACTGGGAGATGATGATGATGACGAACCCTATTATTGGAGGTAAGCCGTATCATGCACCCTCTCACCCAACACCTCACTTACTGTTCAGCAGTCTCCGAGTAGGAGATGTTGTGAGTCTGAAGTGCTTCACTCCAGTGCAGGGTGGGCCGGGTCAAGAATGAGGCAGGCAGCAGCTATGCCCTCCATGGTGCTAGTCACATGCCACACACCCCCTGTGCAGACCATGCTGATCCTACCGCCACAGCAGCACACAATAGGCCCTTCAAAAATTGCAGCTCCAGGCCCATGTAAACCTTAATTTGGCACTGCTAATACCGGAGGGATCTGTGAGGTGATTATTGAAAGGGAGAGGGTGCCTGCAGTGGCAGATTTCCCACTGGGCATGTGTGGCACGTGCCTAGGGGTGCCACTTGCTTAGGGGGGCACATCAGACAGGGCCCCTTTCCGCCCGCTGCATCTGAGCAGCAGGCCTTTTTTTTTTTTACCAGGAAAGGAGAGGGAGAGTGAAGTGTGAGCAGGGTGCTGCTGTCAGAAAGTTGTAGCTAGCTGCTTTAGATCCCCTGCTGCCTGTGATGTTAGTGTGTGTGTGTGTGTGTGTGTGTGTGTGTGTGTGTGTGTGTGTGCAGTGCATATGTGGGTGTTTGTATGTTCACTGTTTGTATGTGTGTAGTGTGATGGGGCAGTGAGCTGTGATGGGAGCAATATGAGCAGTAGGGGGGCAGTGAGGGATGGGGTAGCAGTTATCTGGACAGCGAGGTGTGATAGGGCAATAGGCTCTGATGGGAGCAATGTGAGCAGTTGGGGGGCAGTGAGGGGTGGGGGAGCACTAATGTGGGCAGTTAGATATGATGGGGTACTGATCTGGGAGGGAGGGGGAGAGTAAGGTGTGAGGAGGAAAGTGTGAGCTGTGGGCGCAGAGTTGTTAGCAAACCAAAAAAAGCACACCAATGGGAAAAACCATGTTGTACAGCAGGTGGAGCAGATGTAAAATGTGCAAAGAGAGTTAGACTTGGGTGGGGTGTGGCTCATTCGGTTGGACGTGTCTAGATCGACAATGAAAAGGTCGACAACGGTACTTAGACAGGATCTTAAGATCAGCACATTCTACATCGACAGTAACTTTAGACAGACATTAATTTAGTCGAACATGGCAATAGTTCAAAATTAAATACATTGAATAACTAACATGCAGGTATAATTAGATCGACAATATTTAGATAGACGTGTAATCGTTAGACAATCTAAAGTTCAACAGTAATGATAATTCGGTTTGTCCTAGATACTGAGTTAGATTTAGTTAGATTAGAGTTAGATTTTGGTGGGGTGTGTTCAAACTGAAATCTAAATTGCAGTGTAAAAATAAAGCAGCCAGTATTTACCCTGCACAGAAACAAAATAACCCACCCAAATCTAACTCTCTCTGCACATGTTAAATCTGCCCCCCCCCCCTGCACTGCAACATGGTTTTGCCCATTAGAGGAAGACTTTGCTTTTGCAATCAACCTTGAATTAGGCCCTATGTCCCACTGTGGCACTCTAACACAGTCATAACATGGTGCTACTCATGCGCAGAAGTAGAGATGGCAGCCATCTTGCTTAGGGAATGAAGCCCCCCTAAAAGAGCCGATATGAGCGTGCGCAGTAGTCCTCACCTGGCTTCAACAACTTATGCTGTAGTTTTCTTTTTCTTGCCACCATATCTGTTTTCACAGGGGTAGCTTGTTGTCCATTTATTATATGCTGCCAGTGGACATGAGCAAGAAGTTATGGGACCAATTAGACAAGCCAGTATGCTGAAATCAATGAACGTACTGTTTGGGGACGTTTTACTTAGGATAGTCCAAGTAAAATGTAATTTTCAGTTTAAACTAAAATTCTAATACTAAAACATTAAATATATCATGAATTGGTCAATTGTTTATTATTTGCTCTTACTGTATATTCTCATGCTTATATCATAACAGACAAAAGCATAATACTAACTGATAGCAAATTATGTGTCTGAGATGTTTGGTAACAGTTATACAGCGACAGTGATAAGAATTTGTGGACCACACAGTTCTTACGCAAGGATAAGTAATTCCAAGGTTAGCTCTAACGAGAATATGCATGATTCCAATCTTAGTCTCAAAACAAAAGGTTGTTCAGACCAAACATCTCACCTAAGAAGATGTAGGTAAGTTTTAGTGATATTTTACAAATACATTAATATTCATCATTTTAAAATTGTGTCAGCTTTACTGCAGACTTACCTACTCTCTCGGATTCTGCGGGAGACACCCGGTTTCTCGGGTAGTCCCCCGCAGCCCCGGAAGAGTGGGCACCCCTCCTGCATTCTGCCCACTTACTAGGAAAGTGGGCAGAATGGGGAGCTAAACAGTGCTGAATCGAGGACCCGACGGAGGGGGCGGGGATTAATGACACGATTATATGCTAATCGCGTCATTAAAGCTCCGCCTATATGCAAATACCGCCCAATCGCGGTATTTGCTTGGGCAATGGGTGGGGCCTGATGACGTAATTGACCCGGCCCCACCTCCATCGCCGCCCACCTGCTTCTCCTCTCCGAGTATCTCCCGGAGAGGAGAGAAGAAAAGTAGGTAAGTATGCTTTACTGTTAGGTTGTTAGTAAAGTTCTTATAGAACCGGGGTACTGTAAAAATACAGTTGACCATTTCTCTTTGCTGACACACACGGGCGTTTTAAGTGAGGAGGGACCAGCGTGCAGCCTCCATTGCGCACTCCCTCCTCTCCGTCAACAAGTAGACTCTGACATAATGCCAGAGTCTACTGCGCATGCGCAGGTCTATGGGAAAATTGCGCCCACATCTTATTCCTGGGGACATCTACAGTGCGCATGCGCAAATTACTCGGAAATGGCCGCAGTGGCCATTTTCCAAGTGATTTCTGCCCGTACTGTGGGACTCTGGAGTGTTAAGTATAATTGGTTGGTGTAGGGTGTGCGGTGTGTGCCCCCCTGGACCCAGGGGCCGGTGTGCACCGCACACATTGCACCCATAACACACATTTGTATGTAATTATAATGGTTTGGGCATCTGTTTTGTGTGCACATAAGCTTGCAGTCTGAGGGCCTGATCCGAAGGTGGATGTTGCTGCATCCACACTATTGCCCTTCCCGAATTTGTGGATGATATAATATGCAAATGCTAGTTTCAGCTGCCCCCGTGGGCCCAAATGTGTAGGCTGTGAGACACGGTGGACACCCATTTTCTGCACCTCTGCACGCAGTAGCATCAACGATGGTTCTAGACAGTCTACCAATGCCTATTACGACATTCCCATCACACGCACACTTGGCTGATTTTTCTTTGTGCTCCCTTCAGGCCACCTCCCAGACACTGCCCAGGATGCCCATCGCTTTGCCTCAAGCTCTATTGTGCACTCAAGGTAACGCATGCACCATAGAGGATCCCATAATATTCTGAGCATGCTCAGTAGCAAACAATCAGGCAACTGTGCAAACATCAGCATTGTATGTGGTTTGTATCCGCCTGTATTTTAGGACCTGCATCTACTATGATTACATAAGCTCAAAGGGGGAACCCGCATATTTTGTTTACATTTTTATGTGCGGTGTGTATGCAAAGTCACGCATCATATCACATTACTTCAAAGCAACAGTTCTGAAATTGCAATCCTGATATCTACACCTGGGAAGGCTACACCTATTGCTACATTTTTAGATAAAAAATAATAGCACTTGGTGAAACGCTGATAAAAAATTGTATAATAAACTTGTGGATGCAAACCAGTAAAATGGATTCTGCATACAAATAGTTAAAAACATATAGACAAGGACATGTCTAAGAAAACAAACATTAGCCAAAATTACAAGGTAAATAATATTCAGTTTGTCATAATATCAACAAACCAATATTGGCAAATAGTAATTAACTTAATTAAAATGCATAAATCTTAGTTACACACATCTGCCAATATATGGTAAGCCACTCGACACTTCAGAGAACTTCAGCTACAAGTGGTCCTAATCAGGGCCTTCTTAACAGCATCGCAGGCCCTCAGCAAAGCAATGCACTGGGGCCACTACACACCCATTCACAGGAACCCATAAACATAACATGCCCCTCCTGAAGTCCTGTGTCATCCTTCCACATACTTTCATAAAGTGAATGGCTGTCAGCACTCTGGTGGATAGCTCCAACCATCTACCAGTCAGCATGCAAATAGCCATTCACTGTCTGGCTGCAGGCTGGGAGGCAGATTGGGAATGCTGCCATGCTGCTCTGATCGTGGGACCACCACCCGCCCTTGCTAGAAGGGCCCTAGAGTTGTGGGCTCCTAGGTTGCTAACCATGGCCCTCATTCCGAGTCGTTCGCTCGTTCTTTTTTTTCGCATCGCAGTGAAAATCAGCTTAGAGCGCATGCGCAATGTTCGCACTGCGACTGCGCTAAGTAATTCTGCTATGAAGAAAGGATTTTTACTCACGGCTTTTTGTTCGCACCGGCGAACGTAGTGTGATTGACAGGAAATGGGTGTTACTGGGCGGAAACACGGCGTTTTATGGGCGTGTGGCTGAAAACGCTACCGTTTCCGGAAAAAACGCAGGAGTGGCCGGAGAAACGGGGGAGTGTCTGGGCGAACGCTGGGAGTGTTTGTGACGTCAAACCAGGAACGACAAGCACTGAACTGATCGCACAGGCAGAGTAAGTCTGGAGCTACTCTAAAACTGCTAAGTTTTTTTTGTTCGCAATATTGCGTAAACTTCGTTCGCACTTTTAAGATGCTAAGATACACTCCCAGTAGGCGTAGACTAAGCGTGTGTAACTCTGCTAAATTCGCCTTGCGACCGATCAACTCGGAATGAGGGCCCATGTGTCTATATGTTAAGGGTTCCGTTATGGGTTTAGTATGGTAAGTGGCAGGGGGATACCGTCCCGACAGGAGGACTGACATTTTAGGAGGGTAAGATACTCACTGACTTATTAATCCCAGCAATGTTGTCCACAATGGATGCTTTGTACTTTTAAACCTTTTGCTTCAACATCACAGAGAATCGCATTACTGTGCATGTACCCAGGAGTGGTTCGCGAGTGTGGCTGCAATCTCCCCGCAGGCACCCGCCGCCCACACGCACCCCGCATTCCGCTCCCTGACTGCAGCAGGCGCCGTGGGCTGTGTGGGCACCTGCTGCAGCTGTCACCATTATCAGACACTAGAGGTCATAGTTGACCTCTAGTGTCTGAGTGGCACCATGACGTCTCTCCCATAGAGAGGAGCAGGCGGTCAGAGACGGAACAGCAGCGGTCAGGAAGCAGGAGTGGGGCTGGTGAGTACTGTTTTCCCCCCGTTTTTTTTGTCTTTGTAAGTGGCGCTACTAGGGTGCACAACTACTGGAGGCACATCTACAGGGGGAAGAGCTACAGGTGGCACAGCTACTGGGGGCACAAGTACAGGGGGCACAACCATAGGGGGCACAACTACTGGAGGTACAACTACTGGGGCACAGCTACAGGGGGCACAGCTACAGGGGGCACAACTACTGGGGGCATAACTACAGGGGGCATAACTATGGCCACGTCCCTATTTTTGGACCATGCACGTACCCAATGAGACAGTAACTGTTTATAGTTACACAGTTTAATGCGCTACATCATCGAACACATTGTTGCTACCAGCTTGATTCTCTGTTTTTCCTAATATAGGAAACTGTTCACTTATTGCTGTTTTATATGTATTATTCGTGATATGGTATTCAGAACACATTGTTTTAATAAAAATTCAGTATCTAATATACTCTCCCAGCGCTCCCGCCTCACTTTTTTCATTTCATTGTTTTCTGGGGCAAGCCCGTCCCTTTCTGGTGAGCAGCTTTTAGAGTATATTTTGGCTGTTTGTTTTTTCTGGAGCGCCAGTGTCGATACATCTTTTAATTCAAGTTAAGTTCTTTTCTTTTCTTTCCCCATTGCATGGATAACTGACCTCTAAACTAAAAATCAACATGGGTTTATTTTTTAGATTCTGAATTCCTTAGTGTGAGGGATCTTCTACTTGACAACATTGGATTGGCATGAAGCATAGTTGCGTTTTTCATAGTAATTTTTTATTACATTTTTTATTATTTTTCATTGTAACAGACTGTTCCATTAAACTGTACAAATCTGGTTGAGGATTGATTTGGACTAGTTCATCCTTAATGTTTTCCTTAAGAATTGATTTTTCTGCTTTTATCAGTGTATCTTGCTTTTCAGTGTTATTAAACTATAAAACACAGCATTTCCTGCCCAAAGGCAAGCTGGAACTTTTATTTCCAAAATAGCTGGAGAAACATAGATTACAATGGTTACCAGCCACCCAGAAAATAGACTTAAAGTCGAATTCTGCCATATTAATGGTACCCAGAACCACATTAAGAGATGAGCTTGGGGCGGGCACTGCTCATGTACAATGGGCTGTGTGCTCACCCCTAGGCAAAAATGTAATGGTTTGCGACAAACGGTCCCTCCCTAATGGCTCAGACTATGGGTGTGATGCAGCAAGCACCACATTTTGCTTGCGATGCATCCCACCACTCTCTGCATGCATAGCGCCGCAGGGGTTGTTGAGAGAGGATCCAGTTGGATCTCTCTCACATGTCGTTGCCCACCACATCTAAGCCCCAGAATCTATCGCATTCCGGGGCTAGGTGCATATGCAGTACGTAGCCAAACCTCCAGAAGCTGCATTTTAGCCGCATTTTTATGCTTGCTGCATCCCACCCCATGTTAAGCGTCTGTCACGTTGATGACTGCGGTGTCAAGCATAGCTCAAAACAGAATTCATACACGTAAGTTGTATAATGTAGAAAAATATCTCAGATCAGATTCTGTTAAGTCTATACTTAAAGTTTATTTTTTGAGTTATGAAAATTAAGAATAGACCTTTGCTATAGTGGGTGACTCTTTCTAAAGACTTTAATATGCAAAAAATTAAGTTTCTCAAAGTGTAGTGTTAAGAATAAAATGCAGCTGAGTACAATGTTCTGAGCATGTTAGCCACAGGGCTTGATACAGTAATATACAGTATAATATGATGTCAAAATATGTTGATTGATTTGCAGACTGAAACATTAACTAAACCAAACAAGTTCGGGGGACGTCTAGAGTACATTTCGTTTGAGTATTCTGAACTTTATCTGGGATCAGCAAAAATATGTAACAAGTCTGCAGTAAAATGTGAAAGAAAGGATTTCTATCAGGGAATTTGTGTTGCTTGGATGCGAAGTGACAGGTTGAAACAAGTTCTGCTAATACAAGCTGTATATTCCAGAGAAAGACATATTACTAACAGTTGGATGCATCTACAACTAAATAACATATTCCCTGGTTAAGTTATACTATATGTAGGCTTAGAGCCAGGCAATAAAGGGAAGTGAATGAATCAGCTATCTATCATGTACTTCTTTTTCTACCTTGTTCAACTGTACCCTTAGGGAAGCATTGCATCAATAAGATGTTATTCGACTTACTCAATTTCTTACTATTTCTAATAACATTTGATTGATTTTCCTACAATGGGCAGCTTTAGCTGTTTGTAGTGTTGAACTGGTGCATGAAGGGCCCATCGGGGGTGAGCAGTGGTAGGAGCCCATGTGTAGGGGTGTGGCTAATCTCCACAGGGGTGCATAGTCTGGGCCCCATCATAAAAATTTTAGTAAACCCTGCTACGGTACCAGATAAATGACAGGAATGCTCTGTAGAAAATTCACCGTAGTCTTGTGCAGTATAATGTAACAAATGTATAATGTATAATTCAAGTGCAGTCTGGAACCTAAACCCTAGAGGAGGAAGTGAGTCCTCAGGCAGTGGGACCCACCAAGGGTTTCCCCTGTAGCCCTGTGGGCCAGTCCAACCCTGGCTATTTGCAGCATAAAATTACTAGAGATGAGCAGGTTCGGTTCTCTGAGAACCGAACCCTACCGAACATCACGTCCCAAGCCCGGATCAGAGTCTGGCTTGGGACTTTCCGCCAGACTCGGAAACCAGAATGAGGCAAAACGTCACCATCTCGCTGTCGGATTCCATATAAGGAGCCGCGCGTCACCGTCATTTTCACTCCAGTCCTGGAGAGTGTAGCGAGAGGACGTCTCTCTCTCTCCTCAGTGTCTGTGCGGGAAAGTGGTGTGGTGACCTGCTCTGTCTTATGTGTGTCATTCCAGTGCTGTCTTGTACTGCATCAGTCCAGTGGTGGTGTCTTGTGCTGCATCGGTCCAGTCACAGTGTTGGTGTCCTCTGCTGCCATATGTCCAGTGCTGCTATATAAGTCCAGTCCAGTGGTGCTGTGTTGTGCTGCATCAGTCCAGTGGTGGTGTCTTGTGCTGCATCAGTCCAGTCACAGCGGTGGTGTCCTCTGTTGCCATATGTCCAGTCCTGATGTATAATTCCAGTCCATTGCAGTGGTGCTGTGTTGTCCTGCATCAGTCCAGTGGTGGTGTCCCTGTGCTGCTGTATAATTCCAGTGGTACTGCCATATAAGTCCAGTGATTCTGCCATATAAGTCCAGTGATTCTGCAGTATAAGTCCAGTGATTCTGCCGTATAAGTCCAGTGATTCTGCCGTATAAGTCCAGTGATACTGCTGTATAAGTCCAGTGATACTGTCGTATAAGTACAGTGATACTGCCGTATAAATCCAGTCCAGTGGGACTGCCATATAAATCCAGTCCAGTGGTACTGCCATATAAATCCAGTGGTACTGCCGTATAAATCCAATCCAGTGGTACTGCCATATAAATCCAGACCAGTGATACTGCCGTATAAGTCCAGTGATACTGCCATATATGTCCAATGGTACTGCTGTATAAGTCCAGTGATACTGCCATATAAATCCAGTCCAGTGGTACTGCAGTATAAGTCCAGTGAAACTGCCGTATATGTCCAGTGGTACTGCCGTACAGGTCCAGTGATAATGCCATATAAGTCCAGTGATACTGCTGTATAAGTCCAGTGATACTGCCGCATAAGTAAAGTGATACTGCCATATACTGTAAATCCAGTCCAGTGTGACTGCCGTATAACTCCAGTGGGACTGCCATATAAATCCAGTCCAGTGGTACTGCCGTATAAATCCAGTGGTACTGCTGTATAAATCCAATCCAGTGGTACTGCCGTATAAATCCAGTCCAGTGATACTGCCGTATAAGTCCAGTGATACTGCCGTATAAATCCAGTCCAGTGGTACTGCAGTATAAGTCCAGTGAAACTGCCGTATATGTCCAGTGGTACTGCCGTACAGGTCCAGTGATAATGACATATAAGTCCAGTGGTACTGCCGTATAAGTCCAGTGATACTGCCGTATAAGGCCCGGTGATACTTCCGAATAAGTCCAGTGGTAATGCCGTATAAATCCAGTCCAGTGGTACTGTCGTATAAATCCAGTGTTACAGCCGCATAAATCCAGTCCAGTGATACTGCCGTACAAGTCCAGTGATAATGCCATATAAGTCCAGTGGTACTGCCGTATAAGTCCAGTGATACTGCTGTATAAATCTAGTCCAGTGGTACTGCTGTATAAGTCCAGTGATACTGCCGTATAAGTTCAGTCATATTGCCTTATAAATCTAGTCCAATGGTACTGCCGTATAAGTCCAGTGATACTGCCGTATAAGCCCAGTGATACTGCCGTATATGTCCAGTGGTACTGCCGTATAAGTCCAGTGATACTGCCGTATAAGTCCAGTGATACTGCCGTATAAGTCCAGTGATACTGCCGTATAAGTCCAGTGATACTGCCATATAAGTCCAGTGATACTGTCGTATATGTCCAGTGGTACTGCCGTATAAGTCAAGTAGTACTACCGTATAAATCCAGTGATACTGCTGTATAAGTCCAGTGATACTGCCGTATATGTCCAGTGGTACTGCCGTATAAGTCAAGTGATACGGCCGTATATGTCCAGTGGTACTGCCGTATAAGTCCAGTGATACTGCTGTATAAATCCAGTCCAGTGGTACGGCTGTATAAGTCCAGCCCAGTGGTGCTGCCATATACGTTCAGTGTTGCTGTTCTGTGCTGTATATTATTTACTCCAAATAAAGGGGTTATTAATATTTAATCCAAATAAATTTGACAGGGTTTGCCCAGCGTGGTGTAGAGGTACGCTCTCCTGTGCTACATATTGTTATATAACTCCAGAAACATAATGGAGAACAAAAATGTAGAAGATAAAATAGGGAAACATCAAGAACCACTTCCTTCTACTGCTGCTGCTGCCGCTGCTGTTGTTGGTGCTGGGAGTCGATCGTCACCCCAGAGGGGAAGTCGGAAGACCACTTGTACTACTTCAACTAAGCAATTGACTGTATAACAGTCCTTTGCGAGTAAGATGAAATATGACAACAGTCATCCTGTTGCAAAGCAGATAACTGAGGCCTTGACAGCTACAGTATGTTGGTGTTAGATGTGCATCCAGTATCCGCCATTGGTGCAGTGGGATAGTGTGTCCCCGGTACCAAATCCCATCTAGATTCAACTTCACTAGGAAAGCAATTTCCAGACTGTACAGGGACATTAATAAAAGCGTCCTCAGTGTCCTGAAAAATGCGGTTGTATCCAGTGTCCTCTTAACCACGGACATGTAGACAAGTGGAGTAGGGCAAACTAAGGACTACATCACTGTGACAGCCCACTGGGTAGATATATTGCCTCCCGCAGCAACAACAGCAGTAGCACCACTAGCAGCATCTCACAAACGCCAGCTCGTTCCTAGGCAGGCTACGCTGTGTGTAATACCCTGGAACTGCAAGCACAAAGTTTCTGTGGCACTACAGGTGCCAGCATGACTGTAATAAAAGTAAAAGGGTTGTTGGAGCTGTATAGAACTGAGCCAGCAGCATACAGCTTGCAGCACAGAAGGGGTTAAGCTCACAGCACAACAGATCAGCCTGCAAAAAAGCAAATGCAAGACTCACCAAGTTGCAGCTCAGGGCAGGAAATCCCAGATGAGCTCAGGGCGGGAAATCCCAGATAGAATGTCTCCCTGGGAATAAAAGGTTATAAAAGGCTGTCATGCAGCAGCAGCATGGTCTTTGCAGTCAGAAGCCTGGAGTGTTAGTTAGCAGGTGAAGCACGTGTGTTAGCTAGCAGAAGCGTGGTGGATTCGCCAGAAAGATGTAGCCTTAGTGAGGACTCCTTACATAAACATGTGGGGAGAGCAGCCAGACCCAGCCAGACGCAGCAAGGCACCTGACAGAGGTAGACACCGCAGTGTAAGAGCAGCAGTACTCAGAATCCAGTGAAAGGGTGATGCCAGGAGAAGTGTGTGCTACAGGTGTGAGTCTCGAGAGAGGAGGTATCTGGGGAGTGGTCGGAAGCCACGTGGCATGATTAGAAGCCCCCCATGGACAAGAGTCCTCGCTATGACAGAGAGAGACGGTAACCTGGTATGTGTAGCACTACTGGTCACAGAATGCCCTGGTACGTATTGCTGTTTGCCATATTCATGCCGCTGCGATTAAGTTATGCGCTGGAGGAGGTGCCCTGATATTTGATCTAATGTAACCGTTATGCTTTGTGCTGGAGGAGGTGCGTTAAGAAGTAATTCCTGCTATATCCCTGCTTTGATGTTAAAATAAACTGTTATTCTGTTTATGAGATGGCCTGGCGCCCAATTCTTTATGTGCTGCACCGACACCTGTAGTCCACTCGCACAATGCAACAGTAATTAAACACCTGATTATTCAGGGGACCCTCTGGTATCTGTGGCTGAACCCATGACTAGCCGGGGCAGAGTAAGTGTGATGCACTATACACAGTGACTGCATTTTTTGCATACCTAGTACCAGTGGGGTTTTACATGTGTATCACCGGTTTCCGTAAGAGGCACACAGCTGACAACCTCTTACGGAAACTGTGGGACATCATCGCACAATGGCTTACCTCACTTATACTCTCCTGGGGATTTGTGATATCGGACAACGCAACCAATATTGTGCGTGCATTACATCTGGGCAAATTCCAGCACGTCCCATGTTTTGCACATACAATTAATTTGGTGGTGCAGAATTTTTTGAGAAATGACAGGGGCATGCAGGAGATGCTGTCGGTGGTCTGAAAAATTGCAGGCCACTTTCGACATTCAGCCACTGCGTGCTACTCCTAGATGGGTCAGGTGTTTGTGCCACACACTTGTGTCGCTTAGCTTATCATACAGCGACCTCATTGCACCTCTTTTACTTCTTTGCATGATGTGCTGTTTGGGGCCTAGTTTCTTTAAGTGCCATCCTGTCTGCCACTGCAGTGCCACTCGTGGATGGGGCAGGTGTTTGTGCCGCATGCTTGTGTCGCTTAACTTAGTCATACAGCGACCTTGGTGCAACTTTTAGGCCTAAAAACAATATTGTGAGGCGTAAGGTGTTCAGAATAGACTGGAAATGAGTGGAAATTAATGTTATTGAGGTTAATAATATGTAGAATCAAAATTACCCCCAAATTCTGTGATTTTAGCAATTTTTATGTTTTTTTTAAAAATCATCATGATCTGAAACCAAAACCGAAAGGGTGTTTTGGCAAAACCTATCCAGATCCAGAACACGAGTGGGGATCCAAAACCAAAACACAAAACACGAAAAGTGCCCGCCGCACATCTCTAAAAATGACCATTTACCTTGAACAAGTCACTTTGTGTCACTATGGGGGTCATTCCGAGTTGATCGCTAGCTGCCGTTGTTCGCAATGCAGCGATCAGGCTAAAAATCGGCAGTTCTGCGCATGCGTATGTGGCGCACTGCGCACACGCATCATACTTTCACATAGCCAATGTAGTTTTACACAAGCTCTAGCGACGTTTTTCAGCCGCACTGCTGATCGTTCAGTGATTGACAGGAAGTGGGTGTTTCTGGGTGGTAACTGACCGTTTTCGGGTAGTGTATGTAAAAACGCAGGCGTGCCAGATAAAAACGCAGGAGTGGCTGGGAAAACGGGGGAGTGGCTGGCCGAACGCAGGGCGTGTTTGTGACGTCAAAACAGGAACTAAACAGACTGAAGTGATCGCTAGCTAGGAGTAAGTCTCGAGCTACTCAGAAACTGCACAATCTTTTTTTGTAGCAATTCTGCGATCCTTTCATTCGCACTTCTGCTAAGCTAAGATACACTCCCAGGGGGCGGCGGCTTAGAGTTTGCACTGCTGCTAAAAGCAGCTAGCGAGCGAACAACTCGGAATGAGGGCCTATGTTCCAAGCACCAAAAAGGAATTTATAAACTTGATTGGACATGGTAACTTGGAACAGCATTGCTATGTGTTGCATGTATGCAGGGGTGTATCTACCCATTGGCCAGGATGGCACTCGCCAGGGGCGCCAGACAAGGAGGGGGCGCCGCCTGGCTGTGCCACCCGTGGCCAAAGGGTAGAAAAGCAGTACTGTCAGACTGTACTTGGTGAGAATCTGTTACTGCTGGAGCGGCGCTGGTGTCCGGCAGCACCGCACTTGTAATCAGACTCAAAATAAACTACAGCTCACAGCAGCCCTTGTTGCTGGGAGCTCCTGGCAGCAAGGGCTGCTGGGAACTGTAGTTTATTGTGAGCTTGATTACAAGTGCGGTGCTGCCGGAGACTAGTGCAGTGCAGTGCTGACGGACACCGGCACCACGCCGGCAGTAATAGACTCTCACCAGGTACACAGCAATTGTTATATAGCACAGTGCTATAGGTCTACAAAACTACTACAGGGGCATTACTACTGGGGTCAATACTACACAGGGGCATTACCATTAAGGGTATTACTAATGAGGGCGTTGTAAAGGGGGCACTACTACTGGGGGCGTTGCATAAGGGGCACCACTACTATGGGCTCTATATAAGGGGCACTACCACTGTGGGCACTACCAGTACAGTGGATATTGCATAAGAAGTACTACCACTGTGGGTATTGTATAAGGGGCGCTACTGCTGTGGGCATTATGTGTATTATGGGGTGCTACTACTGTGGACATTATGTGTATTAGGGGTGCTTCTACTGTGGGCATTATTACTATTGTGTGACCACGCCCCTTTCTTTTTGAGACCATGCCCCTTTTTAAATGCCATTATTAATTGGGTGCTGGGGGGAGAGGGGTGAGTGCTCTTTAAGCACTGGTAGCAAGTAAACGAAAACTTTAACTTGTTGAGTGTAATAAAGAAAATACATATCTTACCTATTTCAAGGCCAGGTTCAAGGAAATGTATATCAGTTAATTGTATAATTGATCATTTTATCTTGGAAGTGATTGCACCCTGATGTTTTTTCTAACAGGAAGCACTTCTACCATCCAACTTATGGTGTTTGGTTAATGGCTGGGTCCGTTTGAGGCTCATCTCACAGCAGCTTATTAGCATTTCTTTTGGGATGCAGTCAAGATGCCGGCGTTTGGCATCCCGGCGGTTGGAAAGCTGACTCCAGCATCCCGAAACTGCTCGGAATGCTGATGCTGGCATCCCAACATAGATAGCGATGCAGAATGCCGGTCTCCACTGGCAAGCCACGTGGGAGGGTTAGGCTGCGAGGGTGGGAGAGTTAGGGTTAGGCTGCAGGGAGGGAGATTAGGAAGGGTGGGCTAGGGTTAGGCACCACTGAAGAGGCTTTTGGGGTGGGCAGGTTAAGGTCAGGCTGTGGGAAAGGTGGGTTAGGGGGGAGGGATGGTGTAGCGTGAATACGAGTCACTACTGTGCGGTGTAATGCGAATAAGGGACACTACTGTGTGGCATAATTTGAATTGGAGTACTATTGTGTCCACACCCTTCCGCCACAAGACCATGCCCCATTTCCAATACTCACACCTTATTCCAAAATTGTTTATGGGGGGGCACCATCCCCTTACTTTGCCAGGGGCGCTCGGATGCCTAGATACACCCCTGCATGTATGTGTAGTATAAAAACCAGATAAACATGGCTAGCTCTGCTGGATATGTGGAAATGGCAGGGTTAAATGTTTCATTTGTTAGCAGAACATGATTATAGAGCTGATACTTATTTTATCGTTTGTCTACTGCATCAATCATATTATGGAGTGCTATACAGAGAAAATGTCCCTGTTAAACTTACATTCACTAATTTCATTAACACACACACTCATCTAATGGGTCCAATTTATTAAAAGCTAATTAGAATTTTGGTATGTTTTTGGTTTGTGTGAGAAAGCTGAAGGACCGGGAGGGGTGTGTGACTGTATTATAGTGGGCATGGCCACTGTTAGAACTTTGGTCTGTTATGGTTCCCCACCACCAAGGATCACCAAGGCTTCTGAATTCTGAGCTGCACTTATGGATCTGACCAGAGGTGCTGCCTCCTGACTCTGTGAGCTACACCTGACTATTTACAGTGGTGGTTCTAGGGGTGGGCAAGCAGGGCTATTGGCTGGAGTACTGCGGTCTGAGGACGTGGTCGCAATCACCCGCTAGTGCTGTATAATCTGATGGCGTTCGCCCCCTCTCACCCGCTACATGTTTACAAACTGTGATGCTGTTGTTCCCTCCCAGTCTCTCGAATGCAGGTGACATGCGAAACAACATGATGCTGGGTGACAACATCATGCTGTGTGACGTTGTCGCACATTGCATTCTGGTAGCAGCTGCGGGAGAGAGAGGACGGAAGAATCGCAGCAGCGCAATTCAGCGTTGAGTGTGGCACATGGTACTGCATGTGCTCACCCAGAGCCGGCCATAGGCATAGGCAAACTAGGCAATTGCCTAGGGCATTTGATATGCCTAGGGGCATCATCAGCTTCTGCTGATTAAAATGATATGCGGCATGCCTATATTCTGTATGTAGCATTTCATATGCAGATACAGTCTCACACAGTATATAGGCATGCTGCATATCAGTTTAATTAGCAGAATCTGCTTGTGCATCCTAGCCACATAGCAATGCAAATAAGGTGCCTGACGTTAGCATTGATGCAAGATTTGTGAGGACACATCTGTATCCAAGCAGAGACAGAGGTCACAGTGTTAGTGGATGTGTGAATGCTGTGTGCATGTGAGTGGGTTGGTTGTGCAGTAGTGTTCAGAATATGTGTAAGGAGCATTATGTGTGTCATGTAAAAATGCTTTAATAATGTGCAACATATGTGTAAAGGGCACTATGTGTGTCATTATGTGTATAAGGGCATTAATAATGTGTGGCATATGTGTAACAGGGTACTACTGTATGTGTGTCATTATGTGTATAGGGGCACTAATAATGTGCAGCAAATGTGTAGGGGGCACTATGTGTGTCATTATGTGTATAAGGGCATTAATAATGTGCGGCATATGTGTAAGGGACATTATGTGTAAAAGGGCATTAATAAAGGTTGTCATAATGTGTAAGGTGCATTATGTTTATAAGGACATTAATGTGTCTCATATGTGTAAGGGACATTACTGTGTGGAATTGTGTATAAATGCATTACTAAATGTGTGGCATTATGTGTATAAGGTGCTGTACTATGTGGCGTTGCATATAGAAAGGGCACTACTGTGTCGTCTAATGTGAATAAAGAGCAATAAGATGTGGTGTAATGTGAATAAGGAGCAATTCAGTGTGATGTAATGTGAATAAGGGGCTCTACTGGGAGGAGTAACGTTTATAAGGTAAAGTGATACTACTGTGGGATGTAATATGAATTATGGACACTATCGCAAGATAAAATGTGAATAAAGTTGCAGCACTGTGTGGCGTAATTGGAATTGGGGTTACTATTGTGTGGCCATGCCCCTTCCCAGCAAGACGATGCCCCTTTTTAGGCTGTGCGTCAAATGTGCGAACTGTTCCTATTTAAAATATAGGGGGTACAAGGACTGCTATGGGTGAGGGGTGATGGTGCTGGGAAAGAGGTGCAAGGTCAGAGGCAGAACCAGCGGTGGTGCTAGGGGGCACCAGCCAAAATCTTGCCTAGGGCATCATATTGGTTAGGGCCAGCTCTGTGCTCACCTAGCCCTAAAACACCCGTGCGCTGCAGCCTCGCCAGCCTGCCTGCCTGTCTGACAGTGACTGAGCAGGCCCTGAGGAGAAGTCTAGAAGAGTTTGCGAGTGAGCAGGTATAAAAGAGACCTGTTCTAAGAAGGCTTTCTTGGTGGTGCATTCTTTTGTTGTATTGTGAAAAATTAGTTAATTAAAACATAACTTTTATTTGGTTCTATATAAAATATTAGGACAATTACACACTAATGTTTAAAAATGAAAAACATATGAAAAACATACAGTTCTTTTTACTATATATTCACCTGTATGAGCAAGTAGTAATTTAACTCGCAGATTCCACAGTAGTGTAAATACTTTTCCGTAGATACAGGATAAAGATTAGCTTCAAATGCGAAAATATAATTTTTTAATATCCATCAAATTGTGGACAGTGTAGTCACAGGCCAAAATAATTTTTTTATTATTATGTAGATATAATTTCTGTGAATATATCACCGCAATCAGAAAGAACAACAGGATGGCAGTATCATGCAGTTGTTAGCATATGTCCAAAGAATAATGATGACAGCACAACTCACTTAAATGTGCCTTTGATTCATACTTGCCTACCTGACCCTCTCCATGAGGGAGAAAATGCTCTGTTCCTGGACTTTCCTGGTAATGTATGATTGCCATCACCTGTGGTGAAACACCTTTCTTATCAATTAACTAGCTGCTCACCACAGGTGATGGCAATCATACATTACCAGGAAAGTCCAGGAACAGAGCACTTTCTCCCTCATGGAGAGGGTCAGGTAGGCAAGTATGCTTTGATTACGATAGGTGTCAATAATAAAGCTTTCTAAAGGTGGGTACACACTAGTAGATATATCTGCAGATCAACTGATCTGCAGATATATCTATGGACGGATCGGGCAGTGTGCTGTGCATACACACTGCCCGATCCGTCGGGGACTGACGTCATGAACTGGGCAGGCGTGTATAAAATACTATAAACTGAGATGAGCAACAAGATGGTGGTATGGTCTTCTGGAATAACTGTTTTACAGAGATCAGGACAGTTGGGAGGTATGTCTTTGTTATCAGTGTTACACTGCATTTCTGTAAACTGTATTTCATTTAAAAATGGTTGGAGACACAGGGCCAGATGCATCATCACTTGGAAAGTGATAAAATGAAGAGTGAAAAAGTACCAGCCAATCAGCTCCTAACTTCCATGTCACAGGCTGTGTTTGAAAAATGGCAGTTAGGAGCTGATTGGCTGGTACTTTTTCACTCTCCATTTTATCACTTTCCAAGCGATGATGCATCTAGCCCACCGTGTTAAATATCAATAAAGAATAGTACTGTCTGTTGTAGGATGGTAGAATAGATAGCACAAATTGACTTTCCCCGGTAGGCTGGTGGCCTACATGACATAAGTGGTCCACCAGAAGCATTTTTATCATTTTTATTTTTGATTATTTTCTGTGCTTACGGACTGACTAGCACCCTCCCTTATAGTAGTGTCCCTGACAATGAGAAAGTATTTCTGGCAGCAAACCAGGATAAAGGTGCATACACACGGAGAGATTTTGGCTATGAGAGATTTTGACTAACTTTTCCCTTGAACTGGCAGTAGGAGATTTTGACTAACTTTACCAGAGATTTTGTCTAACTATGCAAGAGATTTTGGCTATGGGAGATTTTGGCTATGGGAGATTTTGACTATCTCATTTAAATAAGGGGATGAGTGTCATATATAGGACGATTTTACAGGGTGGCTGGTATTTAAATAGCTGAAAGTTAAAAAAAAAATTTGCGTGGGGTCCCCCCTCCCATGTAAAACCAGCCTCGGGCTCTTTGAGCCAGTCCTGGTTGTTAAAATACAGAGGAAAAAATGAGTAGGGTTCCCCCATATTTAGACAACCAGCACCGGGCTCTGCGTCCGGTCCTGGTTTAAAAAATACGGGGGACAAAAGACATAGGGGTCCCCCGTATTTTCCAAACCAGCACCGGGCTCCACTAGCCAGGGAGATAATGCCACAGCCGGGGGACACTTTTATACTGGTCCCTGCGGCCGTGCCATTACCCCCCCAACTAGTCACCCCTGGCCGGGGTACACTGGATGAGTGAGGACCCCTTAAATCAAGGAGTCCCCCCCCTCCAGCCACCCAAGGGCCAGGGGTGAAGCCCGAGGCTGTCCCCCCCATCCGTGGCCCGGTGGATGGGAGGCTGATAGCCTTTCAATAGTAATATTGTTCTTTACAGGAGGCCTACAGGTCCCAGCAAGCCTGCCCCAGCATGTTGGCACTTGGAGAACCACAAGTGCCAGCATGCCCGGACATAAAGGGCCCGCTGGCACCTGTAAAGAAAATATAAAAAAAAAAACTCAACACATTCTTTTAAAAATCCTTTATTAAACTGGGTCTTCACCTGGGGGCGGCGGCCTTTAAGCTCTTTTGCATGGCCGCCGCCTTCCCAGGGCTTCCGGCGTCTTCACCTGGGGGGGCGCCACCTCCCCAGGGCTTCTGGGATCTTGCTCCGGCGTCTTCACCTGGTGGGCGGCAGCTGCTAAGCTCTTTTGCATAGCCGCCGCCCATCCAGGACTTCCACGACGTCTTCACCTGGGAGGCGGCGGCCTTTAAGCTCTTTTGCATGGCCGCCGCCTTCCCAGGACTTCCAGCATCTTCACCTGGTGGGCGGCGGCTGCTAAGCTCTTTTGCATAGCCGCCGCCCATCCAGGACTTCCACGGAGTCTTCAGGAGCTCTTCTCCGCTCCTCCTCCGCCGTCGGACTGACAGCCGCTGCCTCGCGCTGACTTATATAAGTCAGCGGGAGGGGGCGGGGCGATGACGCGGCGAGCCGTGATTGGCTCGCGGCGGCCATCTTGAATTTCAAAAATGACGCTGAGGCGCCATTTTTGAAACTGGTACCGCTCCGCTGCCAAACTCTGCAATAGAAAGGTAAATTTCCCCCGCCCGCACCGCTGCCGCAACCCGCCGCCGCCCGCACCGCCGCCGCCCACACCGCCACCGCAACCCACCGCCGCCCACACCGCCGCCGCAACCCGCCGTCGCCCACACCGCCACCGCAACCCGCCGCCGCCCGCACCGCCGCCACAACCCGCCGCCGCCCGCACATCGCTATCGCTGGGAAAAATCGCTGGCCTCTTAAAGTGTTAGCGATTTTGACTAACTTTTGCAGCGACATAGCCAAAATTGACTTGCCTGCACTGACTATTTTTCCCAGCGATAGCGACCTAGCGGGGACGCGCATCGCTATCGCTGGCTGTGTACACACGGAGCGATCTGCACTAACTTTCTGAGCGATTTTGACTATATAGTCAAAATCGCTCAGTTATATCGCTCCGTGTGTATGCACCTTGAGACAGCTGTGCAGCTGCAGAGTACTTGGGGGTCGATCCTATTAGCCTCGATGATATTCTGGGTGTGAATTGCAGCGGCCGCACTTTACAGCGACAGATGTATTAAGCCTGGAGAAGTGATAAGTGGAAGGTGATAACACATCAGCCAGTCAGCTCCTAACTGTCAAGTTACAGGCTGGGTTTGAAAAATTACAAAATTATCACCTTCCACTTTATCACCTCTCCAGGCTTAATACATCTGCCCTGCTGTTAGAATCTGTAATAAGCACAGCTTAGTAGATCGTGGTCAGGTTAGTTCTGTGAGCTCCAGTAACCAGTGCAGACTAGGGGGTCTATTTACTAAGCCTTGAACGGAGATAAAGTGGACGGAGATAAAGTACCAGCCAATAAGCTCCTAACTACCATGTCACAGGCTGGGTTTGAAAAATGACAGTTAGGAGCTGATTGGCTGGTACTTTATCTCCGTCCTCTTTATCTCCAGCTAAGGCTTAGTAAATAGACCCCTAGGTTTCATTCTTGTTGGCTTCAGTCTGACACCTAATTGCTGCAGCTGGAGTTAGTATCTTGATTGGTTCTTTGGCTGGTGCTGATTGGATGTTTCTGCCCTGATAGGGAGACTCTCTGTACATTCTGTTGCGGGTTGTGATCAGTCCAACAAACCTGATTTTGCCTTGTAAATGATTGCCGCTTTAAAAATACAGGCATTCTTGCATAAACTCCCACACCTCAGGCTTCTAGCACCCTATTACATTTACCCCATAGTGGCCCTTTATTTTTAATAATACTCTTTAGGCTATAATAATATTAATATTTAATGTTGCCCCATATTTTCTGTGGATCAGCAGTTTTAGGGGGTTTTCAGAGTTGGTCGCAGGTTTTGCAATCGTAGCAAAATCTGTGATCACCAAAATCACATGCTGGGGCCCAACCAGCACAGGACAAGGTCACACAGCAGGTGTGGTAACGCCTCACGTTGGAATTGCAATCGAATAGCGATTGCATCCAAAACCCTCAAATAGAGGTTGACTACTACGCAGCATGGCATCAGCGACAGTCCCTATAGCTGCTAAACTAGGTAGCTAACACCATCCTCACATGGCATTAGCCCATAGTAGTCTATGGGTTACTATTTTTAATTTTTTTATAGAGAGGGACCCTTACATCCCCTGCCGTGCATGCACATTTGGCTGGCCAGGCCCAAACTTTGAAGCAAAGTACAAATGTCGGGCTCTTATCGGAGCACGTGTCCCTGCAAGAGATTTTTCCTAAATTCAGACAAAAATATGAATTTTTGCTAGCAAATTTGGTTGAATTTATTTAATCACAGCCATGTATTTCACAGCTCTGCAATTCTACAATATACTGTACTAGGTGATTCATCACGCCTCTTCACACCGTCGTGAGGGGCTATGCCCCCTTAACCCTTGCGCGCTCTTGTGGCGTGCAATAGTTGTATTATATGGAGTATTACCTCCAATCATAATTGTGTGAGTGGTTAAATATTGCACGGACAAAGGGCGTGCAATGGTTAAGGGGTCGTAGCCCCTTGCAATGGTGTGAACAGTGCACACAGGGCCTGATGAATCACCTAGTAGGTGCTGTTGTTAGGGAAGTGGTGGGTGCGGGGGAGATGCGAATGGGGGAGGGGTGCCGGAGGTGCCACGGGTGGGGGAAGGGTGGTTGCGTGGGTGGTACGGGTGGGAGAGGGGCTGGTGCGGTGGTGGGGGAGGGGTGGGTGCTGCGAGTGGGGGTCTGGAGCCACCGCGGGTAAGGGGGTGCCGCGGGTGGGGGAGGGGTGGGTGCAGGGGTGCTGCGGGTGAGGGAGGGGGTCCGGAGCCACCGTGGGTGGTGGAGGGAGTGTGTGCGGGTGCCGCGGATGAGGCCCGGAGGTACTGCGAGTGGGGGAGGGGCGGGTAATGCTTCTCCTGCTTCTCCTCCTGGAAACAGCTAGGTTGCTGTCCTCCCTTTGGCAGTGGCTCTCCCGGAGACTCTCACAGCAGTCAATCACTATTGTTAGCGCCGGTGTACCAATGCACCGCATTACAGGGAAGAAGATGCAGTCAATAAACTACAGCTCCCAGCAGCCCTTAGCACCTGAATGCTTCGGCGCTAAGGGTTGCTGGGAGCTGTAGTTTACTTAGAGCTGTATTGCGGCGCATTGGTACACCGGCGCTAACAATAGTGACTGGCTGGCAGAACTGACTGACTCGCTGAATCAATGTAAAAGGTGAGAGTGCTGTGCAGTGTCACTGTCGGCGTCCAGACATTACCCTCCGCGATATCACCCACTCTCTCTGTTACATTAGCCATCTCTGGGGGTTCCAGGCCGCCGGCCGGTCAGGTGCTGTGTTGCGGGGAGGCACTTCTGTAACATCACGTGCAGAGGAGGCTCTGGGGCTCAGAGAGTATGCAGCGCTGGGAGGGCAATGAAAGCCTTCCACTGCACCACTTTCATCTATGCCAGTGGCCGCAGCAGCTTTTGTTCCACGTGCGCCGTGGCTAGGGAGTGGGGATTGTTGATGCCGGAGAGGGCAGGCGGACCGGCAGCAGGACATAGGGGGTCATTCCGACCTGATCGTAGCTGTGCTAAATTTAATACAGCTACGATCACTTACACTGACATGCGGGGGGATGCCCAGCACATAGCTAGTCCACCCTGCATGTCAGCCCCCCCCCCCCCCGCCCCCCGCACAAGTACAAAAGCATTGCAAAGCTTTTGCTTTTGTACTTGAAGAGTAACTCCCAGCCGGCGCAGCTCCTGCGGCTGACCGGGAGTTACTCATCGCTGGCCGGGTTGCAGTGGCTGCGTGTGACGGTCCAGCCACGCCTGCGTTGGCCGGGCCGCGGCCACAAAACGGCAGGCAAACGCCGCCGTGCTGCCCCCTCCCACCCAGCGACCGCCTCTGCCTGTCAATCAGGCAGAGGTGATCACTAGCCAACGACAGCCGTCAGCTGTCTGCCATGTGCCAGCGCATGTTCAGCTCTGACCTGATCGCTGCACTGCGATGAACTGCAGCAAGCGATCAGGTCAGATTGACCCCCATAAGACGCTGCAGTAAAAGGTTTCCCCCCCCCCTATCTACAGCACAGAGACTTGCTGCAGATGCAGTGGCATACCCTCCAACCTTTATTGCAGGTACAGTACCTTTTTTTATGGTCTGTACCGTTTTTTGGCTCTCCAAACTTCCATTGAAAGTATAGGAAAGGGGGTGTGGCCACGTCACTGTACTCATGGCCACACACCCTTTTCGAATATGTTGCGATTTTTATGTGTACATTGTTGGAGGGTATGTTGCTACAGATGCAGTGGGCCTATTTTGGGGTGTGGAGCTGGAGCTGCAGCTCCATCAGCCCCATTGTTAATCCTGCTCTGGGAACACACAGCAGCCAAAAAACAGAGCCTCCCATTGGATGTAACCTGTGTGGGAGGGCGTTTCTCACCCAATCAGCTGTGGACTGAGTGTGATAGACCTGCTGCTAACCCAATGAGAGCTCCTAGCCACGCCCAGCGTTAGCCACACAGTCACAGAGTGACAGATCTGGGCAATTATATAGGAGATACTAGTTTTAAAGGAGAGAGCGGTACAGGATGAGGCTCCCTTATACAAAATTATTTTTTTCTTACGTCCTAGAGGATGCTGAGGTCCACATTAGTACCATGGGGTATAGACGGGTCCACCAGGAGCCATTGCCACTTTAAGAGTTTGAGAGTGTGGGTTGGTTCCTCCCTCTATGCCCCTCCTACCAGAAACAGTTTAGAAAATGTGCCAGGAGGAGTCGGTCACAGCTGAGGAGCTCTACTGAGCTTTTCTAGTTAAAGTTAATAGAGTTTATTTTTTTACAGGAGGCTGTTGGCAACAGCCTGCTTGCAGCGTGGGACTAAGGGGGGGAGCAGTGTCTGCCCTGTGGGGTCTGAGCCACTGACTTCGCTGACTGGACACTGAGCTCCAGAGGGGTCGGATCGTTCTCCGCCACTGGGGACCGCTCGCCCCAGCAGCATGCCGCCAACCCCTTACAGAGCAGAAGAGTGGTGAGTGAGACACCGACCCCCCCTAGCAAGCGGGGGGCCAGTGTGAAGATGGCGACACGGGGAGGGTACTGCGCTCCTATGAAGGTCCAGAGGCACATGGTGCGGCGCTGTGAGGGGCGCCCTGGGTCAGCGCTTACCCCCACACTGGTCAGCAAGTCTGTCTGGGTTCGCGGATCTCAGCCAGCACATTTCTCCTCAGGCCAGTATAATCTGTGAAGAGCGGGAAGACAGCGCCATTAAGGGGGTGGAGCTTCTCCTCAGAGCGGACCCAGCAGCGTTCCAGCGCCATTTTCCTGCCTGCACAGCGCTGGATGGAAGAAAAGGTCCCTCCACAGCAACTCCAGCTATCAGTACACAGTACCAGGGGGTTGTTGAAGGGAGGGGAGGCTGTAAAACTATTGTGTCTCCTATTAAGGGACACAGTCTGCGCTTTACTGAAAGCGCTGTGGTGTGGGTTGGCTCCGATCTCTGTGTCTCTCTTGCCATTCTTGGGGGGAAACTCTGTCTGCCCCCACCTGTGTGTGTGTGGCGTGTTTGGTGGTCTCCTTTAGCTATGTCCAGGGACACTGTATCATATGCTGCAGAGGATTTATCCTCCCAGGATGATCTCATTCCATGTAATCAGGATAGCACTGGTTTAGCACAGATACCAGCAAGGGAACCAGAGTGGTTTTCCTCTATCAAATCTTGGATTTCTCAGATTTCTGACAGGGTTGCAAGTAATGAATCTGCAACCCATGTATTACAGAGCTCTATGGCAGTATGGCCTGTTTTTGGTACCCCAGGATGCCCCGCTATATACCCTCACAAACGTGCGCTTGTGCATGTCACACAAGAAGACACGGATACCAATTCTGACACTACAGATGGTGATGGAGATGTGCTGCGGGGGTCCGCATCTCTTGCAATGGGGGTGCAATTGTTGATAGAGGCTATCAGGGATGTGTTAAATGTTAATGATACCACACCTGAGCAGGTTGAGGAGGTTTTTTTCACTGAAAATAAAAAAACCTCGCTAACCTTCCCTGCATCAAAGGAATTGAATGCTATAATTGAAAAAGCATGGGAAAACCCTGAGAAAAAAATTCAGGTCCCTAAAAGGGTCCAGGTGGCATTTCCTTTTCCTGAGGAGGATAGGAAAAAATGGGAAAACCCGCCGATTGTTGACGCCTCTGTGTCCAGACTCTCAAAGAAGGTGGTTTTACCTGTTCCATACCGCCTTAAAGGAGCCGGCTGATAGGAAAATTAATAACACGCTTAAATCAATGTATACTGCTTCAGGGGCCATATTACGTCCCACTATTGCTACAGCATGGATTGCAAAGGCAATAGTAAAGTGGTCGGCTAACTTACTTGAGGATTTGGATACGATGGAAAGGGATGACGTTGCTTTGTATTTACGCAACAAACATGATTCTGCAGGTTTTATGGTAGAATCCATGAAAGACCTGGGTTCCATGGCTGCGGGAATTTCTTCCATGTCTGTTTCAGCTCGTCGGGGACTGTGGCTGCGCCAGTGGTCGACTGACGCGGAATCCAGAAGGAGTGTGGAGTCCCTACCCTATACAGGTCAGGCTCTCTTTGGGGAAGGTCTAGACGCGTGGATATCCACCGCTACAGCGGGTAAGTCTCCGTTTCTTCCCTCAGCAGCACCTGCTCCAAAGAAATCTTTCTCTTCATCTGCACCGCAGTCCTTTCGGCCTAACAAGCCCAGAAAGGCCAGAACATCCAATACCTTCTTTAGGGGAGCTCGGGTTAAGTCCAAGAAACCTGCCGCTGCAGGTTCCCAGGAACAAAAGCCTACTTTGGGTACGCCAAAGTCCTCCGCATGACAGTGGACTGCACGCCCCGGTGGTGGGGCCAGTGGGAGCGAGACTATTCAGTCATGTCTGGGTATCGTCCGGCCTGGATCCCTGGGTGATAGATATTGTGTCTCAGGGATACAGGCTGGAATTTCAAAGTCTCCCTCGTCATCGCTTTTTCAAGTCAGGCTTACCAACTCTGTTGGAGGACAGCACGGTACTACAAGACGTTGTCCAAAAGCTGTGCCAGTGCCAGTGCCACCTCACATGCTGACCAAAGGTTACTATTCGAACCTTTTCGTGGTACCGAAACTGGATGGTTCGCTCAGGCCCATTCTGAACTTAAAATCATTGAACCCCTTTCTAAGGGAGTTCAAGTTCACGATGGAGTCTCTCAGGGTGGTGATATCAGGTCTGGAAGAGGGGGATTTCCTGGTATCACTGGATATCAAGGATGCATACCTCCACATTCCAATCTGGCTGCCACATCAGGTTTATCGCCGCTTCGCATTGCTGGACTGTCATTTCCAGTTTCAAGCCCTGCCATTTGGCCTCTCCACAGCACCGAGGGTGTTTACCAAGGTGATGGCAGAAATGATGATTCTCCTCCGCAAGCAAGGGGTGAACATCATTCCATATCTGGACGATCTGCT
Source organism: Pseudophryne corroboree (assembly GCF_028390025.1). Classification (NCBI taxonomy): domain Eukaryota; kingdom Metazoa; phylum Chordata; class Amphibia; order Anura; family Myobatrachidae; genus Pseudophryne; species Pseudophryne corroboree. Next base: position 693,726,564 of record NC_086447.1, on the reverse strand, counting down.
GATAAAGGCATCGTCCAAGGAGAAGCTACTGCAGTCCATTGTTCTCACAACACGACTGCTCCAGAGTCACGGTTGGATTCTGAACCTTCCAAAGTCACATTTGGAACCAACCCAGAGGTTGTCATTTCTGGTAATGATCCTGATACGGAAGTGCAGTGGGTGTTTCTTCCGCAGGAAAAGGCGTTGGTGATACAAGCTATGGTCCGGGATGTCCTGAAGCCACCCCGGGTGTCGGTTCATCAATGCATTCGCCTATTGGGAAAGATGGTGGCCTCGTACGAGGCTCTCCAGTATGGGAGGTTCCACGCTCGGACCTTCCAACTGGATCTCCTGGACAAGTGGTCGGGATCTCACCTTCACATGCACCAGATAATTTGTCTGTCACCAAGGGCAAGGATTTCACTCCTCTGGTGGCTCCAGTTGCCTCACCTTCTGGAGGGCCGCAGGTTCTGGATTCAGGACTGGTTCCTTCTAACCACGGATGCCAGCCTTCTGGGCTGGGGAGCAGTCACTCAGGGAGTGACCTTCCAAGGAATGTGGTCAAGCCTGGAAGCCGGCCTCCCCATCAACATCCTGGAACTGAGAGCCGTCTACAACGGTCTTCTTCAGGCGGCCCCTCTTCTAAGAAATCGGGCCATTCAAGTACAGTCGGACAACGTAACAACAGTGGCTTACATAAACTGACAAGGCGGAACGAAGAGCAGAGCGGCAATGTCAGAGGTCACAAGAATACTCCTCTGGTCAGAAGAACACACGTTGGCGCTGTCAGCCATCTTCATTCCGGGAGTAGACAACTGGGAAGCAGACTTCCTCAGCAGACACGATCTCCATCCAGTGGAGTGGGGTCTCCATCCGGAGGTGTTCACAGAAATAACAGACCTTTGGGGTTTGCCCCAAATAGACATGATGACCTCTCGTCTCAACAAGAAGCTTCGGTGTTATTGTTCCAGGTCGAGGGACCCACAGGCAGTGGCAGTGGACGCCCTGGTGTATCCGTGGGTCTTCCAGTCAGTGTACGTGTTTCCACCACTCCCACTCATCCCAAGAATCCTAAAGCTCATAAGGAGAACAAGGGTTCAAGCGTTCCTCATTGCCCCAGACTGGCCAAGAGGGCTTGGTGCGCGGACCTTCTGAATCTACTGCAAGAAGAGCCGAGGCCTCTTCCTCTTCGGGAGGACCTGCTGCAGCAAGGGCCGTTTGCCTATCAAGACTTACCGCGGCTACGTTTGACGGCATATAAGTTGAGCGCCTGATACTTGCTCAGAAGGGTATTCCGAAGAAGGTTATTCCTACCCTCATACAGGCTAGGAAAGGGGTAACGTCTAAACAAATCACATTCTATGCCAGAGTGCTCATAATTCACATTATACAGTATGCCACACAGTGATCCCAATTCACATTATATGATGCACAGTGCCCATAATTCACATTATATGCTACACAGTGATCCCAATTCACATTATATGCCGCGCAGTGCCTGCAATTCATAAATTCACAATTCATAGTTACATAATTAATGAGGTTGAAAAGAGGCAAAATGCCCCTTGGTTCAACCTGTATTCTGTGTTAAGATGTTCACATTATAATGCACCTGCTGAAGTAATAGTTTAGTACCAATTGACAACTAGGATTCTTACCACTCCCAGATATTTAATGTCAATATGTTAAATGCTATAGCCCTGGATACATTTTCCATTTAGAAATTTGTCCAATCCGTTTTTAAATGCATTTACAGAGTCTGACATTATTACCTTCTCCGGCAGGGAGTTCCAAATCTTTATTACCCTTACCGTGAAGAACCCTTTCCTACGTTGTGTATGGAATTTTCTTTCCTCTAGCCTCAGCGAGTGCCCACGTGTCCTATACAGAGTTCTTTTAATAAACAAATCCCCTGCTAACTCCTTGTAATGACCCTTTACATATTTGAAAATATTAATAATGTCTCCTCTTAGACGCCTCTTTTCTAGTGTATACATATTTAACCTAGTAAGCCTTTCTTTGTACTCCAGTGTCTCTAACCCTTTAATTAATTTAGTAGCTCGCCTTTGAACTCTTTCTAGTTCCCCGATATCGTTTTTATAATATGGTGCCCAAAATTTAACACAATATTCCAGGTGCGGACGTACCAATGATTTGTACAGCGGCAGGATTACATCCTCATCCCTTGTCTCAATGCCCCGTTTTATACACGCAAGCACTTTACTTGTCTTCTTTGTTGCATTTTGACATTGAGTACTGTTATTAAGTCTATTATCTAATATCTATGATCACCACCAAATCTTTTTCCACCACATTTACCCCTATATTTTCCCCATTTAGAGTGTAGGTTGCAAGTGTGTTTTTTGTCCCAAAATGCATAACTTTGCATTTTTCTATATTGAACCTCATTCTCCATTTAAACGGCCAGGTTTCGGCCCTATCCATTTTCTTTCAGAAACAATTGGCTGCCCTCCCTGAGGTTCAGACCATTTTGAAGAGAGTTCTGCATATCCAACCTCCCTTTGTACCACCTACGGTGCTCTGGGATCTTAACGTGGTGTTGCAGTTCCTCCAGTAGGATTGGTTTGAGCCTCTACAGAAGGTAGAGGTCAAGTTTCTTACATGGAACACGGTCACGTTGTTGGCCTTAGCTTCTGCTAGGCGTGTGTCCGAGCTGGGGGCTTTATCCTGTAAAAACCCTTACTTGATCTTCCACAAAGATAGAGCTGAGCTCCGGACACATCAGCAGTTTCTTCCGAAGGTTGTGTCGGCATTTTATATCAACCAACCTATTGTGGTGCCAGTGGCTACGGACTCCTCAATTACATCAAAGTCCTTGAATGTCGTAAGGGCTCTGAAGATATATGTGAAGAGAACTTCTCGTCACAGAAAGTCGGACTCTCTGTTTGTCCTATATGATCCCAAGAAAATTGGGTGTCCTGCTTCTAAGCAGACGATCTCTCGCTGGATCAGGTTCTCTATCCAGCATGCTTATTCTATGGCAGGACTGCCGTGGCCAAAAGCTATTAAGGCCCACTCTACTCGTAAGGTGGGGTCTTCCTGGGCAGCTGCCCGGGGTGTCTCGGCATTGCAACTTTGCCGAGCTGCAACTTGGTCTGGGTTGAACACGTTTGCAAAGTTTTTTCAAGTTCGATACTTTGGCCTCTGATGATCTGAAGTTCAGTCAATCAGTTCTGCAGGAGCCTCCACGCTCTCCCTCCCGTTCTGGGAGCTTTGATACATCCCCATGGTACTAAAGTGGACCCCAGTATCCTCTAGGACGTAAGAGAAAATAGGATTTTGGTACCTACCGGTAAATCCTTTTCTCGTAGTCCGTAGAGGATGCTGGGCGCCCGCCCAGCGCTTCGTTTTCCTGCAAATGTTATTTGGTTCAGTACCACTTCATTTAGTTGAGTACTGCATTGTTACTTGGTAAGTAATATTTCAGCTGTTGCTGAGTGTTCAAGCTTAGTTGGCTTGCCGTGCCTTGTATGTGTGAGCTGGTATGAATCTCACCACTATCTGTGTATAATCCTTCTCTCGAAGTATGTCGTCTCCTAGGGCACAGTTTCTAGACTGAGTCTGGTAGGAGGGGCATAGAGGGAGGAGCCAGCCCACACTCTCAAACTCTTAAAGTGCCAATGGCTCTTTGTGGACCCGTCTATACCCCATGGTACTAATGTGGACCTCAGCATCCTCTACGGACTACGAGAAAAGGATTTACAGGTAGGTACCAAAATCCTATTATTTCTGATGGCTCATATAGTAATTTATTGAAAAATTATATGCTCGTTAAGTTCTATTAAATACACACGTGTTGGCTTCCTCATTACAAAATCAAATGTAATCTGTTTTCATAGCACAGAACCATAGCACATACCACTAAAGTAATATGAATAAGGATATCAAGAAGCTGCAATAATAATAATAATCAGGGGCTGGCTGGCAACTTTCAGCCCGGGGGGCAAACACAAGCAAGTGGCCCCAGAGTTAAGGTTGCTATATTTCAAAAAGAAAAAACTGGGACTCTTTCTTGGGGATCCCGCTGGGCACGTCAATCCACACCGCAACCTCAATTACACATGCTGCTACAAGTGTAGTGTCTATCAGTGGGGGGTACTAGCTTAGTGTCTTTGATTGCTACAGGTGCAGCGTCTGTCAGGTACAGGCATCAGTTAGAAACAGCATCTATCAGTCAGGTTACCCTGTCTGTTGGATATGTACAGGAGTAGTGTCTATTGCTCAGGCTTACTCAACCTGCCGTCACAGATGAACATTGCGACCGATGGTTACGATGTTCAAAGATGCGAGGTATGCACCTCCTCCTGCATTTGCATTGCAATTCTTACTGAATTAGGCCCTGAGTCCATGTGGACACACACACTTTTGTGGAATGGAAATTTTTAACTGAATGGCCGAAGCTTTTATATTAAACGTTTGAGATGTGCTGTTTTTTTTAACACTTCTGTCACCAACTGATACTCAAATATTAGGCCCCTTAAAAAATGTACATTGTATGTGTGAAACCCTACTGGTACTGTGGTACACTTACTTGGGGTATCTGAATATAGTGTCTCACCCCTTTACGGTTGCTCTCTTTTGTTCCGGCTACACCGTGAGTATGGCATCCATGACCATCAGGGCCCCCGAATAAGCGGGTGCTTAGCACAAAGTACCTGATGGAGGCAGGGCCAGATTAAGCCTTGGGGGGGCCTGGGGCACTTAGGACAAGGGGGCCCTGGTGGAGTGGGGGGGGGGTGTATATTCGGTTGTGCTATCTACTTGGACTTCCATTTTAATATATGATTAGCATCACATGTGTTAAACTATTTCTTTGATTTAAAAAAAAAAAGGTATTTCAACAAAAATGATTACAATTATAAATTAAGAGGGTAGTCCAGGTAGGGAACAATTGTCCCTCCTGGAATGGGTCATGTTGGGTGGTATGGATTTTGTATATTAAATATAAACCAATGGTGTATATTAGATTTAAACTAATAGTTTAATAATGCCTGGGTACTGTTTATATCTCCACCTAATAGAGAGACAACTATTTTATAACATTTTCTTGCAGTGGAACAAAGACAATTTTAGCTTAAAATACACATAGAAAAATAAAATCTATCTTGCAAAAAATGCAATAGCAGCAGCCTCTGTGCTACTTACACACTGGGACAGGACACAGGAAGATGCTTTGTGTGTGTCTCTCTCTACACATGAGCGCTCTCATTAGATAACAGGTTACACAGGACCCTAACACCCAGGCGGGAAGAGAAGCTGGGATCACTAGGTCACTTACAGAGTAGGGCCCGGGGTACAGTATGCCCTGCATCCCCCCACCCCCCTTGATCTGGCTATGGATGGAGGGAACACACATGGACAATGGGTGCAGTGCAAGAAAGAAAAGTTGGGCGCCAGACCATCTCGTAATGCAAGAACAAGAAAACTTTATTTACACTCCTCCATATCCTCCAGTGCAGTAATCATAAAGGTTACAAGCTCTACTTTGCCAACTTCCTCCAGCACAATACTTACAGCAGATGGTAAATGCTGTATACTTAAATGTTGATGGTTACAAAAGGTTAGAAATACAGTAGTTTCCACTCCAAACGAGCACCTCCAGCACAGTCTTACGCATATGACACAGTAGTGAAAAGACGTGCTGTACCTGATGTTGCTGGGTACAGTAGTTCTACACCATGTCAATCCAATAATGACACCATTCGAGTCATACAGGGGACTCCAGATTAGAGATGTGCACTTGAAATTTTTCGGGTTTTGTGTTTTGGTTTTGGGTTCGGTTCCGCGGCCGTGTTTTGGGTTCGACCGCGTTTTGGCAAAACCTCTCCGAATTTTTTTTGTCGGATTCGGGTGTGTTTTGGATTCGGGTGTTTTTTTCAAAAAACACTAAAAAACAGCTTAAATCATAGAATTTGGGGGTCATTTTGATCCCAAAGTATTATTAACCTCAAAAACCATAATTTCCACTCCTTTTCAGTCTATTCTGAATACCTCACACCTCACAATATTATTTTTAGTCCTAAAATTTGCACCGAGGTCGCTGGATGACTAAGCTAAGCGACCCTAGTGGCCGACACAAACACCTGGCCCATCTAGGAGTGGCACTGCAGTGTCACGCAGGATGGCCCTTCCAAAAAACCCTCCCCAAACAGCACATGACGCAAAGAAAAAAAGAGGCGCAATGAGGTAGCTGTGTAAGTAAGATAAGCGACCCTAGTGGCCGACACAAACACCTGGCCCATCTAGGAGTGGCACTGCAGTGTCACGCAGGATGGCCCTTCCAAAAAACCCTCCCCAAACAGCACATGACGCAAAGAAAAAAAGAGGCGCAATGAGGTAGCTGTGTGAGTAAGATAAGCGACCCTAGTGGCCGACACAAACACCTGGCCCATCTAGGAGTGGCACTGCAGTGTCACGCAGGATGTCCCTTCCAAAAAACCCTCCCCAAACAGCACATGACGCAAAAAAAAAAGAGGCGCAATGAGGTAGCTGTGTGAGTAAGATAAGCGACCCTAGTGGCCGACACAAACACCGGGCCCATCTAGGAGTGGCACTGCAGTGTCACGCAGGATGTCCCTTCCAAAAAACCCTCCCCAAACAGCACATGACGCAAAGAAAAAAAGAGGCGCAATGAGGTAGCTGTGTGAGTAAGATAAGCGACCCTAGTGGCCGACACAAACACCGGGCCCATCTAGGAGTGGCACTGCAGTGTCACGCAGGATGTCCCTTCCAAAAAACCCTCCCCAAACAGCACATGACGCAAAGAAAAAAAGAGGCGCAATGAGGTAGCTGTGTGAGTAAGATAAGCGACCCTAGTGGCCGACACAAACACCGGGCCCATCTAGGAGTGGCACTGCAGTGTCACGCAGGATGTCCCTTCCAAAAAACCCTCCCCAAACAGCACATGACGCAAAGAAAAAAAGAGGTGCAATGAGGTAGCTGTGTGAGTAAGATAAGCGACCCTAGTGGCCGACACAAACACCGGGCCCATCTAGGAGTGGCACTGCAATGTCACGCAGGATGTCCCTTCCAAAAAACCCTCCCCAAACAGCACATGACGCAAAGAAAAAAAGAGGCGCAATGAGGTAGCTGTGTGAGTAAGATAAGCGACCCTAGTGGCCGACACAAACACCGGGCCCATCTAGGAGTGGCACTGCAGTGTCACGCAGGATGGCCCTTCCAAAAAATACTCCCCAAACAGCACATGACGCAAAGAAAAAAAGAGGCGCAATGAGGTAGCTGTGTGAGTAAGATAAGCGACCCTAGTGGCCGACAAAAACACCTGGCCCATCAAGGAGTGGCACTGCAGTGTCACGCAGGATGTCCCTTCCAAAAAACCCTCCCCAAACAGCACATGACGCAAAGAAAAAAAGAGGCGCAATGAGGTAGCTGTGTGAGTAAGATAAGCGACCCTAGTGGCCGACACAAACACCGGGCCCATCTAGGAGTGGCACTGCAGTGTCATGCAGGATGTCCCTTCCAAAAAACCCTCCCCAAACAGCACATGACGCAAAGAAAAAAAGAGGCGCAATGAGGTAGCTGTGTGAGTAAGATAAGCGACCCTAGTGGCCGACACAAACACCTGGCCCATCTAGGAGTGGCACTGCAGTGTCACGCAGGATGGCCCTTCCAAAAAACCCTCCCCAAACAGCACATGACGCAAAGAAAAAAAGAGGCGCAATGAGGTAGCTGTGTGAGTAAGATAAGCGACCCTAGTGGCCGACACAAACACCGGGCCCATCTAGGAGTGGCACTGCAGTGTCACGCAGGATGGCCCTTCCAAAAAACCCTCCCCAAACAGCACATGACGCAAAGAAAAAAAGAGGCGCAATGAGGTAGCTGTGTGAGTAAGATAAGCGACCCTAGTGGCCGACACAAACACCGGGCCCATCTAGGAGTGGCACTGCAGTGTCACGCAGGATGGCCCTTCCAAAAAACCCTCCCCAAACAGCACATGACGCAAAGAAAAAAAGAGGCGCAATGAGGTAGCTGTGTGAGTAAGATAAGCGACCCTAGTGGCCGACACAAACACCGGGCCCATCTAGGAGTGGCACTGCAGTGTCACGCAGGATGGCCCTTCCAAAAAATACTCCCCAAACAGCACATGACGCAAAGAAAAATTAAAGAAAAAAGAGGTGCAAGATGGAATTGTCCTTGGGCCCTCCCACCCACCCTTATGTTGTATAAACAGGACATGCACACTTTAACGAACCCATCATTTCAGTGACAGGGTCTGCCACACGACTGTGACTGAAATGACGGGTTGGTTTGGACCCCCACCAAAAAAGAAGCAATTAATCTCTCCTTGCACAAACTGGCTCTACAGAGGCAAGATGTCCACCTCATCATCATCCTCCGATATATCACCGTGTACATCCCCCTCCTCACAGATTATCAATTCGTCCCCACTGGAATCCACCATCTCAGCTCCCTGTGTACTTTGTGGAGGCAATTGCTGCTGGTCAATGTCTCCACGGAGGAATTGATTATAATTCATTTTAATGAACATCATCTTCTCCACATTTTCTGGATGTAACCTCGTACGCCGATTGCTGACAAGGTGAGCGGCGGCACTAAACACTCTTTCGGAGTACACACTTGTGGGAGGGCAACTTAGGTAGAATAAAGCCAGTTTGTGCAAGGGCCTCCAAATTGCCTCTTTTTCCTGCCAGTATAAGTACGGACTGTGTGACGTGCCTACTTGGATGCGGTCACTCATATAATCCTCCACCATTCTTTCAATGGTGAGAGAATCATATGCAGTGACAGTAGACGACATGTCCGTAATCGTTGTCAGGTCCTTCAGTCCGGACCAGATGTCAGCATCAGCAGTCGCTCCAGACTGCCCTGCATCACCGCCAGCGGGTGGGCTCGGAATTCTGAGCCTTTTCCTCGCACCCCCAGTTGCGGAAGAATGTGAAGGAGGAGATGTTGACAGGTCGCGTTCCGCTTGACTTGACAATTTTCTCACCAGCAGGTCTTTGAACCCCAGCAGACTTGTGTCTGCCGGAAAGAGCGATCCAAGGTAGGCTTTAAATCTAGGATCGAGCATGGTGGCCAAAATGTAGTGCTCTGATTTCAACAGATTGACCACCCGTGAATCCTTGTTAAGCGAATTAAGGGCTCCATCCACAAGTCCCACATGCCTAGCGGAATTGCTCCGTGTTAGCTCCTCCTTCAATGTCTCCAGCTTCTTCTGCAAAAGCCTGATGAGGGGAATGACCTGACTCAGGCTGGCAGTGTCTGAACTGACTTCACGTGTGGCAAGTTCAAAGGGCATCAGAACCTTGCACAATGTTGAAATCATTCTCCACTGCGCTTGAGACAGGTGCATTCCACCTCCTATATCGTGCTGAATTGTATAGGCTTGAATGGCCTTTTGCTGCTCCTCCAACCTCTGAAGCATATAGAGGGTTGAATTCCACCTCGTTACCACTTCTTGCTTCAGATGATGGCAGGGCAGGTTCAGTTGTTTTTGGTGGTGCTCCAGTCTTCTGTACGTGGTGCCTGTACGCCGAAAGTGCCCCGCAATTCTTCTGGCCACCGACAGCATCTCTTGCACACCCCTGTCGTTTTTAAAAAAATTCTGCACCACCAAATTCAAGGTATGTGCAAAACATGGGACGTGCTGGAATTTGCCCAGATTTAATGCACACACAATATTGCTGGCGTTGTCCGATGCCACAAATCCACAGGAGAGTCCAATTGGGGTAAGCCATTCCGCTATGATCTTCCTCAGTTGCCGTAAGAGGTTTTCAGCTGTGTGCGTATTCTGGAAAGCGGTGATACAAAGCGTAGCCTGCCTAGGAAAGAGTTGGCGTTTGCGAGATGCTGCTACTGGTGCCGCCGCTGCTGTTCTTGCGGCGGGAGTCCATACATCTACCCAGTGGGCTGTCACAGTCATATAGTCCTGACCCTGCCCTGCTCCACTTGTCCACATGTCCGTGGTTAAGTGGACATTGGGTACAACTGCATTTTTTAGGACACTGGTGAGTCTTTTTCTGACGTCCGTGTACATTCTCGGTATCGCCTGCCTAGAGAAGTGGAACCTAGATGGTATTTGGTAACGGGGGCACACTACCTCAAGAACTTGTCTAGTTCCCTGTGAACTAACGGCGGATACCGGACGCACGTCTAACACCAACATAGTTGTCAAGGCCTCAGTTATCCGCTTTGCAGCAGGATGACTGCTGTGATATTTCATCTTCCTCGCAAAGGACTGTTGGACAGTCAATTGCTTACTGGAAGTAGTACAAGTGGGCTTACGACTTCCCCTCTGGGATGACGATCGACTCCCAGCAGCAACAACAGCAGCGCCAGCAGCAGTAGGCATTACACTCAAGGATGCATCGGAGGAATCCCAGGCAGGAGAGGACTCGACAGAATTGCCAGTGACATGGCCTGCAGGACTATTGGCATTCCTGGGTAAGGAGGAAATTGACACTGAGGGAGTTGGTGGGGTGGTTTGCGTGAGTTTGGTTACAAGAGGAAGGGATTTACTGGTCAGTGGACTGCTTCCGCTGTCACCCAAAGTTTTTGAACTTGTCACTGACTTATTATGAATGCGCTGCAGGTGACGTATAAGGGAGGATGTTCCGAGGTGGTTAACGTCCTTACCCCTACTTATTACAGCTTGACAAAGGCAACACACGGCTTGACACCTGTTGTCCGCATTTCTGTTGAAATACTTCCACACCGAAGAGCTGATTTTTTTGGTATTTTCACCAGGCATGTCAATGGCCATATTCCTCCCACGGACAACAGGTGTCTCCCCGGGTGCCTGACTTAAACAAACCACCTCACCATCAGAATCCTCCTGGTCAATTTCCTCCCCAGCGCCAGCAACACCCATATCCTCCTCATCCTGGTGTACTTCAACACTGACATCTTCAATCTGACTATCAGGAACTGGACTGCGGGTGCTCCTTCCAGCACTTGCAGGGGGCGTGCAAATGGTGGAAGGCGCATGCTCTTCACGTCCAGTGTTGGGAAGGTCAGGCATCGCAACCGACACAATTGGAGTCGGACTCTCCTTGTGGATTTGGGATTTCGAAGAACGCACAGTTCTTTGCGGTGCTACTGCTTTTGCCATCTTGAGTCTTTTCATTTTTCTAGCGAGAGGCTGAGTGCTTCCATCCTCATGTGAAGCTGAACCACTAGCCATGAACATAGGCCAGGGCCTCAGCCGTTCCTTGCCACTCCGTGTGGTAAATGGCATATTGGCAAGTTTACGCTTCTCCTCCGACAATTTTATTTTAGGTTTTGGAGTCCTTTTTTTACTGATATTTGGTGTTTTGGATTTTACATGCTCTGTACTATGACATTGGGCATTGGCCTTGGCAGACGACGTTGCTGGCATTTCATCGTCTCGGCCATGACTAGTGGCAGCAGCTTCAGCACGAGGTGGAAGTGGATCTTGATCTTTCCCTAATTTTGGAACCTCAACATTTTTGTTCTCCATATTTTAATAGGCACAACTAAAAGGCACCTCAGGTAAACAATGGAGATGGATGGATACTAGTATACTTATGGATGGACTGCCGAGTGCCGACACAGAGGTAGCTACAGCCGTGGACTACCGTACTGTGTCTGCTGCTAATATAGACTGGATGATAATGAGATGAAATCAATATATATGTATATATAATATCACTAGTACTGCAGCCGGACAGGTATATATATTTATTATGTAATGACTGATGACGGACCTGCTGGACACTGTCAGCTCAGCAGCACTGCAGACTGCTACAGTAAGCTACTATAGTAGTATGTATAAAGAAGAAAGAAGAAAAAAAAAACACGGGTAGGTGGTATACAATTATGGATGGACTGCCGAGTGCCGACACAGAGGTAGCTACAGCCGTGGACTACCGTACTGTGTCTGCTGCTAATATAGACTGGATGATAATGAGATGAAATCAATATATATGTATATATAATATCACTAGTACTGCATCCGGACAGGTATATATATTTATTATGTATTGACTGATGACGGACCTGCTGGACACTGTCAGCTCAGCAGCACCGCAGACTGCTACAGTAAGCTACTATAGTAGTATGTATAAAGAAGAAAGAAAAAAAAAAAACCACGGGTAGGTGGTATACAATTATGGATGGACTGCCGAGTGCCGACACAGAGGTAGCTACAGCCGTGGACTACCGTACTGTGTCTGCTGCTAATATAGACTGGATGATAATGAGATGAAATCAATATATATGTATATATAATATCACTATTACTGCAGCCGGACAGGTATATATATTTATTATGTAATGACTGATGACGGACCTGCTGGACACTGTCAGCTCAGCAGCACCGCAGACTGCTACAGTAAGCTACTATAGTAGTATGTATAAAGAAGAAAGAAAAAAAAAACACGGGTAGGTGGTATACAATTATGGATGGACTGCCGAGTGCCGACACAGAGGTAGCTACAGCCGTGGACTACCGTACTGTGTCTGCTGCTAATATAGACTGGATGATAATGAGATGAAATCAATATATATGTATATATAATATCACTAGTACTGCAGCCGGACAGGTATATATATTTATTATGTAATGACTGATGACGGACCTGCTGGACACTGTCAGCTCAGCAGCACCGCAGACTGCTACAGTAAGCTACTATAGTAGTATGTATAAAGAAGAAAGAAAAAGAAAAAACCACGGGTAGGTGGTATACAATTATGGATGGACTGCCGAGTGCCGACACAGAGGTAGCTACAGCCGTGGACTACCGTACTGTGTCTGCTGATAATATAGACTGGATGATAATGAGATGAAATCAATATATATGTATATATAATATCACTAGTACTGCAGCCGGACAGGTATATATATTTATTATGTAATGACTGATGACGGACCTGCTGGACACTGTCAGCTCAGCAGCACCGCAGACTGCTACAGTAAGCTACTATAGTAGTATGTATAAAGAAGAAAGAAAAAAAAAAAACCACGGGTAGGTGGTATACAATTATGGATGGACTGCCGAGTGCCGACACAGAGGTAGCTACAGCCGTGGACTACCGTACTGTGTCTGCTGATAATATAGACTGGATGATAATGAGATGAAATCAATATATATGTATATATAATATCACTAGTACTGCAGCCGGACAGGTATATATATTTATTATGTAATGACTGATGACGGACCTGCTGGACACTGTCAGCTCAGCAGCACCGCAGACTGCCACAGTAAGCTACTAAGCTACTATAGTAGTATGTATAAAGAAGAAAGAAAAAAAAAACCACGGGTAGGTGGTATACAATTATGGATGGACTGCCGAGTGCCGACACAGAGGTAGCTACAGCCGTGGACTACCGTACTGTGTCTGCTGATAATATAGACTGGATGATAATGAGATGAAATCAATATATATGTATATATAATATCACTAGTACTGCAGCCGGACAGGTATATATATTTATTATGTAATGACTGATGACGGACCTGCTGGACACTGTCAGCTCAGCAGCACCGCAGACTGCTACAGTAAGCTACTATAGTAGTATGTATAAAGAAGAAAGAAAAAAAAAAAAACACGGGTAGGTGCTAGGTGGTATACAATATTATATATATATTATATACAATTATATATATATATATATATATATATTAAACTCATAAACTGGTGGTGATTATTAAACTGGTGGTCAGGTCACTGGTCACACTATCAGCAACTTGCAAGTAGTACTCCTGAGTCCTAAGCAGACAATCACAATATATATTATACTGGTGGTCAGTGTGGTCACAAACAATGGCAGTGTGGCACTCTGGCAGCAAAAGTGTGCACTGTACGTTATATGTACTCCTGAGTCCTGAGTCCTGCTCTCAGACTCTAACTGCTCCCCACTGTCAGTGTCTCCCCCACAAGTCAGATAATACAGTCACACTATCTCTATCACTTCAGCAAGTACTAGTAGTAGTAGTACTCCTCCTAATGCTCCCCAAAATTACTACTGTGTCTCTCTCTGTCTCACTCTCTTCTCGAATCTCTATAAACGGAGAGGACGCCAGCCACGTCCTCTCCCTATGAATCTCAATGCACGTGTGAAAATGGCGGCGACGCGCGGCTCCTTATATAGAATCCGAGTCTCGCGATAGAATCCGAGCCTCGCGAGAATCCGACAGCGTGATGATGACGTTCGGGCGCGCTCGGGTTAACCGAGCAAGGCGGGAAGATCCGAGTTGCTCGGACCCGTGTAAAAAAAACTGAAGTTCGGGCGGGTTCGGATTCCGAGGAACCGAACCCGCTCATCTCTACTCCAGATCCGAAGTTCATTGCACTCATCTTAGTCTTAATAATAGACTTCTAATGTACGGAAACATCCCAATACAGGAGCACTCTCCACTGCACACTTCTCACTGCAGCAGTCACGTAACATCCAAACGCACTCCCCCTCTTGTCCTCTGCCAGGGGGTCTCTCTCTCTCTCTCTAAAACTGCAAGCTTTGTTACTACAGCTGCAGTCACTTGCATGAGGCAACATCATGCCTCTCTTATGAGCTTCCTTGCTATCGGGGGGCACCTGGAGAGGGCCTCTATACTACAGGGCTTTCTCCTTCTTTTCAGGTGGTGGGGCACTTCAAAGGGGGCCCTTTACTTATTGGGCTTTTCCCTTGCATTAACTGTGCCCTTGTAGCAGTGCCATGCAACCCTTCCTAATGACAGGGTACCGCGGGACCCTCCTACCTCCCGCACCGCGACCCGAGCTAAAATGAGTGCCACTCTCCTCATGGAAGCAGGGTACCTGAGTCTTTATAGACTCAGGTCCCATAGTCAGGGGCTGCATCAGCGGGCGGGATGCGCCGCTAGGCCATGCCCCTATGCAGCTAACTTCCCCCTGCACTCCTGGTGATTGACTGGTGACATCACCTGGAGGCTGGGCTTAATTGCGGCAGTGTCGGGAGTGAGGCTTAGAAATGGGGGAAGAGCTTAAGCCCGGAGCTGCTGGGTATGACATATGCCACAGAGTGACCCCAATTCACAGAGTGTCTGTGAATCACATTACATGGCATAGAGTGCCCTCAATTTATATTATATGTAACAGAGTGCCCGTGATTCACATTATATGCCAGAGAGTGCCCGTGATTCACATTACATGCCACAGAGTGCCCCTAATTCATACTACTTGCCACAGAGTGCCCCCAATTCACATGATATGCCAGAGTGCCCCCAATTCACATTGCATGGCACAGAGCATTCCCAATCCACATTACATACTACAGAGTGTCCCCATTTCATATTATATGCCACAGAGTGCCTGTGATTCACATTATATGCCACAGAGTGCCGTGACTCACATTACATGCCACAGAATGCTCCCAATTCATATTATATGCCACACAGTGCCATAATTCAAATAATAAGCTGCACAGTGGCCACAATTCACACTATAGGCCGCACAGTGCCCATAATTCACAATATATGCATAGTGCCCCCAATTCATATTATATGCCACAGAGTGCCCCAAATTCAGATTATATGATGCACAGTGCCAGTAATTCACATAATGGGGGTCATTCTGAGTTGATCGCTCACTAGCAGTTTTTAGCAGCCGTGCAAACGCATAGTCGCCTCCCACTGCGGAGTGTATTTTCACTTTTCAGAAGTGCAAACGCTTGTGCAGCAGAATGCCTGCAAAAAATGTTTGTGCAAAACAAGACAAGCCCGATAGTTGCTCTTCGTGTGCGTTGATTCTAACGATGGAGGGCCGGCTTTTGACGTCACACACCAGCCCAGCGAACGCCCAGCCACGCCTGTGTTTTTTCTGGCACGCCTACGTTTTTCTAAGCACTCCCTGAAAACGGTCAGTTGACACCCAGAAACGCCCACTTCATGTCAATCTTTCTGCGTTCGGCCGTGTGTCTGGAATGTTCGTTACACTCTGTGCAAACCCACGATGCTCATTGTACCTGTATGACACGCCTGCGCATTGCGGTGCATACGCATGCACAGAAATGCTGATTTTTAGCCTGATCGCTGCACTGCAAACAACAGCAGCTAGCGATCAACTCGGAATGACCCCCCGTATACCACACAGTGCAGTTCACATTATATGCCGCATAGTGAACCCAAATCACATTCTATGCCATAGAGTGCTCATAATTCACATTATACAGTATGCCACACAGTGATCCCAATTCACATTATATGATGCACAGTGCCCATAATTTACATTATATGCCACACAGTGCCTGCAATTCATAAATTCACAATTCATAGTTACATAATTAATGAGGTTGAAAAGAGGCAAAATGCCCCTTGGTTCAACCTGTATTCTGTGTTAGGATGTTCACATTATAATTAGTGATGAGCGGGTTCGGTTCCTCGGAATCCGAACCCCCCCGAACTTCACCCATTTTACACGGTTCCGAGGCAGACTCGGATCCTCCCGTCTTGCTCGGTTAACCCGAGCGCGCCCGAACGTCATCATCCCGCTGTCGGATTCTCGCGAGATTCGTATTCTATATAAGGAGCCTGCGCGTCGCCGCCATTTTCACTCGTGCATTGGAGATGATAGGGAGAGGACGTGCAGCGTTCTCTCAGTTGTGTTCAGTGTGCTGCAAATATCTGTGCTCAGTGTGCTGCAAATATCTGTGCTCAGTGTGCTTGCAAATATCTGTGCTCAGTGTGCTGAAAATATCTACGTTCTCTGCCTGAAAAATGCTCCATATCTGTGCTGCATTGTAGTATATAGTAGGAGGACAGTGCAGAATTTTGTTGACCAGTGACCACCAGTATTATATCAGTACGGTACAGTAGTCCACTGCTCTACCTACCTCTGTGTCATCAAGTATACTATCCATCCATACCTGTGGTGCATTTTAGTTGTGCGTAGTATATATAGTAGGAGGACAGTGCAGAATTTTGCTGAGCACCAGTATATAATATATAACAGTACGGTACAGTAGTCCACTGCTCTACCTACCTCTGTGTCGTCAAGTAGACTATCCATACCTGTGGTGCATTTTAGTTGTGCGCAGTATATATAGTAGGAGGACAGTGCAGAATTTTGCTGACCACCAGTATATAATATATAGCAGTACGGTACAGTAGTCCACTGCTCTACCTCTGTGTCGTCAAGTATACTACAAAAGTTCAGTAAAATGACCCAAAAATCAAAATTAAAAGCGTCGGATGAGAAGCGTAAACTTGCCAATATGCCATTTACGACACGGAGTGGCAAGGAACGGCTGAGGCCCTGGCCTATGTTCATGGCTAGTGGTTCAGATTCACATGAGGATGGGAGCACTCATCCTCTCGCTAGAAAACTGCAGTGCCACTCCTAGATGAGCCAGGTGTTTGTGTCGGCCACTTGTGTCGCTTAGTTTAGTCACACAGCTACCTCATTGCACCTCTTTTTTTCTTTGCATCATGTGCTGTTTGGGGACTATTTTTTAAATCTGCCATCCTGTCTGACACTGCAGTGCCACTCCTAGATGGGCCAGGTGTTTGTGTCGGCCACTTGTGTCGCTTAGCTTAGCGATCCAGCGACCTTGGTGCACCTCTTTTTTTCTTTGCATCATGTGCTGTTTGGGGACTATTTTTTAAATCTGCCATCCTGTCTGACACTGCAGTGCCACTCCTAGATGGGCCAGGTGTTTGTGTCGGCCACTTGTGTCGCTTAGCTTAGTCACACAGCTACCTCATTGCACCTCTTTTTTTCTTTGCATCATGTGCTGTTTGGGGACTATTTTTTAAATCTGCCATCCTGTCTGACACTGCAGTGCCACTCCTAGATGGGCCAGGTGTTTGTGTCGGCCACTTGGGTCGCTTAGCTTAGCCATCCAACGACTTCCGTGCAAATTTTAGGACTAAAAATAATATTGTGAGGTGTGAGGTGTTCAGAATAGACTGGAAATGACAAATGAGTGGAAATTATGGTTATTGAGGTTAATAATACTATGGGATCAAAATGACCCCCAATTTCTACGATTTAAGCTGTTTTTGAGGGTTTTTTGTAAAAAAACACCCGAATCCAAAACACACCCGAATCCGACAAAAAAATTTCAGGGAGGTTTTGCCAAAACGCGTCCGAATCCAAGACACGGGCGCGGAACCGAATCCAAAACCAAAACACAAAACCCGAAAAATTTCCGGTGCACATCACTAATTATAATGCACCTGCTGAAGTAATGGTTTAGTACCAATTGACAACTATGATTCTTACCACTCCCAGATATTTAATGTCAATATGTTAAATGCTATAGCCCTGGATACATTTTCCATTTAGAAATTTGTCCAATCGGTTTTTAAATGCATTTACAGAGTCTTCCATTATTACCTTCTCCGGCAGGGAGTTCCAAATCTTTATTACCCTTACCGTGAAGAACCCTTTCCTACGTTGTGTATGGAATTTTCTTTCCTCTAGTCTCAGCAAGTGCCCAGCCCATGTGTCCTATACAGAGTTCTTTTAATAAACAAATCCCCTGCTAACTCCTTGTAATGACCCTTTACATATTTGAAAAAATTAATAATGTCTCCTCTTAGAAGCCTCTTTTCTAGTGTATACATATTTAACCTAGAAAGCCTTTCCTTGTACTCCAGTGTCTCTAACCCTTTAATCAATTTAGTAGCTCGCCTTTGAACTCTTTCTAGTTCCCCGATATCTTTTTTATAATATGGTGCCCAAAATGTAACACAATATTCCAGGTGCGGACGTACCAATGATTTGTACAGCGGCAGGGTTACATCCTCATCCCTTGTCTCAATGCCCCGTTTTTTACACGCAAGCACTTTACTTGTCTTCTTTGCTGCATTTTGACATTGAGTACTGTTATTAAGTCTATTATCTATGATCACCACCAAATCTTTTTCCACCACATTTACCCCTATATTTTACCCATTTAGAGTGTAGGTTGCAAGTGTGTTTATGTCCCAAAATGCATAACTTTGCATTTTTCTATATTGAACCTCATTCTCCATTTAAACGCCCAGGTTTCAAGTTTAAATAAGTCATTCTGTAGAGACTCCACATCGCTTTCTGAATTAATTACCTTACACAGTTTAGTATCATCTGCAAAGATTGACACTGTGCTTTCCATGCGTATTCCTAGATCATTGATAAATATATTGAACAGTAGCAGGCCAAGTATGGACCCTTGCGGTATTCCGCTGAATACTGGTGCCCAGCTGGAGAACACCCCATTGACCACTACTCATTGTACTCTGTTATGCAACCAATTACTTATCCATGTACAAATAGTATATCCTAGGCCAAGTTCCCTTAATTTGAGGATCAGTCTCCTTGAGGCACTGTATCGAAGGCTTTTGCAAAATCTAAATACACCACATCCACTGCTTTTCCCTGGTTGAGATTCTTGCTCACTTCCTCGTAGAAACTAATTGAGTTAGTTTGACATGATCTGTCCCTTACAAACCCATGCTGACTTTTGCTAATAATCGTAGTAGCCTGCAGATAATCCTCTATGTTATCCCTCAAAATGCCTTCCAATATTTAACCACTATAGAGGTTAAACTAAATGGTCTGTAGTTACCAGGATTATTTTTAGTTCCCTTATTAAATAAAGACCCTACCTCAGCTATGCGCCAATCCTTTGGTACCATGCCTGATCTAATTCAACTATGGAAAATCAAGAATAGGGGTTTTGCTAGCTGTGACCTAAACTCCATAATAACCCTTGGATTGAAAACCATCTGGGCCTGGTGATTTATTAATCTTTATGTTGCTTAGTCTCTCCAGGACTACTTCCTCACTGAAACAAGCATCAAGCTAAGAGTCATTATCATTATGCACTATCATTATGCACTACTTTCACCGTCTGATCCTCCCTGGTGAATACTGAGGAAAAACAATTGTTCAGTATTTCCACTTTTATTTTGTCATCGTTTATCAAAGCTCCCATTTCATCTTTTAATGGGCCTACGTTTTCCTTCTTTAACCTTTTACTGTTTATGTATTTATAAAACTTTTTAGGATTGGTTTTACTTTCTATAGCGATTTGCTTTTCGTGTACAATTTTAGCTGCTCTTATTACTTTTTTGCATCCTTTATTGCATTCCTTATAATACTGGAATGACTTCTCCCCTCCATTAGATTTAAATGTTTTGAAAGCACACCTCTTTTTAGCGACAGCTTCTTTGACCTCTTTATTAAGCCACATTGGTTTGTTTTTAATACTCCTGCGTTTACTGCTCATGAGAATGAATTTGTGAATATTGCTATCAAGCAAGCCTTTTAAAGCATCCCACATTTCCATTGTGTCTTTACCATGAAACAAAACTTCCCAGTCAATGTCGTTTAGTGCCCGTATCAGCATATTGAAGTTAGCTTTTCGAAAGTTAAATGTTTTGGTTGATCACTTATAGCTATGTTTCTTGAAACAGATGTCGAATGTGATCATATAGTGGTCACTGTTTCCCAAGGTCTCCCCAACTTTAGTGTTTGGTATAATGTCCACATTATTGGTAATAACTAGGTCCAGAAAAGTTTTACCTCTAGTTGGGTCCTCGACTAAATGAGTCAAGTATTGATACTTTAATGTATTTAAGAACCTGCTTCTTCTAGTTTTTACACATGAATCGTTACTCCAATTTATATCAGGATAGTTAAATTCCCCTATCACTAGGATGTCCCCCAATCCCGCAGCTTTTTCAATTTACTGTAAGAGTTGTTCCTCCTCATGTATGCTAATATCCGCACAGTGCCCGCAATTCACATTATATGCTGAGCACAGTGGGCCAAAATAGCACTATCTACACTTTGATTATTATGGTGGGAGAGCCTGCAGGGGACAGGGAGTACCTCTGTGTAGTGCTCCACAGCTGTCCGATATATTCATGCCCAGCCTTCTTCTGTGCATGCAATGCAAGACAGTGGAAGCAGCAGAGACCAGGGAGGAAGGAAGACCGTTAAGAGGAAGAGAGTTGTGAGCGGGGCTAATGCAGAGCACAGAGGGAAGGAAAGCTGATCAGGTGGTGGGGGGATCTGAGTGGGGAACCTGTCACTCTGCCCCCTGCCCAGCCAGCCATTGATAATAATAATAATAATAATAATAATAATATCAGTGAGAATAATGAACATCAGAAGTGGCTGAATATCATCATCAACTTCAGTACATACTTTGCACTAGGGAAGAGTACCCACAAGTTAAATGACTACTGGTAGGCAGATATGTATCTTTATAGCATAAACAAATACATACATGTTCAGTTTTAAAAAAAAATATTATTTATATTAAATGAAAATGAACAGCATATAATTATGTACAATTATACCATTGTACTGAGAAATGTTACTATAACGATAATTTATTTGGGCAGTCTTTGCCCTAGTAATGAAATACCACGGTTATGTTCATATGATTAACAATTGAGCACCATGGATGGGTTTTTAAGTGTAATATTAAGCATGATATCGCTATGGAAGACCGGTGTTAGATATTGTTGCGAGATATTGGAGGCTGGTGGTTAAAATGGAAATCCAGATTAGGAATAAAATCTAATTATGTGGACGTTGAGCTTGATTCATTTACAGTAGCTCTAGCAACTTTCACGTAGTTGCCCATACTGCACATGGGCAGTATGGGTCCTGTGTCCTCGAACACAGTAAGGCTGCAGATGTCAGGTGATTGACAGTCCCCAGCCGTACGGGGGCTGGGAGGGTGGGGGTGGGGGGCGGGTGTTGCTTCTATTTGGGAGTGCCAAGGCCAGAGTCTCCCAACAGAGATTTACTGGCATCAGCGACAGAACTGCAGCGGCCAGCTGGCGTTACCTCATTGGACACACAGCCAGCCAATAGTGTTGCAGAGTGATCCGATGCTGCATTCTCGGACACAGCAGGGGATCACACATGCATGCAGGAGGCATCAGGGGCGTAGCCAGAACTTTGTGGGCCCCATAGCATCATTTTGAAGGGGCCCCATCCCAATGCTTCTAGAGAGACACTTCTCTGCAGCAGTTGTTAATTGTATGCCCTGTAATAGTGCCCTAGTTCATTTTCTGAACCATGGTAGTGCCTTATTTAATGTTATACCCCATAGTAGTGCCCTACTTTCTTTTATGAATCGCAGTAGTGCTTAAGTTCACCCTATGTCACATTTCAGAGCTGCCAGTACACATTATGCCACACAGTACCCCCAATTCACATTATGATATATAATGCTCCCCATTCATATTGTGCCTCATTACAGTGCCCCGGTTCATATTATATAACATTTAAATCCCCTCCAGTTCATTTTATAACACACTACAATGAGCAGGTCCAGGGGCATACCTAGATATTTTGCAGGCCCCAAGGAAAAAGTTTGAAAGGACCCCTACGTACCACCCTATGGCGAAAAATGTATATAACACATGCAACTTTTATTGGGAAGGTGGGCCCCTCTCAGCTTTGGGCCCCACAGCAGCTGTACTGCCTGCACCTATGGTAGCTACGTCCTTGGGAGGCATCTATTTATACCTCCTTACTTGGAAGTAGTGATGTGCACCGGAAATTTTTCGGGTTTTGTGTTTTGGTTTTGGATTCGGTTCCGCGGCCGTGTTTTGGATTCGGACGCGTTTTGGCAAAACCTCCCTGAAATTTTTATGTCGGATTCGGGTGTGTTTTGGATTCGGGTGTTTTTTTACAAAAAAACCCCTCAAAAACAGCTTAAATCATAGAATTTGGGGGTCATTTTGATCCCATAGTATTATTAACCTCAATAACCATAATTTCCACTCATTTCCAGTCTATTCTGAACACCTCACAGCTCACAATATTATTTTTAGTCCTAAAATTTGCACCGAGGTCGCTGGATGGCTAAGCTAAGCGACACAAGTGGCCGACACAAACACGTGGCCCATCTAGGAGTGGCACTGCAGTGTCAGACAGGATGGCACTTCAAAAAAATTGTCCCCAAACAGCACATGATGCAAAGAAAAAGAGAGGCGCACCAAGGTCACTGTGTGACTAAGCTAAGCGACACAAGTGGCCGACACAAACACCTGGCCCATCTAGGAGTGGCACTACAGTGTCAGGCAGGATGGCACTTCAAAAAAATTGTCCCCAAACAGCATATGATGCAAAGAAAAAAAGAGGTGCACCAAGGTCGCTGTGTGACTAAGCTAAGCGACACAAGTGGCCGACACAAACACCTGGCCCATCTAGGAGTGGCACTGCAGTGTCAGACAGGATGGCACTTCAAAAAAATTGTCCCCAAACAGCACATGATGCAAAGAAAAAAAGAGGTGCACCAAGGTCGCTGTGTGACTAAGCTAAGCGACCAAAGTGGCCGACACAAACACCTGGCCCATCTAGGAGTGGCACTGCAGTTTTCTAGCGAGAGGATGAGTGCTTCCATCCTCATGTGAATCTGAACCACTAGCCATGAACATAGGCCAGGGCCTCAGCCGTTCCTTGCCACTCCGTGCCGTAAATGGCATATTGGCAAGTTTACGCTTCTCATCAGACGCTTTCAATTTTGATTTTTGGGTCATTTTACTGAACTTTTGTTTTTTTGGATTTTACATGCTCTCTACTATGACATTGGGCATCGGCCTTGGCAGACGACGTTGATGGCATTTCATCGTCTCGGCCATGACTAGTGGCAGCAGCTTCAGCACGAGGTGGAAGTGGATCTTGATCTTTCCCTATTTTAACCTCCACATTTTTGTTCTCCATTTTTTAATGTGTGGAATTATATGCCAGTATCAATACCAATGGCCTACTACTATATATACTAGAGATGTGCGGGTTCGGTTCCTCGGAAACCGAACCCCCCCCCCCGAACTTCACCCATTTTACACGGGTCCGAGGCATATTCGGATTCTCCCGTATGGCTCGGTTAACCCGAGCGCGCCCGAACGTCATCATCCCGCTGTCGGATTCTCGCGAGATTCGGATTCTATATAAGCAGCCGCGCGTCGCCGCCATTTTCACTCGTGCATTGGAAATGTTAGGGAGAGGACGTGGCTGGCGTCCTCTCCGTTTATTGTTGAACTTGATTGTGCTTTATTGCTTAATTGTGGGGAGGACTGGGGAGCAGCTGTATAATATAGGAGGAGTACAGTGCAGAGTTTTGCTGATCAGTGACCACCAGTTTTATCCGTTCTCTGCCTGAAAAAAACGCTCCTTATCTGTGCTCAGTGTGCTGCATATATCTGTGCTCACACTGCTTAATTGTGGGGACTGGGGAGCAGCTGTATTATATAGCAGGAGTACAGTGCAGAGTTTTGCTGACCAGTGACCACCAGTATACGTTGTCTGCCTGAAAAACACTCCATATCTGTGCTCAGTGTGCTGCTTTATTGTGGGGACTGGGGACCACCAGTATAATATTATATGAGAGGAGTACAGTGCAGAGTTTTGCTGACCAGTGACCACCAGTCTACGTTGTCTGCCTGAAAAACACTCCATATATGTGCTGAATTGTAGACAGTATATAGTAGGAGTACAGTGCATAATTTTGCTGACCACCAGTATATAATATATAGGAGTACGGTACAGAAGGCCACTGCTGTACCTACCTCTGTGTCGTCAAGTATACTATCCATCCTTACCTGTGGTGCATTTCATTTTTGCACAGTTTGCTGACCACCAGTATATAATATATAGCAGTAAGGTACAGTAGGCCACTGCTGTACCTACCTCTGTGTCGTCAAGTATACTATCCATCCATACCTGTGGTGCATTTCATTTTTGCACAGTTTGCTGACCACCAGTATATAATATATAGCAGTACGGTACAGTAGGCCACTGCTGTACCTACCTCTGTGTCATCAAGTATACTATCCATCCATACCTGTGGTGCATTTCAGTTTTGCACAGTTTGCTGACCACCAGTATATACTATATATAGCAGTACGGTACAGTAGGCCACTGCTGTACCTACCTCTGTGTCGTCAAGTATACTATCCATCCATACCTGTGATGCATTTCAGTTTTGCAGTTTGCTGACCACCAATATATAATATATAGCATTACGGTACAGTAGGCCACTGCTGTACCTACTTCTGTGTCGTCACGTATACTATCCATCCATACCTGTGGTGCATTTCAGTTTTGCACAGTTTGCTGACCACCAGTATATAATATATAGCAGTACGGTACAGTAGGCCACTGCTGTACCTACCTCTGTATCGTCAAGTATACTATCCATCCATACCTGTGGTGCATTTCAGTTTTGCACAGTTTGCTGACCACCCGTATATAATATATAGCAGTACGGTACAGTAGGCCACTGCTGTACCTACCTCTGTGTCGTCAAGTATACTATCCATCCATACCTGTGGTGCATTTCAGTTTTGCACAGTTTGCTGACCACCAGTATATAATATATAGCAGTACGGTACAGTAGGCCACTTCTGTACCTACCTCTGTGTCGTCAAGTATACTATCCATCCATACCTGTGGTGCATTTCAGTTTTGCACAGTTTGCTGACCACCCGTATATAATATATAGCAGTACGGTACAGTAGGCCACTGCTGTACCTACCTCTGTGTCGTCAAGTATACTATCCATCCATACCTGTGGTGCATTTCAGTTTTGCACAGTTTGCTGACCACCAGTATATAATATATAGCAGTACGGTACAGTAGGCCACTGCTGTACCTACCTCTGTGTCGTCAAGTATACTATCCATCCATACCTGTGACCTGTGGTGCATTTCAGTTTTGCACAGTTTGCTGACCACCAGTATATAATATATATAACAGTACGGTACAGTAGTCCACTGCTGTACCTACCTCTGTGTCGTCAAGTATACTATCCATCCATACCTGTGGTGCATTTCATTTTTGCACAGTTTGCTGACCACCAGTATATAATATATAGCAGTACGGTACAGTAGGCCACTGCTGTACCTACCTCTGTGTCGTCAAGTATACTATCCATCCATACCTGTGGTGCATTTCATTTTTGCACAGTTTGCTGACCACCAGTATATAATATATAGCAGTACGGTACAGTAGGCCACTGCTGTACCTACCTCTGTGTCGTCAAGTATACTATCCATCCATACCTGTGGTGCATTTCATTTTTGCACAGTTTGCTGACCACCAGTATATAATATATAGCAGTACGGTACAGTAGGCCACTGCTGTACCTACCTCTGTGTCGTCAAGTATACTATCCATCCATACCTGTGGTGCATTTCATTTTTGCACAGTTTGCTGACCACCAGTATATAATATATAGCAGTACGGTACAGTAGGCCACTGCTGTACCTACCTCTGTGTCATCAAGTATACTATCCATCCATACCTGTGGTGCATTTCAGTTTTGCACAGTTTGCTGACCACCAGTATATAATATATATAGCAGTACGGTACAGTAGGCCACTGCTGTACCTACCTCTGTGTCGTCAAGTATACTATCCATCCATACCTGTGGTGCATTTCAGTTTTGCAGTTTGCTGACCACCAATATATAATATATAGCATTACGGTACAGTAGGCCACTGCTGTACCTACTTCTGTGTCGTCAAGTATACTATCCATCCATACCTGTGGTGCATTTCAGTTTTGCACAGTTTGCTGACCACCAGTATATAATATATAGCAGTACGGTACAGTAGGCCACTGCTGTACCTACCTCTGTATCGTCAAGTATACTATCCATCCATACCTGTGGTGCATTTCAGTTTTGCACAGTTTGCTGACCACCCATATATAATATATAGCAGTACGGTACAGTAGGCCACTGCTGTACCTACCTCTGTGTCGTCAAGTATACTATCCATCCATACCTGTGGTGCATTTCAGTTTTGCACAGTTTGCTGACCACCCGTATATAATATATAGCAGTACGGTACAGTAGGCCACTGCTGTACCTACCTCTGTGTCGTCAAGTATACTATCCATCCATACCTGTGGTGCATTTCAGTTTTGCACAGTTTGCTGACCACCAGTATATAATATATAGCAGTACGGTACAGTAGGCCACTGCTGTACCTACCTCTGTGTCGTCAAGTATACTATCCATCCATACCTGTGACCTGTGGTGCATTTCAGTTTTGCACAGTTTGCTGACTACCAGTATATAATATATATAACAGTACGGTACAGTAGGCCACTGCTCTACCTACCTCTGTGTCGTCAAGTATACTATCCATCCATACCTGTGGTGCATTTCAGTTTTGCACAGTTTGCTGACCACCAGTATATAATATATAGCAGTACGGTACAGTAGGCCACTGCTCTACCTACCTCTGTGTCGACAAGTATACTATCCATCCATAAACTTGGTGCATTTCAGTTTTGCACAGTTTGCTGACCACCAGTATATAATATATAGCAGTATGGTACAGTAGGCCACTGCTCTAGCTACCTCTGTGTCGTCAAGTATACTATCCATCCATACCTGTGGTGCATTTCAGTTTTGCACAGTTTGCATACCAACAGTATATAATATATAGCAGTACGGTACAGTAGGCCACTGCTCTACCTGCCTCTGTGTCGTCAAGTATACTATCCATCCATACCTGTGGTGCATTTCAGTTGTGCGCAGTATATATAGTAGTAGGCCATTGCTATTGATACTGGCATATAATTCCACACATTAAAAAATGGAGAACAAAAATGTGGAGGGTAAAATAGGGAAAGATCAAGATCCACTTCCACCTCGTGCTGAAGCTGCTGCCACTAGTCATGGCCGAGACGATGAAATGCCATCAACGTCGTCTGCCAAGGCCGATGCCCAATGACATAGAAGAGAGCATGTAAAATCCAAAAAACAAAAGTTCAGTAAAATGACCCAAAAATCAAAATTAAAAGCGTCTGAGGAGAAGCGTAAACTTGCCAATATGCCATTTACGACACGGAGTGGCAAGGAACGGCTGAGGCCCTGGCCTATGTTCATGGCTAGTGGTTCAGCTTCACATGAGGATGGAAGCCCTCATCCTCTCACTAGAAAAATGAAAAGACTTAAGCTGGCAAAAGCACAACAAAGAACTGTGCGTTCTTCTAAATCACAAATCCCCAAGGAGAGTCCAATTGTGTCGGTTGCGATGCCTGACCTTCCCAACACTGGACGGGAAGAGCTTGCGCCTACCACCATTTGCACGCCCCCTGCAAGTGCTGGAAGGAGCACCCGCAGTATAGTTCCTGATAGTCAAATTGAAGATGTCACTGTTGAAGTACACCAGGATGAGGATATGGGTGTTGCTGGCGCTGGGGAGGAAATTGACAAGGAGGATTCTGATGGTGAGGTGGTTTGTTTAAGTCAGGCACCCGGGGAGACACCTGTTGTCCGTGGGACGAATATGGCCATTGACATGCCTGGTCAAAATACAAAAAAAATCACCTCTTCGGTGTGGAATTATTTCAACACAAATGCGGACAACAGGTGTCAAGCCGTGTGTTGCCTTTGTCAAGCTGTAATAAGTAGGGGTAAGGACGTTAACCACCTAGGAACATCCTCCCTTATACGTCACCTGGACCGCATTCATCAGAAGTCAGTGACAAGTTCAAAAACTTTGGATGACAGCGGAAGCAGTCCACTGACCACTAAATCCCTTCCTCTTGTAACCAAGCTCCTGCAAACCACACCACCAACTCCCTCAGTGTCAATTTCCACCTTACACAGGAAAGCCAATAGTCCTGCAGGCCATGTCACTGGCAAGTATGACGGGTCCTCTCCTGCCTGGGATTCCTCCGATGCATCCTTGAGTGTAATGCCTACTGCTGCTGGCGCTGCTGTTGTTGCTGCTGGGAGTCGATCGTCATCCCAGAGGGGAAGTCGGAAGACCACTTGTACTACTTCCAGTAAGCAATTGACTGTCCAACAGTCCTTTGCGAGGAAGATGAAATATCACAGCAGTCATCCTGCTGCAAAGCGTATAACTCAGGCCTTGGCAGCCTGGGCGGTGAGAAACGTGGTTCCGGTATCCACCGTTAATTCAGAGGCAACTAGAGACTTGATTGAGGTACTGTGTCCCCGGTACCAAATACCATCTAGGTTCCATTTCTCTAGGCAAGCGATACCGAAAATGTACACAGACGTCAGAAAAAGAGTCACCAGTGTCCTAAAAAATGCAGTTGTATCCAATGTCCACTTAACCATGGACATGTGGACAAGTGGAGCAGGGCAGACTCAGGACTATATGACTGTGACAGCCCACTGGGTAGATGTATTGCCTCCCGCAGCAAGAACAGCAGCAGCGGCACCAGTAGCAGCATCTCGCAAACGCCAACTCGTTCCTAGGCAGGCTACGCTTTGTATCACCGCTTTCCAGAAGAGGCACACAGCTGACAACCTCTTACGGAAACTGAGGAACATCATCGCAGAATGGCTTACCCCAATTGGACTCTCCTGGGGATTTGTGACATCGGACAACGCCAGCAATATTGTGCGTGCATTACATCTGGGCAAATTCCAGCACGTCCCATGTTTTGCACATACATTGAATTTGGTGGTGCAGAATTATTTAAAAAACGACAGGGGCGTGCAAGAGATGCTGTCGGTGGCCCGAAGAATTGCGGGCCACTTTTGGCATTCAGCCACCGCATACCGAAGACTGGAGCACCACCAAGCATTCCTGAACCTGCCCTGCCATCATCTGAAGCAAGAGGTGGTAACGAGGTGGAGTTCAACCCTCTATATGCTTCAGAGGATGGAGGAGCAGCAAAAGGTTATTCAAGCCTATACATCTGCCCACGATATAGGCAAAGGAGGGAGAATGCACCTGACTCAAGCGCAGTGAAGAATGATTTCAACGTTGTGCAAGGTTCTGCAACCCTTTGAACTTGCCACACGTGAAGTCAGTTCAGACACTGCCAGCCTGAGTCAGGTCATTCCCCTCATCAGGCTTTTGCAGAAGAAGCTGGAGACATTGAAGGAGGAGCTAAAACAGAGCGATTCCGCTAGGCATGTGGGACTTGTGGATGGAGCCCTTAATTCGCTTAACCAGGATTCACGGGTGGTCAATCTGTTGAAATCAGAGCACTACATTTTGGCCACCGTGCTCGATCCTAGATTTAAAACCTACGTTGTATCTCTCTTTCCAGCAGACACAAGTCTGCAGAGGTTCAAAGACCTGCTGGTGAGAAAATTGTCAAGTCAAGCGGAACGTGACCCGTCAACATCTCCTCCTTCACATTCTCCCGCAACTGGGGGTGCGAGGAAAAGGCTAAGAATTCCGAGCCCACCCGCTGGCGGTGATGCAGGGCAGTCTGGAGCGAGTGCTGACATCTGGTCCGGACTGAAGGACCTGCCAACGATTACTGACATGTCGTCTACTGTCACTGCATATGATTCTCTCACCATTGAAAAAATGGTGGAGGATTATATGAGTGACCGCATCCAAGTAGGCACGTCAGACAGTCCGTACATATACTGGCAGGAAAAAGAGGCAATTTGGAGGCCCTTGCACAAACTGGCTTTATTCTACCTAAGTTGCCCTCCCTCCAGTGTGTACTCCGAAGAGTGTTTAGTGTAGCTGCTCACCTTGTCAGCAATCGGCGTACGAGGTTTCTTCCAGAAAATGTGGAGAAGATGATGTTCATCAAAATGAATTATAATCAATTCCTCCGTGGAGACATTCACCAGCAGCAATTGCCTCCAGAAAGTACACAGGGACCTGAGATGGTGGATTCCAGTGGGGACGAATTAATAATCTGTGAGGAGGGGGATGTACACAGTGAAAGGGGTGAGGAATCGGAGGATGATGATGAGGTGGACATCTTGCCTCTGTAGAGCCAGTTTGTGCAAGGAGAGATTGATTGCTTCTTTTTTTTGGTGGGGGCCCAAACCAACCAGTCATTTCAGTCACAGTCGTGTGGCAGACCCTTTCGCTGAAATGATGGGTTCGTTAAAGTGTGCATGTCCTGTTTATACAACATAAGGGTGGGTGGGAGGGCCCAAGGACAATTCCATCTTGCACCTCTTTTTTTCTTTCATTTTTCTTTGCATCATGTGCTGTTTGGGGACAATTTTTTTGAAGTGCCATCCTGCCTGACACTGCAGTGCCACTCCTAGATGGGCCAGGTGTTTGTGTCGGCCACTTGGGTCGCTTAGCTTAGTCACACAGCGACTTTGGTGCGCCTCTTTTTTTCTTTGCATCATGTGCTGTTTGGGGACAATTTTTTTGAAGTGCCATCCTGTCTGACACTGCAGTGCCACTCCTAGATGGGCCAGGTGTTTGTGTCGGCCACTTGGGTCGCTTAGCTTAGTCACACAGCTACCTCATTGCGCCTCTTTTTTCTTTGCATCATGTGCTGTTTGGGGACAATTTTTTTAATCTGCCATCCTGTCTGACACTGCAGTGCCACTCCTAGATGGGTCAGGTGTTTGTGTCGGCCACTTGAGTCGCTTAGCTTAGTCACACAGCTACCCCATTGCGCCTCTTTTTTTCTTTGCATCATGTGCTGTTTGGGGACAATTTTTTTAATCTGCCATCCTGTCTGACACTGCAGTGCCACTCCTAGATGGGCCAGGTGTTTGTGTCGGCCACTTGGGTCGCTTAGCTTAGCCTTCCAGCGACCTTGGTGCACCTCTTTTTTTCTTTGCATCATCTGCTGTTTGGGGACAAATTTTTTAATCTGCCATCCTGTCTGACACTGC
Source organism: Pseudophryne corroboree (assembly GCF_028390025.1). Taxonomy (NCBI): domain Eukaryota; kingdom Metazoa; phylum Chordata; class Amphibia; order Anura; family Myobatrachidae; genus Pseudophryne; species Pseudophryne corroboree. The sequence goes on along the minus strand of NC_086447.1, from coordinate 693,695,048 downwards.
AGTGCCACTCCTAGATGGGCCAGGTGTTTGTGTCGGCCACTTGGGTCGCTTAGCTTAGTCACACAGCTACCTCATTGCGCCTCTTTTTTTCTTTGCATCATGTGCTGTTTGGGGACAATTTTTTTAATCTGCCATCCTGTCTGACACTGCAGTGCCACTCCTAGATGGGCCAGGTGTTTGTGTCGGCCACTTGGGTCGCTTAGCTTAGTCACACAGCTACCTCATTGCGCCTCTTTTTTTCTTTGCATCATGTGCTGTTTGGGGACAATTTTTTTAATCTGCCATCCTGTCTGACACTGCAGTGCCACTCCTAGATGGGCCAGGTGTTTGTGTCGGCCACTTGTGTCGCTTAGCTTAGCCATCCAGCGACCTCGGTGCAAATTTTAGGACTAAAAATAATATTGTGAGGTGTGAGGTGTTCAGAATAGACTGAAAATGAGTGTAAATTATGGTTATTGAGGTTAATAATACTATGGGATCAAAATGACCCCCAAATTCTATGATTTAAGCTGTTTTTGAGGGTTTTTTGTAAAAAACAAACCGAATCCAAAACACACCCGAATCCGACAAAAAATTTTCAGGGAGGTTTTGCCAAAACGCGTCCGAATCCAAAACACGGCCGCGGAACCGAATCCAAAACCAAAACACAAAACCCGAAAAATATCCAGTGCACCTCACTAATATATACTGCGCACAACTGAAATGCACCACAGGTATGGATGGATAGTATACTTGACGACACAGAGGTAGGTAGAGCAGTGGCCTTCCGTACCGTACTGCTATATATACTGGTGGTCACTGTCAGCAAAACTCTGCACTGTACTCCTCTTATATAATACAGCTGCTCCCCAGTCCCCACAATTAAACAGTGTGAGCACAGATATATGCAGCACACTGAGCACAGATATGGAGTATTTTTCAGGCAGACAACGTATACTGGTGGTCACTGTCAGCAAAACTCTGCACTGTACTCCTCCTATTTAATGCAGCTGCTCCCCAGTCCCCACAATTAAGCAGTGTGAGCACAGATATATGCAGCACACTGAGCACAGATATGGAGTGTTTTTCAGGCAGACAACGTATACTGGTGGTCACTGGTCAGCAAAACTCTGCACTGTACTCCTCCTATATAATATGCTAGTGGTCCCCAGTGCCCACAATAAAGCAGTGTGAGCACAGATATATGCAGCACACTGAGCACAGATATGGAGTGTTTTTCAGGCAGACAACGTATACTGGTGGTCACTGTCAGCAAAACTCTGCACTGTACTCCTCCTATATAATACAGCTGCTCCCCAGTCCCCACAATTAAGCAGTGTGAGCACAGATATATGCAGCACACTGAGCATAGATATGGAGTGTTTTTCAGGCAGACAACGTATACTGGTGGTCACTAGTCAGCAAAACTCTGCGCTGTACTCCTCCTATATAATATACTGGTGGTCCCCAGTGCCCACAATAAAGCAGTGTGAGCACAGATATATGCAGCACACTGAGCACAGATATGGAGTGTTTTTCAGGCAGACAACGTATACTGGTGGTCACTGTCAGCAAAACTCTGCACTGTACTCCTACTATATAATACAGCTGCTCCCCAGTCCCCACAATTAAGCAGTGTAAACACAGATATATGCAGCACACTGAGCACAGATATGGAGTGTTTTTCAGGCAGACAACGTATACTGGTGGTCACTGTCAGCAAAACTCTGCACTGTACTCCTCCTATATAATTTGTCACAAAAAGGGAGAAAGAACTGGGATGAAGGGTGGGAGGGGGGAGGAGAGGTAAAGTCAGTTGCACAGGATAAGAATTTATAGAAGAAACCCCTAATTCATATATCTCATTAATTGTTCATATTTTCAAGGGGGTGCTACCACAGATCATATTGTAGATATGCAGCAAGGGGAAAGGAAAGGATCTGTCTTAGGTGCACAAATTTTAAAATATAACTTTTAATTATTACCGTTAAAATTTTTAATTTGACACTGTATTGTAGCGTATTCTACTGAGTAGCTTATATGCGAAATATTAAAACCACAAATAACAAATATGTGAAAGTATAACAACACTGTGAATTACAGAAAAAGAAAATAAACATAGATTTAAAAAACTGAGCGTCTGTTTGGTGTCTGTTCTGTTATATCCCTGTTTGTTTCTATATAATACAGCTGCTCCCCAGTCCCCACAATTAAGCAATAAAGCACAAATATTATTAATAAACGGAGAGGACGCCAGCCACGAACTCTCCATAACATTTCCAATGCACGAGTGAAAATGGCGGCGACGCGCGGCTGCTTATATAGAATCCGAATCTCGCGAGAATCCGACAACGGGATGATGACGTTCGGGCGCGCTCGGGTTAACCGAGCCATACGGGAGAATCCGAGTATGTCTCGGACCCGTGTAAAATGGGTGAAGTTCGGGGGGGTTCGGTTTCCGAGGAACCGAACCCGCTCATCACTACTTGGAAGCAGCAGCTATTCTACTTCCAACCGAACCTGAGTCAGGCCCATTAAGCCATGGAACAAAAAGAACAGATCTCTTTATATAGGAGCTTTAAGACAGAACAGATAAGAGCTCAGAGTGGAACAAATTTTGTATCTGCTGTTGAAAGATATGCCACTACTAAGCAGCATGACAGAATTTTTAAGAGCATGACTGCTAAGATCTATGTGATTTCAAATAAAGGATAATGTAATGGAATGTAGTATAAAAATGATTGGTGTCCAAAAGCGTTTTCTAATGTTCTGAAAGTGTTCTGAAAGTATATTAGGCTAGTGTTGAAAAAATGCTGCAAAGTAAAGGGCCCTACACACTGGTCAATTTGCCACTGAGGTGCCCAACGGCCGATGCGGCCAACGGATGACCAGGCGTCGGGGGTGGGGGGAGTGAATTTTCGTCACTCGCTGACATCACATAGCTTGCAAGTATAAACGAGTCGGCACCAGCGATGAATGACAGCGGGGCCGCGCATCATTCATCATTGGTGCCTACACACTGAAAGATATGAACAATTTCTCGTTCATTACTGAACGAGATTGTTCATATCGGCCAGTGTATAGGGCCCTTTAGAATGCTTTAAAAAATAGAAATATTAATAGTTTATTTTTAGCAATTAACAAAATACAAAGTGAATGAACAGAAGATAAATCTAAATCAAATCAATATTTGGTGTGACTGCCCTTTGCCTTCAATGCAGCATCAATTCTTCTAGGTACAATGGCACACAGTTTTTGAAGCAACTCAGCAGTTAGGTTGTTCCAAACATCTTGGAGAACTAACCACAGATATTCTGTAGATGTAGGCTTGCTCAAATCCTTTTATCTCTTCATGTAATCCCAGACAGACTCGATGATCATGAGATCAGGGCTCTGTGGGGACCATATAATCACTTCCAGGACTCCTTATTCTTCTTTATGCTGAAGATCATTCTTAATGACATTGGTTGTATGTTTGAGGTCATTGTCCTGCTGCAGAATGAATTTGGAGCCAATCAGACGCCTCTCTGATGGTATTGCATGATGGATAAGTACTTGCCTGTATTTCTCAGCAATGAGGACACCACTAATCCTGACCAAATCCCCAACTCCATTTGCTAAAATACAGCCCCAAACTTGCAAGGAACCTCCACCATGCTTCACTGTTACCTGCAGACACTCATTACTGTACCGTTCTCTAGCCCTTGAGCACTTGGGTGAACAAACTGCCTTCTGTTACAGCCATATATTTCAAATTTTGAGTCATCAGTCCAGAGCACCTGTTGCCTTGCTTCCACATTTAAGGTATGGCTTTTTGGCTGCAATTCTTCCATGAAGACCGCATCTGGCCAGACTTCTCTGAACAGTGTATGGGTATACCTGGGACCACTGGTTTCTGACAGTTCTGAGCTGTTGGCACTGCTGGACATCTTCCGATTTTGAAAGGAAAGTAAGCATGATGTGTCTTTCATCAGATGCTCTAAGTTTCCTTGGCTGGGTTATATTGTTCCTGTGCAGGGTAAATACTGGCTGCTTTATTTTTTTACACAGCAAATTAGATTTCAGTTTGAACAAACCCCACCCAAATCTAATTCTCTCTGCACATGTTATATCTGTCCCACCTACACTGTGCACATGGGTAGTCATTTCGAGTTGATCGCTAGCTGAATTTGTTCGTAGCGCAGCGATCAGTCTAAAAATTGGCAGTTCTGCGCATGCGTATGCTGCGCAATGTGCACACGCGACGTACGGGCACAACGAACGATGTAGTTTTGCACAGTTTCTAGCGATGCATTTCAGTCGCACTGCTTGCCCCTGAGTGATTGACATGAAGTGGGCATTTCTGGGTGGCAACTGACCGTTTTCAGGGAGTGTTTGGAAAAACGCAGGCGTGGCAGGGAAAATGCAGGCGTGGCTGGGCGAACGCTGGGCGGGTGTGTGACGTCAAATCCGGAACTAAATAGTCTGAAGTGATCGCAAGTGCTGAGTAGGTTTTGAGCTACTCTGAAACTACCAAAAAATGTTTGCAGGCGCATTGCGATACAACCGTTCGCACTTCTGCTAAGCTAAAATACACTCCCAGTGGGCGGCGGCATAGTGTTTGCACGGCTGCTAAAAACTTCTAGCGAGCGATCAACTCGGAATGACCCCCACGGTTTTGCCCATTAGGGGAAAATTTTATTTTGCAATCAACCTTGAATTAGGCCCTTACAGTAAGAATGAAAACACAAAAAAACATATAATTCTAAAACAAAAATTTATAATAACTATATATGCAAATTCTTGGCACCAGATGGATATTTGCAATATATGAGGCAAAGTGTACATCTGGGCATTATACACAGGTACAGCAGTATAAATTCCTGGAAATTTGGTGAGTTTTGATCAGAGATGTGCGGAACAGTTAGCCAGGTGAGGCACCGCCTCACCTGCCACAGACTTTATACTCCAGAGTTTTGGCTATAAAATTTATTAGAATAATGCAAAAAAGATATTTCAAACATATTCTTTGTATTTTTCATATACATTATATAGTCAAAACTCTGGCACAAACGTTAGAATGACAGGAAAGGCTCTGCCTCACCTGCCTCACCCCACCGCACGTCACTGCTTGAGACTGCTCCAGCAATACATGGGTTTCGCAAAAAGGCGAGGCAACATAGGCATGTTATGGGAGTGTCATGGATGTGTTTTCGACATTGTGGCTGCGATCTCTTTCGTAGCACCACTGCCACAGTAGCCATATCTGAACACATTTAAAAGGGGGACTCTGCGCCAGGCATCAGATGCTTGAGGAGTCGATGTTGTGACTGATGGTATGTCAGTGGTGGAGAAATTGGATCCACCAGTGCACTTGAGCATTGCTCAGATATGCAGAGTGGGTGTTGCAGGATTCGCTAAGTCCGTCACACACTAGTGCAAATGGGGAATGCTTAAATAGACATTTGCATGTTTTTGCAGTTGAGAATCTGCAGCTGCACATGATATTCATGCACCTCTGAATCGGGCCTAGTCATGTGATACTTTTTGTCTGCCCTTCCGAGGACATTGGGTCATTGAATGTTACTGATAATCATTATTTCCCTCTTAGCTCTCACTATCTTAGTCATATTTACATCTTGCTGTTTGATTTTTCTGTCGGACGGATCTCTTAGCAGGAACGCTAATATGTGTTTTTTCATACAGCGCATGCGCAGAAGCGAATTTATGCATTTTTGCATATTTCAGTCCTGTTCTGAACTTGCCCAGATATCTCTTTCTGTGAAATAAGTCATTTTGGGGCGAGAATTAGGTGGTGACAATGACCCTATTGGACAATTGGGGGTAAAAGCTGTAAAGATACAGAATATTGGAACCGTAGTTCGCTAAGTGTGCCCATATCCTTAGGTTAAGCAATCACACAGATAAGGTGGAGAGGAATGTACAACAGCAATTTTATTGCACATACAAGTGCAATACAATTATCTACATAACCACCATAAAGGTAACACATTAACTAACATGCCAGGTAATTACCAGCCCCCTTAACAGCCTCTGCATAGTCCCCAACTTCAATGCAAGTTACTGCAGATCTGTCCAGTCTCACCTGGGGGGGTATTGTTCTGATGGCACTGTATACAGCTGCTTTAGATCCTCTTGCTTGCTGACTCCTTACGGTATTATTCAACGGGTCTCACTCCCGGGGTACAGCAGCTTTACCCACTCCTTTGGCTGCTCAAGTCCTCCCCGGATTTCTCTTGAACTGGGAGAGCTCAATCTGTCACCGATAGTCCAGTACACAGAATGACTTATTGTCTGTTTTCCCTGTCCCCTCATTGCACTCCCTCCTCTGCCCCAGCTGCCTGGGGTATTTGGAGCATATCCATTGGTTGGGAGTGATGTAATTGATTATGTCAGATGGACAGCCTTTTACATTGTGGCTGGGGATTGCTCATGTGTACTTCCTGTAAAAGCTCTTCCTCCGACCCTGATGTCTGCAGGGAATCGGCCTGACTACTGGCACCCATTTAAGAGTCTTCAGGGCCTCTGGCTAGATTCCACTAAACCAACACAAGAACAGCATGAACTAGGAAACAGGGGCTGCTGTGTTTGGTAGATGGCAGTCCACAGTCTGGATTGTCACAAATGAAATAGTCCAGTGGTTCTTAAACTGTGTGCCTAGTCACCTTGGTGTGCCAGAAAACAATTGCAGAGGTGCCTCGGGTTGGTGGTCTAGGACCAAAACAAATGATTTATGGTCAAAGTGATAGGCAAAACCAGTGCTAATGCCTGCTAATCATAAAACATGTGGACAAGAAACCATAACTATGTCCACCACCACATAACTGACCCTAAGGGTGACAGGTTTATTTCTCCATAAGAAACTTTTGGACTAGGGGTGCTTTGAAAAATTTTTGATACTCTAGGGTGTCGTCAGGGCCGGTTCAAGGGCGCTCTGCGCCCCGGGCAGGAAAAGGGGTGTGTCCTAATACAGGGGGCGTGGTCAGTTACGCCCCCTGTACATTGCTAGCGCCGCTTGAATGCTGAGCGGTGCACGATGACGTCATCGCGCACCGCACAGCAAAAGGTCCTCTCCACGAAGGGAAACTAGACGCTATGCGTCTAGTTCCCTTCGTGGAGAGGACCTTTGCTGTGCGGTGCGCGATGACGTCATCGCGCACCGCTCAGCAAAGTTACTCTCCATGAAGGGAAACTAGATTATGCGTCTAGTTCCCTTCACAGGAGGCGGACGGGGACGGCAGCGGGCAGCGGAGGCGGACAGGGGACACAGCGGGCAGCAGTGGCGGATCTTGCCACGGTGCGGCACCCTCCGGATGGCGCCAGCGCCCTCCGGAAGGCGGCGCCCTGGGCAAAAGTCCTGCTTGCCCGTGGCAAGATCCGCTACTGGGTGTCGTGATTCAAGAAAGTTTGGGAACCACTGCTGAATAGCCTTATATTTTAAAGAGGCAAACATATAAAAGGTGATAACAATCTGGCTTTGTTTTTTAAATGATTGCCCCTTGAAACTAAAGGTGGACTCGCCAGAAACTCATCATGCCTGTGTCACACTGGTTATTACATTTACCCGTAGGACTGGGTCTGTGTTCCCACATGGTGCCTGGACACTAAACCTCTAGACTAATGGGTATTTTTTTCATTCTGGGGCCCACGATATCTCAGTCCCTTCACTGTCCTCTATAATAGTATTCCCTTTTCTGGCAATGCTGTCCTTGATAACAGCTCTTTACTCTATATCCACCATCTCAGCTCTAGCAGTACTCTCTATGGCCAAATGTCCATTCCTAGGAGCACTCTCCTCTAGGGACCTACCTCACTTTCAAGTCACTCTCCTACTTTACCCTCTCCTCCATACTGCTTAGTGAGCAGGTAATGGCCAGGGATTGTTGTGTTGAGAAATAATATCACAACACAGTGCAACATGCTACTAAGAAGTGAAGAAACCTTTCCACCCACTCATTGGGGTGTAGCACCTAGTGCACCCAGGGTATGTGCGTTGGCCCTTATTGCTTTCCATACTAACAAATACCAATGGTATATGGTGTGTACACAAACATAAATGTGTAGCTATTTCTACATGCACTATGTATTTATTGTTTAAGCAAAATAAGACAAAAAATATATTTATAGAATGTTTTATCACATTATTATTACTACTACCTACAAAGATAGCATTTCTTGCTGACATTTGACCATTTATTTCCATTTTTCCTAAAATCTTCCCAGCTAAAGGAAGGGCAGTTTCCTAACTTGGCTAAGAAACAATGTCACATTTTTTAACGCAATGCACCTTGTGCCAAATAAAATATTCCCAAAAGTCCTCATAAACAAGAAGTTGGGAGCTGAAATAATTAAACATCTGTTTATTAAGACGACCAAGTGCTTTCTCTGTGACTGTAGCTTAAATAGGGTGAGATTGCATAAAAGTCGATAATATCTGCTGATAACTGGTCTACATCTCTCCCCTACATAATCATATGCAAACTAAGTTTAAATGTAAAAAGAAAGTATATCTGAAGACATTTTTAACTTTAGTACATGTAGGAACATTTTTCAGCTATCTTATGTTGCATGTTTTACAACACAGTTTTACTGATGACTTTACACTGTATTTATATTTCAGTTTATTTACATTTGCTTAAATACCTTCTCTACACAGCCCTCTTTTACTGCAAGTACAAATCTTTTCTGTATTAGAGCACAATCATAAGGAGATTTCTGCTACATTCATAGGGAGAGAAGCAAAACTTAAATACTGATATATAAACAATGTTCGCCTGTGCACATCCACAATAATTATATTATGTGTTGGTCAAACATTCATTGACAATTATCTTATACACCTCCAGGAGGTAATGCTGGCCATACATCAGGATGACCTTCACCTGAGGCAATTCATAACACGATTTCCCTTTAACCTCCTGGCACTGGAGACTGGACACATGATTTGGTGTTTTTTGGACACATGATTTGCACATACGATGTGCATATGATCTTACATCCCATTGTATGCCCCCATATGACGGCTCGTTACACAACAGTCGTATGCAGGGCCGTTTCTTGGGGCAGGCGAGCAGTGCAACCGCACTGGGCGCCCGCCGCGGCACTAACTGTGGCTCCCTGCTTCCCCCTCCTATTTCTCCCCGAGTAACCCACTCGGGGGGCGGAGTTTCACGGAATGACACGGTTGCGTCGTTACGTCACGACGCACCCCCGTCACTCCACAAAACTCCCCCCCCCCCCGAGCGGAGTACAGAGGGGGATCCAAGTTAGGAAGAGGGAAAGGCCGGCGCGAGGAGCGACTGGTGAGGCGGGCCGAAGAGCGGTAATCGCCTCTGTAAGTATTCTCTCTCTCTCTCAATGTGTAAAATGGGGCCACCTGCCGTAATGTGTGAAATGGGGACTTTTGCCTGCTGTAGTGTGGGGATTTAATGTATCAAGGGCATTGCGGTGTGTGGCATAATATGGTGCAGGGGGCATTACTGTGTGGGGCTTAATATGGTAGGATTTTTTTTCCTGTGGTGGTCGTGATCTGTTGGAGCAGGGTCAAAAACTGGATTGTGAGGTAGTCTTTTCAGACGAGGCCATGCCCATTTAAATGAGGCCACACCCATTTAGATGAGGCCATGCCCCCTTGCCGGGTGCGCGCGCAAGTTGTTTTTTTTATCTAGGTGTTTGGGGGGGGAGCACTTTTTTTATGTCATGGGGGGGCGCATTTTTAAATCTCGCACTGGGAGCCAAATTCGCTAGAAACAGTCCTAGTCGTATGCCTCACAAAAACGCACACAATCACTATCAGATGTGAGCTAAATTTACATAATGGGCTGAGCTTCACTAGAGGGTATATAAGCAGGTTCCATTATAGCTTAGTGCACTTCTGTTTGCTGTGTGACTAGAGAGGCTTGTTTTCTACCCTGCTAAACACTCCACATTGCTAGCTGCTGTGCATTGCTTTGTTCTGCCTGGCATTACAAAGTGATTTATACTGTTCTATTTCCTATGGTGATGGATTCATGTCGCTATAGAGCTCTGATGTCCTATGCTGTGCCATCATCTGAAGCAAGAGGTGGTAACGAGGTGGAATTCAACCCTCTATATGCTTCAGAGGATGGAGGAGCAGCAAAAGGCCATTCAAGCCTATACTTCTGGCCACGATATAGGCAAAGGAGGGGGAATGCACCTGACTCAAGCGCAGTGGAGAATGATTTCAACGTTGTGCAAGGTTCTGCAACCCTTTGAACTTGCCACACGTGAAGTCAGTTCAGACACTGCCAGCCTGAGTCAGGTCATTCCCCTCATCAGGCTTTTGCAGAAGAAGCTGGAGACATTGAAGGAGGAGCTAAAACAGAGCGATTCCGCTAGGCATGTGGGACTTGTGGATGGAGCCCTTAATTTGCTTAACCAGGATTCACGGGTGGTCAATCTGTTGAAATCAGAGCACTACATTTTGGCCACCGTGCTCGATCCTAGATTTAAAACCTACGTTGTATCTCTCTTTCCGGCAGACACAAGTCTGCAGAGGTTCAAAGACCTGCTGGTGAGAAAATTGTCAAGTCAAGCGGAACGTGACCCGTCAACATCTCCTCCTTCACATTCTCCCGCAACTGGGGGTGCGAGGAAAAGGCTAAGAATTCCGAGCCCACCCGCTGGCGGTGATGCAGGGCAGTCTGGAGCGAGTGCTGACATCTGGTCCGGACTGAAGGACCTGCCAACGATTACTGACATGTCGTCTACTGTCACTTCATATGATTCTCTCACCATTAAAAGAATGGTGGAGGATTATATGAGTGACCGCATCCAAGTAGGCACGTCAGACAGTCCGTACGTATACTGGCAGGAAAAAGAGGCAATTTGGAGGCCCTTGCACAAACTGGCTTTATTTTACCTAAGTTGCCCCCCCTCCAGTGTGTACTCCAAAAGAGTGTTTAGTGCAGCCGCTCACCTTGTCAGCAATCGGCGTACGAGGTTACTTCCAGAAAATGTGGAGAAGATTATGTTCATCAAAATGAATTATAATCAATTCCTCCGTGGAGACATTCACCAGCAGCAATTGCCTCCACAAAGTACACAAGGACCTGAGATGTTGGATTCCAGTGGGGATGAATTAATAATCTGTGAGGAGGGAGATGTACACAGTGAAAGGGGTGAGGAATCGGAGGATGATGATGAGGTGGACATCTTGCCTCTGTAGAGCCAGTTTGTGCAAGGAGAGATTGATTGCTTCTTTTTTTGGTGGGGGCCCAAACCAACCAGTCATTTCAGTCACAGTCGTGTGGCAGACCCTGTCGCTGAAATGATGGGTTCGTTAAAGTGTGCATGTCCTGTTTATACAACATAAGGGTGGGTGGGAGGGCCCAAGGACAATTCCATCTTGCACCTCTTTTTTCTTTAATTTTTCTTTGCATCATGTGCTGTTTGGGGACAATTTTTTTGAAGTGCCATCCTGCCTGACACTGCAGTGCCACTCCTAGATAGGCCAGGTGTTTGTGTCGGCCACTTGTGTCGCTTAGCTTAGTCATACAGCGACCTTGGTGCGCCTCTTTTTTTCTTTGCATCATGTGCTGTTTGGGGACAATTTTTTTGAAGTGCCTTCCTGCCTGACACTGCAGTGCCACTCCTAGATGGGCCAGGTGTTTGTGTCGGCCACTTGTGTCGCTTAGCTTAGTCACACAGCGACCTTGAGGCGCCTCTTTTTTTCTTTGCATCATGTGCTGTTTGGGGACTATTTTTTTGAAGTGCCATCCTGCCTGACACTGCAGTGCCACTCCTAGATGGGCCAGGTATTTGTGTCGGCCACTTGTGTCGCTTAGCTTAGCCATCCAGCGACCTCGGTGCAAATTTTAGGACTAAAAATAATATTGTGAGGTGATCAGAATAGACTGGAAATGAGTGGAAATTATGGTTATTGAGGTTAATAATACTATGGGATCAAAATGACCCCCAAATTCTATGATTTAAGCTGTTTTTTAGGGTTTTTTGTAAAAAACACCCGAATCCAAAACACACCTGAATCAGACAAAAAATTTCCGGTGAGGTTTTGCCAAAACGCGTCCGAATCCAAAACACGGCCGCGGAACCGAATCCAAAACCAAAACACAAAACCCGAAAAATGTCCAGTGCACATCACTATATTATGTATATATATTTATATATATATATATGTGTGTGTATATCTTGAGGATGGAAATGGATAATCATATCATGTGTGGGATCATATTGTTCAGGGTCACATACGCAGTAATCTGGTGGGTATGAGAATATTGTCACATATTGCAACAATAAGTTATTAATAATACCAGATTTATGTATGATTAATGTGATGGGTTTAACTGGTCATGGGGCGGGAACTCAGATGTAAACAACAGAAATCACATCTCAAGACTTAGCCATCGCCCATCGCTTGAGCTGACCAATGATACCCAGTGCACAGGATATGTCCCACCCCCGAACCAATGGAAGAAGAGCATACAGTATCTTTTGTATCATGAACTGAACAAATGTATAAAAAGCCAAGCTGCCTGGCTGGCCACACATTCTCTGAAAGTCATCTATCTTGATTGACCGAGGACCGGGACCGGGTGGCGCTTGCGAACAAACGTATGTATCATTGATTGTAGCCTGTATCTCTTATTGTGATTGTATTATTATTTTAACCCCCTGTTAGTAAATAACTGTTGGTGGGTCGGACCCCAACATATTTAAATACAATTGGTGTCGTGTTCCTTTCCTGCTAGGAGTTATAAAGTGTATTCCGCCTCACGTGTAGCTACTCTGCTTACAGTGTGACAGGGTGCTTACGCAACATGTACGTATCTGTTAGGGGTTACACACACACGCTTAGCGGTCGCAGCGGCGTGCACAAATATAAGTCAAAGGTAATGCTTTTTCTGTCCTGTAAGATAATCAGCTTTATCAATTGTGGGCTCGATCCGGTTTTTCACACGCTCGTAGGCTAGCAGATCATAGCAGACTTCAATCTATCAGCAAAGGATGGAGATACATCTTTAAGTAAAACCTTTTCCTGGTTGCTTGGATGTTTTGAAACCCTATTTTGTGCTGTTAGATTGCGTCTGCTCTGTCTGGTCTGCAGAGGTGCGGATAGAACCCGGAAGTAACAGGATAAAAGCTATTTAAAAAAACTGTGTACATTTTTTTGGTGCCAAAAGCGTATACAAAGCGTACTGATACTTTGCATACCCTCTCACATACTGCTGCCATATGTCCATAGATTATTACAGTCATTATAGACCTGTGTGAAATCGGATACATATGTTTGCTATATAGATAAATTTGAAATAAGTATAGTAAGGGTGTAATCATAAAACACAAAACGCAGTTCTGGCCTAGTCGTTAAAAGGTTTATACAGAAAAACTGGGTGTTGTGTTTGTGAGCGATAGTAGCTTTAATTGCTCACATTTATAAAGACTGTGTGGTTTGTTGAATTGCGGACGCACGTTTGTTCACGTGGTACGGACAAAGTACAGGAAAGGCACGCATAGTCGCATGTTAACGCAAGGTTGCGTAGGATTGCGGACGCAAAGTACAAATCACACGATAGTTGTTCATGTAAAGGCAGGGTAGTATACATTTATTACAATAGCACATAACTATCCGATTTCAAAAGCAGGTTACCTTAAATATTTTGTTTAAAACTGTAAGTACCTCTGGGGTAAATTAACCAACCTGGGAGAGTGGTGTTTTCTGTACAGAAAAGAAAAACAAGGTGTATCTGAGTGAGTGAAAGCAGGAGTGAGTGTATTAAACCCCGAGGAGAAAATCGGGATCCCGTGGAAACACTGGGTTAGTAGAGGCTCAGTGGCGTAAGGGTTCGTAACCCTATGTATTGTCTAGGTGGTCTGAAGAGGTCTAGGTGATCTAGGTGGCCCAAGTCTAGGTGGTCTAGAGTGGTCTAGGTGTTTCAGGTAACAGCGATCGTAGAGCGGATAGATAACAAGTATCTATACGATGTGCGATTGAACCGCACGCCCGTGTGTTTTACACAGCACAACGTGATATTATTGTGTCATATGCGCTGTGGAAAGCATACGTAGGCGTGATTGTGTAAACAAGGGGTTTTTCTTTGATAACGTCGGGAAATCTCCCTGGTGGGCATCCACTGTAAAGGGTGAGCAATAGTTATTAGGAAACTTTTTTTTCACCCTATAAAAATTCCAGTGGAAAGATACCGAAAAGGAATTTTTTTGCTGCCTCTCTCAGGAAAATATTCCAACAGAACTTCCACTGAAAGAAATTGCAGTGCTGTAAGGTCTGCTAGGGACCCTAAGTTGGGTACATCGCGATCCACTATCGACAGTGTATCGTTGTACTGGCCAGCGTGGGCGAGAGCGAGTGAAAGGCACTCGAGTAACTTTCACCGTCTGCTTGTATTGTGTATTTTGGTGTTTGTGGGAAAAGGCCCACAAATATGGGAGCCAGTTGCTCAAGCGAGAGACGTTTAGCCAGGGTTCAGGCAGGAGAAGTGCGGTCAAAAGGGTCAGCAAGGTTTATTATGTGTGGGAAATATGGCCCACACGCAGAGGCTTATTGCAATGAATGGGTACGTATGACTGCTGATGATAGGGCATCATTCCCCAGGGTGGGCAGCTTTGAATCAGAGGTACTGCAGAATGTAAAGATTAGAATATGTCTTATCAAATCTAGAAAACAAAGGTCAGACATGACTGTTTAAACCTATGGCAGTAGGAGGGGGAGGTGCAAAGGGAACTGACTCGCACAGCAGGTTCCAAACCTGGCAGGAATGTGAGTACGAACACACCATTACCGACACAGGTCGAAGGGGAGAAAATGGCTACAATCAATGGAATATTGGAAAACGATAGAGACATTCATGAAAAATGTACTAACCCTCTCTCATGCATATTGTACCCTGTCTTAAGTTCTCTCCAAGGTCATAGGTCAGAGGAAAATGATGCATCCATCTCCCTCTCAGCCCTCATCCAGGCAGTCACCTTACAGGAAACTCAGGTGGGCCCGGCCCAACCAATAAGAGTAGTGACGATGTCCCCTACTGAAAGGACTGGTGAGATCACAGACATCGGTAAGTGTGAGACTGTTCATTACACAGAGACATTAACACCTCACAGTGAGCAAATTAGGAATGGAATGGTAGGGTTACATCCTGTCTCGGAAATAATAACTCCCAATAGGAGGACCGATAGGGAATAACCCTCACCAGGAATAATGCAATGTATTGCCCGTGGTCCAGATCAGAGCTGCGGTCAATCATTTCAGAATTCCCCGATCCCCAGAAGCATTTAGCCAGATGTCAGAAGTTTAACAGGGATCTGGGTAATACCCATGAACCTGCAAACACAGATTGGCGGACATTATTGAAAGCGTGCTACCCCCTAATATTGACACCCAAAAATGTATTACGGATTGTAAATTAGAGTCGGATGGTCCTATGACTGACGAACACAATCAGGAGAACGTGGAAGAAATTAACATACAACTAGGATTGTATTTCCCCACTGCTGTTAAGTGGAGCAAAATTTTCTCCATAAGACAGAAGGACAGTGAAATGACATCTGAATATTTCCATAGGGCTTTGCAAATAATGGCTAGATACACTGGGGTATCGGATATAGGGAACAATGCGAATTACAGAGAGGTGGCTGTCTCTGTGCTAATGGACGGGCTCAATAAGGCATTGAGGGACATGGTTCAATCATCTTTGCCTAATTGGAGAGGGGTCACAGTAGATAATCTCAGAGAGTGCGTTATTGAATGTCACAAGAATATCGCTATACGCAGAGAACAACAGGAGGAGAGGTTGAGGACTGTAAGTATACAGGCTCTTACAGCAAAGTCCCATCTGCCTAAACCCCAAACCCTTGATGTTTGGAGAAGACCAAGACTATGTTACATTTGTAGGAAGGCAGGGCATTTTGCCAGAGATTGTAGGAGTAGTAGGACACATAGTCAGTAAAGACCCCCTAGACAGAAAATACGAGCCACATTATTAAACACATAGATGGGACCAAGGGACATATAGTAAGGAATCAATAGCCATATAGAAAACACAGATTCGGCTAATGGGAAGAACGAAATAAATGCAACATTACCCTTTGACAAAACTTGCTGGGGTTAAGATGGGGCCTCTAAACTTTTGCTTCTTTTTCTAGCAGAAATGGCCCCTGATTAACTTAACAGGAGCTTTGTTAGATATGATATACATATAATGTGCTCCCGCTCAGGAAGTACAAAGTATGTTAGACACCCACGAAGACTAATGTTACATTTCACTGTTCTAGATTCATGTCCATCACAGGTAGAGGAAATTATCTCACAGATACCGGGTTCCCTATGAACTTAGGATGAACAGGACACTGGATTGATGGCTGGGATAGTCCCAATAGCGATACAACAAACACAGAATTTTTTTTAAGGGGAGTAGTCCAAGTAGAGAATCACTTCCCCGTAGTGCCCAATCCAGTTGTCATTTTTTTTATAAAATCTTCTTTACCTCTACAAACTTATCTGTCACCAACTTTTATTCTATTTCTCCACAATTTCCTCTTCATCTTTTGCGTTCACACAGGGTGGTCCAATACATGGACCAGATTACAGTTCAAACACCACATGCCTACTCGGTCCTTTAGAGTTCTGCCCAAACCCAGTATATCTCACCAGCAGGATGACACCAGTATTACTGCAGTGTGCCTGGTCATGCACAAAGGGTGGAGAATGGGAATACTGGTGAAGGGAGATTGTGTACAGACACTGATATGCATGATGGTGTGACGTCCTGTTGGTGAATGGCAAACCTGACATTTTCTTTTTCATTTTCCCTCTCTTCTCTCATCCAGAGATGTTTTTTTTACTTCACACAACTGATGAACATGAAATAATTAAATTGAAATTCAAAATTTGTGTTCCCTACAGGAAAAGGCAGTCTGGAAGGCAAAGGGATATAGTCAGGAGTCCTCAGGACTCTGGACAGATGGGCAAGGTAAGCCAGTGGCCCCCAGAGCACTCCCAAGCCTAGCTGAGGCGACACACGGTCTGACTCATCTAGGTAAAGAAGGTATGTGCAAGCTGGTAAGAGCCTACTGGAGTGCACCAGGGTTCTCTTCTCATGCAGGTAGGAAAGCAATGACATGTCAAACTTGTTTGAGGAAGAATATTGGTAAGGCAATACCAACAGAGCCATCCCATATCCCTCCTACAGACGGACCTTTTCAGGTTGCCTCATAGACAGGTGGGAAGGACCGTATTAAGTCTTGTTAACCAGCACGACAGCACTGAAGGTCGCCAAAAGAGAGACTTTGGTCCACTCATCCCACTGCAAGAAGGTCGTTGACCCAGAGAAAACTCATCACAAAGAGCAAGGTGAAGAGAACCTCGTATCACTAGAGTGTTTGTTCCGGGAAAGCTGAGAGGCAGGACTGTTGAAATGGCACCTGAGCGAGGAGAACAACAAGATCAAAGACGGTTGTCGTAACAGTTTTCTTTTTTCACCTCCCACTGCCCTTTTCTCTTCCTCCCCCTTCTTATTTTCCTTCTCTTTCCCCTTAACGAAATGGATCTACCTCAAGAGACTGCGTTTCGGGTTTTTCTGGTAATTCTGTTTTTGATCAGGACAATTTGTTTTGGTGAGGGTCTCAGAGACGTCAAGCAAGGATCTGGAATTGGTTCTGATGGCGAGTACGGATTTGTAGGATCTCAGGAGCAGCACATCACTCGAGTAAAGGCTGGTATCAGTAAGCGCTCTGGTAGTCATGGAGCTTGGAGGCAATGTGAGGGGTTATTGTCTGATGAATATTGTATTTGTAGAAATTGCGAGAACATAGTCGAAGATGGGTGCATCCAGAGATGTCAGTCCAACATTAATATCGACATGGACCGACATCCGTTGAGTGATTACCACTCATTAGTGGGTAAGGTCTTAAACCAGACAGAATGTTGGGTGTGCTCACAGGACAGAGTAAGTCAGGATTAGTGCCATACCCTTTAGCAATAGATGAGGTACTCGAATTACGGGGTGGGAGACCGGTAGACAAGAAATTCAATATATCTAGGCCCCCTAGCTTGAAGCTCCACCAGTACAACGTAGATAGGTCCCTGTTGTGTTTTAATATTTCAAAATTCTGAAAACCAGGAAATTGGGAAGTGACGTGGAATAACCAGACAATGACCTATTCGCACAGAGCTGATAGTTCGACTCTGAACTTGTACGCAAGATAGCCAACAGTGGGAAGTATTTTCGGTACCGGTATACACGTGGAAGCAAAACCATGTGGGTTGGAAAAGTATCACTGGGGTATTGTGCCCACATCATCCAGCCCGATACTTGTACTGAGCAAATGAGAGAACTAGGGATTGGTTTCTTTACATGGAAGATTTGCAATATGGTGTTGTTACATTTTGTCCCCTATGTTCTCCCAGATGATGCCTATTTCATATGTGGGAGGAAAGCATACAAGTGGCTTACTCCAAGCTCCAAGGGATTGTGTTATATTGGGAGAGTACTACCAGAGGTCATGACCATAACCCACAACAAAATGAAAGACGTTCACCGCAACGCTCAGACTCCTTATACTCATACCCATTATGAACACATCATCAAGAGACACCTCATAGATAGGGCAGAGCACGCAGCCTCTGATTTGATCCATGAATCCACCGGGATTCAGTTCCTATTCACATTAGATATCACCCGTACTGCCAGAGGAACTATAAATTATATGTACATCCATGCGCTGGCGAACTTGATAGATAATATCACTGAGATGTATGATGACACCTTCAGGTATACAGGAAGGGAGTTACAAGCCTACAAAAAGGAACTGATCCAGCACAGGATGGTCCTGAATTACGTTACAGCTGTGACAGGTGGGTACTGTGTTACCCTGGCAACTCAATATGGCGTGAAGTGCTGTACGTATATTACGAATAGCACTGATGACCCCACGGAGATCATCGATCAAAAGATGGATGACATCTTACAGTTGAAGTGGGAGTTCAGGAGGAAGCACAACCTTACCTTGATGGCTGTGGGTAATGAACTGACCGGCTGGGTCTCATGGTTGAACCCACGCAAATGGTTCTCAGGGTTAGGAGAGTGGGCACAGAGTGTTATTATGAGTGTGGGAAAGTTTCTCCTTTGTATCCTGGGAGTCGTCATAATTATTGGTCTGATATTCAGGTGTGTTCGAATTTTAACGCGGCGCAAGCACGGCACAAATTTGAGTCTAAGGAGCGGGGGCATTGTTACAGCAGCAGGTTTGATTTATGACCCATCTGTAGAAACAGTGTTATGATAAGGATTGCAAATTCATTTCATGGCCTGTTTTCTTTCACCATTCTATTCTGTCTCCCCCTTTACCCAGAAATATCCAACCGGAAAAAACGTCAACCATTCCCAATGTTATGTGAATATATTTTTATATATGTGTCTTACCCGAAACTGTTGATGATATTATGACAGCACTGCATTAAAACACTTTTTGCATCTTTGAAAGTCTCCAAGTGCTGCCTGTTTGGAATACTGCATTACGGGGCTCATACTCCGGTTCTGGAAGGCACGGGAGCAACTTGTTACCGTTGGTGAGCGGGCGAGTGCCGGGCTATTCGGCTATATATATATATATATATATATATATATATATATAAACAGAAAGTTCAGCACTCACCAAAATAAGCTCACTTATCCTCACAACATCTAGGAATAAATGAATAAATGATGGGGGTTTAGTTAGTGAATTGGCTAACTGGTTTGGTTAACTCATCAACTGTGGCCACAAGCTCTGTTTATGCACCCCTATTATCTTAAACCTGTGTCAGCTGCCTTTCAGTAATTTATCAGCCAGTGTCAGGTGACGAGTGTACCTTTAAAAGCCATGGAGTTCATGGCAGATACACCTTAAACCAAGTAGGCATATTTGCAGTTATATTATGTGTGTTACAGTTGCCAGGTTTTAATTTTTATGATTTTGTGATAGTGTAGGACCTGCATGAAGGTGGGGTACCTTGGCGAGCGGTGTGCAGGCTTCCGTGCATTGGCCAATTCACTAACTAAACCCCCATCATTTATTCATTTATTCCTAGATGTTGTGAGGATAAGTGAGCTTATTTTGGTGAGTGCTGAACTTTCTGTTTCTATATTTTTGAGTAGGTGGCCATGGGCTACATGCACCCCACCCTATTAGTGGCGAGTACGGACACTGCACCCCACTTCTGGGGTGGCGAGTGCTGTGGTTTTCTATTTGTTTGTGTATATATATATATACTTCCTAACAAATTGTAACAGCAGGAATATATGTGAGTGTATGTGTATATATATATATATATATATATGTATAAATATATATATGTATATATATATATATATATATATATATGTATATCTTGAGGATGGAAATGGATAATCATACCATGTGTGGGATCATATTGTTCAGGGTCACATAAGCAGTAATCTGGTGGGTATGAGAATATTGTCACATATTGCAACAATAAGTTATTAATAATACCAGATTTATGTATGATTAATGTGATGGGTTTAACTGGTCATGGGGCGGGAACTCAGATGCAAACAACAGAAATCACATCTTGAGCTGACCAATGATCCCCAGTGCACAGGATATGTCCCACCCCCGAACCAATGGAAGAAAAGCATACAGTGTCTGTTGTATCATGAACTGAACAAATGTATACAAAGCCAAGCTACCTGGCTGGCCACACATTCTCTGAAAGTCATCTAACTTGATTGACCGAGGACCGGAAGCGGGTTGCGCTTGCGAACAAACTTATGTATCATTGATTGTAGCCTGTATCTCTTATTGTGATTGTATTATTATTGTAACCCCTGTTAGTAAATAACTGTTGGTGGGTCGGACACCAACATATTTAAATACAATTGGTGTCGTGTTCCTTTCCTGCTAGGGGTTATAAACTGTATTCCGCCTCACGTGTAGCTACTCCGTGCTTACAGCGTGACGGCGTGCTTACGCAACGTGTACGTATCTGTTAGGGGTTACACACACACGCTTAGCGGTCACAGCGGCCTGCACAAATATAAGTCAAAGGTAATGCTTTTTCTGTCCTGTAAGATAATCAGCTTTATCAACACACACACGGATACTACTGGATGTGTTTAAGGTGTGAT
Source organism: Pseudophryne corroboree (assembly GCF_028390025.1). Taxonomy (NCBI): domain Eukaryota; kingdom Metazoa; phylum Chordata; class Amphibia; order Anura; family Myobatrachidae; genus Pseudophryne; species Pseudophryne corroboree. The sequence goes on along the minus strand of NC_086447.1, from coordinate 693,673,944 downwards.
GATGAAGAGGTAGATAGGGAGAACACAACAATCACAGCCAAAGTGGTAAAAATTATAATCTAGACCTTTATGGGTTTTTGGCAGCTGAGTGCCCTATTCTCAATAAATTCAATTGCTGAGTGAAATAGTTCCTAGCTACTAAAAGCTTCTAGCACACTTGTTGGACTTAAGTCTACGTCTCCTTTGTCATCCCAGGAGGGAAAGCATTATTTAAAGATGGGTGATTTTGGTACTAAATATGGATAGGTGTCCTCCCATCACAGTCATTTGAAATTGAGATGACGGATAATAATTTGCGGATCTGGTCACATAGATAACATCTACCATGTTGACAGTCACAATGTTGACATCTGAAGTACTGCCATGTGAAATGTCAACATAATCAGAATGCCGACGGTTAGGAGCAGCCAGGACATGGTCACTGTCAACATGCTAAGCATGTCACCACTTCAGCCATATTGACATTCTCATGTCGACCTGAGGCATGTGAACGTGATCAATGTCAACCTAACATACCACACACATATATTATTGTCAGGGGCGTAGGAATGGGGGGGGGGGGGGGGCAAGGGGGCAGCTCGCCCCCCGCAAAGATGAGAGAGGCACCTACCTACTGTAGCAGAGGAGCAGCAGACGGTCAGGTAAAATACCGCTGCCGGCTGCCACACTTTACAGTTTATGTGCAGCAGCAGCAGCTTCTCCTGCTGCTGTAGTCAGGTCAGGGGTGCCTACCCTCCCGCATTCAGCATTCAGCGACCAGCCCCCCCCCCCCGCGCCGCCGCTGCCCCGCATAACCACCGGGTCCTCCCGGTTTTTATGTACAGCTCCCCGAATGCGGACTCACTGCGCATGCGTGAGTCCGGAAATTTGGTGGGTGGGCCTGTCCACATCATGATGTTGCCCTTGCAGTACCCGGCATTCTGTAGTTGCGCATGCGCAGTTCGCATTTTCGACAAGCTCGGAATGCTGGGGGCGGGGCTTTACGAGCATCGTCATGATGTGGACGCTATTTTATATAAATTCCGGCCGCCGCGGCAGTTCTGTGCACTTGTCAGCGGTGGCCGCTTAGAAGAAGATTTTTATTCTTGTGGGCGGCAATATCAGCAGCAGTAGGGATCTCTTCCTTCCACCCACGGTAGTCTCAAATAAACTGTTAAGAAATGAAATTGTGTAATATGTATAGATATATTATATATATATATATATATATATATATATACAGTATATATATGTATATGTATATGTGTGTGTGTATATATATATATATATATATATATATGTAAACATTTTTATCATGCTTTAACCCTTTTCTGTGTAAATAGTGCCTTATTCAGTAGCCAATGCTGTTGATATGCAATCGCATCTTCCTGGTTTCTGACGCAGGACCATTTGTGCACGTATGCTAGCAGGGAGATGCGATTGCCTCTCAGTAATGCGAACGCCTCTGCTGATTGACAGGCAGAGGCGTTCGCGGGACAGTCGGGGGTGGCGAAGCGGCATTGCAGGGGTGTTGTAGGGAAAATAGGGACGGGCCAGGGCAGTTTTCAGGGAGGCCACGTGACGTCATACGCTGCAACAAAGAAAGTGGCGGCGGCCCGACTGCCTTCTCAACCACGTTGCGCAGGCAGGGGGGCTTTCCCTAGTTAGCGATGTGATTTGCAATTGCATCGTTGGCTTCCATTAGCACGCTGGGTGGCATTGCCCTGTGCTGAGCAGCCCCCAGCATGCGATTCTAGCCAGTTGCAGTTTTGCTAATTTAGCAAAACTGCAACTGAAGCTGAATCAGATCCATAATTATTTATGCCTGACAAGGTATACGCTAATTTGTTTTTAGACTTATATGATCATAAGTGGTGCTCTACAGCATACGCGCACGCAGGGGGGGGGTTCCGAGTACCTGTAAACCCCCCCTGCACACCGATATATCTGCGCAGCTGACTGATTTTTTATTTGTTTAATGGAGGAGCCGGCACTGCAGCTGTGTATGCCCCAATCATGGTAACGTCGTTGGGGGAACTGCAGCGTGCATCTCCCAGCTCCCACTCAGAGACGGGAGCTGACAGCCGCGTGTGATCTGCTGGGTGGTGCAGGTGGGCGGGCACAGCGGCCTGTCTTCTATTCTGATGGGGACAAATTGGCGCAGTGGGATTTCCGGTGGGTAGCCGCGGCCGCTGTCAGACAGTAAAGCACCGCGTGGCCCGCAGTCAGACAGTGAGTGACAGCAGTGTGGCCGCACAAGGAACTCATCTCAGAAGGCAGAGGAGGCGAGAACTGGACATTGCAGCTAATTGCCTTGCAGGTTTCAATCCCTATCAGTCCCTTGTGTCTCTCTGTCATCTCACTCTACCCCTCCCACTCTCTCTCCCCCACATCTCTCTCTCTCTCCATGTCTCTCTCACCCCAACAGCTCTCGTTCTCCCACACTGCTACTCCCAGCCTGCCCCCTTCTATGCACTATTACTCCCATTCTACCTCATGACTACTACACCAAGCTTTCCCCCTGCTTCCCACTACTACTCCCATCCTACCCCTTACTTCCCACTACTACCTACATTATGCCTCCTGCTCTGCACTACTACTCCCATCCTGCCCCTTACTTCCCACTACTACCTACATCTTGCCCCCTGCTCTGCACTACTACTCCCATCCTGCCCCTTACTTCCCACTACTACCTACATCCTACCTCCTGCTCTGCACTACTACTCGATCTCCCCATGCTCCCCTCTCTCTCCTCTGTGCCCCTCTCTCTCTCCATGCATCTCTTGCTCTGTCTCACTCCCCATGCTCTCTCTCTCTCTCTCCCACCATGCCTCTGTCTCTACCCCATGCCACTCTCTGTGCCAATGCCGCTCTCTCCCCCATGCCTCTCTTTCTCCCCCATGCCTCCCACTCCCTGTCCCCCCTTGCCTTTCTCTCTCGCTCTGTGAGAGATATATATATATATATATATATATATATAAAGCTTAGCAGAGGTGCGGCACTCAAAGACGTTTTTCTTCAAAAAAAGACACCCAGGTCAGTAGTTTCAACTGATAATGTCGATATTATCTAAGACCGTAAAGCTATACATCTATACATCGGCAATTTTTATGAAGACTATTCAGTCTCCTGGGTTATAAGGTGGCACCTGGTGACGCTCACGCAATTACCCCCTGCCCAGCAGTCTTTTATCCTTTCCAGGGTGAATTAGGTCCACCCCGTACTCAGATGCCCCCAGGTCTTATGTAAGGCCAAGGCGACTCTTCGAGGCTGGGAAGGAGTAAATGCAGTTCAGTGAGACGTCACAAAATTCAACATGAAATAACCCTGTCTAATACTCAGAAATTCTAAACAAATTGTACGCAGGTGCAACAATGCACAGGGTGATATCATAATAAACACTGAATATATATGAAATGCAACACTGCAGAGGGTGGTATAGTAATCAAACACAGATGGCATGTAAATGCAACAATGTACAGGATTATATCAATAATCAAATACAAAAAGTCACTCAAACTCTGAAAATAACCAATGATTGCAAATCCCAGGACTTAGCTTAAACTGTCTGATGTGGATTCTGAAGAAGCCCGGAATTTGGAACTGGAACAGAACCCCCTGAAGGGAAGCATATATCCAGAGACACTGAGACTGAGACCGGCTTCAGAGCAGGATTACACTGTGTGCAGGGATAGCAGGCATGGCAACTGGAACAGACAGCACTAACTGCACAGATTCTAGATTCCACCAAGGACAGGGACCAGACACAGGCTGCAGTTACACAGACTCACCAAAGGCGGCCCACAATAGTACCCCAAACAAGTACATAAGAAAACCTGGAATGCTAACAGAAATACAACAAACTCACAACATAAAAAACATACCCAGAATGCAAGCTGCATTCACAGCTTGTAGAAGCAATGCTTTTTACTAGCCGTGTTTTGCTAGTAAAATCATTACCCTTTTACATTTTGGACATAAGCACATTCAGAAGTGCCGGCTACAACAAAACTCTTTGGGGGGGAGGGGGGGTATTCAAATGTTCGAAAAGTCAGTTGGGTGTCTGTTTTTTCCTATCTAATAGACAGGAAAAAACAGACATCTAACTGACTTTTCAAACAATTGAATCTCCCCCTTTGAAAATAAACCACTTGGTGTTTTATGTTGCGCACTTAGAAATTCGAAAGAATAAAGTAAATAATTTCATGACTTGCTTAAGCAATAAAGCCTTCAGACATCAGATATAAAATATCAAACACTTACTGTGCAAGGATGAACATTTGAAAGCAAGAAGCATTGCCCAGAGATATACTGCTCCTCAGCATTCCAGGAATGGAGGCTTCTGGATATGGACTCAAGATCTGTCAGTCATTCTTTTTTCACTGGCTGGAAGGCTGAATCCCAATTAGAGAAAACAGCATTCTATTTCTGCGTTTACTTGCGAATATATAGAATTAAAGTTTTTGTTAAACAAAAAGGTTTTTTATTAAGACTACTACAACTAAAGGTTCATTACTTATAACAGTGAAATTAGGATCAGTTCAAAATTGTTAGTGCTGATATGATAATGGTTCATATCAGGGCAGCATGCTGACTTCACCATCTCTAAGGGAAGTTGGACTCATCCACAACCACTTTTCTATCTGGTTGCTGATGTCTGCTTACTACACTATACTAATGTGAGAATCTCTGTCTTTGTATAGAAAAAATCTGTGCGGCTGCATGTCGAAGCCTATCCCACCCACTGATTGTATGTCCTGTCATCATTAGCATGTACACTTACACCAGCGCTGAAAGATCCGGCTGAAACAAATGTCCCATCTCCATCCGCATGTAGTGAATGGGCACGGAAGTCGGCTGACACACCCATAAAACAGAAGAGTACTTTCAGAGGGGTGTGGTATGGAAGAGGGTCTACGTTTCTACTGATGGTGGTCACAGAACATGAAATATACAAGATGTGGCCAAAAATTAAAAAAATTAGTTGACTATTTTTTTTGTACATGTTGACCTAATGCATGGTTGACCTTTGTGTCTGTCATCCTAATACATGTCAACGATATGGTGTCGACCTATTGACTGTCTAACTATTCAGTGTGGATCTATCATCCTTTCAGAGACTTTGTTATTGTTATACTTGTAGCTGCAGTAAAATACATGGTGCCTGCAACCTAAGGCAGGTGCCTAACGGTAGAACTGGCACTGTTCACAGATAGTGTGAACCGTCAATGGACAGTTCAAGCCATATCTACTAGTGATCTCTGTCTGTGATCTGGCGCATGTGTAGAGGCAGATTTCATTTTTGGGGCATGTGCAGTATACTAAAATCCTTGAGACCCATGCATATTACGAATCATCCCTACGTGCAAATGTGCAGTAATCATGGATTAATCCAGTAAAATTAGACAAAAAGCAACTAAAAAGTCAAATATTTTCAAGTGTGCTTCACCAACAATTCCAGTAATCTATAAATATAATTTTGAGACAACAATAATTAAAAACAACATCTCAGGGATAAATTTTACGCCATTTGGACACCCTGGTACGCTAAATTTCAAGTGGCTCTTCCAGGCCTCCGCTAATTCCCCCTTCCCTTTCACACGTTTTTCCTTCCCCCCCGACTCGCTCTCTGCTTTCTGCTCTTTTCCTTTCTGTATTCTCCTTTTTCTTCTTATCTTTACTTCTTCCCCTCCCTTCTCTTACTTCTTTTCCCCTGCCCCTCTCTCTCTTCTCCACTTGTTTTTCATATCCTTTTTCAAGCTCTCCCAGGAGTTCCACTGGTTGGCCCTTAGAGACGCACTTTTTCTATACCCCCTTTGTTTTATGCTGAATACTTAATGTATATGACTTTTTACCTTACACAATTCATTGTATAAATGTTTATTCTCGCCTAGGTTTCAGATTGTGTCAGTATGTACTTTTCTATTCTTTTTTTTTACTCCACTCTGACTGTATCCATGTTCTCTACTTGTCATAGATGATTTCCTATCAATAAAAACTTGTGATTGAAAAAAAAAAAAAAATCTCAGGAGCATATTAAAGCGCAATGGAATTTGCTGCACTATATAAGAAACTGTTAATAAATAAATAAATAATAGTAGAAAGCTGCTTTCAATCATAGAACATTTTTCTTTTTCAATCAAGCAGAAGATTTCCAAGGCACTTTATGCACTAAGGACCTGATACTGGTTTGCAGGCTAACTGCAAGCAGTGTTGATGCCACGTGCAGTTGACCACTGTCTTAAGTACTGCACATGCATCTGAGTCACAATGTGCATGCATCCCAATTGTTACCACAACGAGACGCAGAAAAACTTGTCCGCAAGGTGAGTGGATTTCAGTGGGCAGTCCTGGGAGGTAACAGGAGTGGCTAGGAAGATGTGGGCATGTTGCTGACAGCAGTTGCATCTAAAGTCCAACAACTGCTCACATTGGAGGCCAGTGGCATTAGAAAGACGCAGCTACAACAAAAGGGGCCCTATGGCTCTTGACTAATCTGCTGCATCCCCCCTTTATTATATACCAAAATCTTCACAGGGCTTTAGAATTCAATGGGAGTTCTGTTTAAGATGGGATGTTGCACATAGCAACCAATCAGATTCTACTTCTCATTTATCATGTACCTTTTAGAAGATAATACCTGGAATTGCTATGGGCAACATCCCATCTTAAATTGAACTCCCATCTTAGTAAATTTACCCCAATGGCAGAGGGTGCTCCATGGTGTATTAAAAAATAGGATTTTAATTACCTACTGGTAAATCTTTTTCTCGTAGTCCATAGGGGATATTGGGGAATTTAGTACGGTGGGGTATAGACGGGGTCCAAAGGAGCCAGTGCACTTTAAATTTCTTCAACTGGGTGTGCTGGCTCCTCCCCTCTATGCCCCTTCCCATAGGCATTTATATGTAAAAACATGCCCGAAGGAGAAAGGACATACTGTATATGAGAGAAGGAAATATGATAACAAAGAATGGTGAGATTTACATACCAGCACACCACTAACATATAACAACCAGTAACGGCTGGTAACAACAACAGCTACAGCTGAACAGGTAACCACATAACAAGAATCTGCAGAAAAGTCAACACACTAAGGCGGGCCCCCAATATCCCTTATGGACTACGAGAAAAGGATTTACCGGTAGGTAATTAAAATCCTATTTTCTCTAGCATCCATAAAGGATATTGGGGAATCTAGTACGATGGGGACGTCCCAAAGCTTCCAGAACAGTTGGGAACGTGCGGAGACTGCTGCAGCACCGCCTGCCCAAACTGGGTATCCTTTTTGGCCAGGGTATCAAACTTGTAGAACTTCACAAAAGTGTTCTTCCCCGACCAGGAAGCAGCACGGCAAAGTTGTAAGGCCGAGACTCCACGGGCAGCCGCCCAAGAAGAACCCACTGATCTCGTAGAGTGGGCCTTCAGAGACTTAGGAACAGGTAAGGCTCCCGACACATAGGCCTGTTGAATAGTAAGTCTAATCCAACGAGCAATGGACTGTTTTGAAGTAGAACAACCCTTTTTCTGTGCATCATAGAACACAAACAAAGAATCCATCTTTCTGATCCAAGCCGTTCTCTTGACATAGATCTTCAAGGCTCGCACAGCATCCAATTCCTCCAGAGGAGCAGAGACGCCAGAACTGGACGGAATCACAAAAGGCTGATTCAAGTGAAACGCAGAGACAACCTTCGGCAGGAACTGCTGCTTAGTCTGGAGCTCTGCTCTGTCCTCGTAAAAGACCAAGTATGGACTTTTGCATGACAAGGCCCCCAATTCTGAGACACGTCGAGCAGAAACCAGGGCCAGTAACATCCCCGTTTTCCACGTGAGGTACTTGTCTTCTACCACCATCAGAGGTTCAACCAGGAGGACTGTAGAAAATCCAACACTACATTCAGATCCCAGGGTGCCGTAGGCGGCACAAAAGGAGCTTGGATGTGGAGTACCCCTTGCAAGAATGTCCGAACTTCAGGCAACAATGCCAAATTCTTCTGGAAGAAAATGGAGAGGGATGAATTCTGGACCTTAATGGAACCCAGACGTAAGCCTTTATCCACACCAGCATGCAGGAAACGTAAGAAATGTCCCAAGTGAAACTCAGCAGGCGGATACGTGCGCTCCTCGCACCATGAGACATATCTCCTCCAGATATGATGATAGTGTTTTGACGTCACCGGTTTTCTTGCCTGAACCATGGTAGCAATAACCTTTTTGGAAAGGCCCTTGTGAGCTAGGATCTTCCGCTCAACCTCCATGCCGTCAATCAAACTTGCCATAAGTCCAAGAAGATCGCTTCTTGGTGGCAGAGGCCAAGGGTCTTTGACAGACATGTCCAGAAGATCCGCGTACCACGCCCTCCGAGGCCAATTCGGGGCAATCAGAATTGCCTGGACTCTTTGATTCCTGATTCGCTTTAGCACCCTTGGGAGCAATGGAATCGGAGGAAACAGGTAGACCAGCCGGTAAGGCCAAGGCGACGCCAGTGCATCCACTGCCCTTGCCCGAGGGTCCCTGGTTCGCAAGCAATACCAGGGAAGTTTCTTGTTGAAACGAGAAGCCATCATGTCTATCTGCGGGCAGCCCCACTGGTCGATGACCTGCTGGAACACCTGCTGGTGGAGACCCCATTCCCCCGGGTGGAGATTGTGATGACTCAGGAAGTCTGCTTCCCAGTTGTCCACACCCGGAATAAAGATTGCTGACAGACCTCTTGCATTTCTTTCCACCCAGAGGAGTTTTTTGTCCCTCCTTGTCGATTGATATACGCCACTGCCATGGCGTTGTCTGACTGTACCTGGATCGCGTGATCCCTGAGCATAGGAGAGGCCTGAAGCAGAGCATTGTAGATCACCCAAAGTTCCAGAATGTTGATTGGAAGGAGGCTTTCGTGGGCTGACCACTGCCCTTGAGCTACGCCCCTTGGGTGACAGCTCCCCATACCCTTAGACTCGCATCCATCGTGAGGAGAGTCCAATCCTGAATCCCAAAACTGCGGCCGTCCAGGAGATTGGAGGACTGTAGCCACAACAGGAGGGAAATCCTGGCCTGAGGTGACAGCCGAATCATCCGGTGCATCTGTAGATGTGATCCAGACCACTTGCTCAGGAGATCCAACTGAAATGTTCTGGCATGGAACCTCCCATATTGGATCGCCTCGTATGAGGCGACCATCTTTCCCAACAATCTTATGCAAAGATGGAGGGACACTCAAGTAGGTCAGAGCACCATGCGGACCATCTCCTGAAGTGTTCTCGCCTTGTCCTCTGGTAGGAACACCTTCTAGGCCAAAGTATCCAGCAACATCCCCAGGAACCGGAGCCGCTGATTCGGCTCCAGGTGGGACTTCTGTAAGTTGAGGATCCACCCATGGCGCAACAGAAGTTGGATAGTGCGGTTGATATGGAGCAATAAAAGCTCCCTGGATCTTGCCTTTATCAGAAGATTGTCCAGGTAAGGGACAACATTGACCCTCCTGGACCGGGAACATCATCTCCACCATCACCTTCGTGAATACCCTCGGAGCTGTGGACAGGCCAAAGGGCAGTTCCTGGAATTGGAAGTGATCGTCCAGCAGGGCAAACTGCAGGCCAAATCAGAATATGAAGGTATGCATCCTTGATATCCAAGGAGACCATGAATTCCTGTTCTTCCACGTCCGCAATCCCTGCTCGCAGGGATTCCATTTTCAACTTGAACAGCTTCAAGTAAGGATTCAAGGATTTGAGATCAAAATGGGTCTTACCGGACCGTCCGGTTTCGGCACCACAAACAGGTTTGAGTAAAGCCCCTTGCCGTGTTGCGGTATTGGTACTGGAACAATGACCTGGGACTGGACCAACTTTTGGATGGCCTGTTGCAACATAACTTGCATATCCTCCAAAGCTGGTAAGCTGGATTTGAAAAATCGTTGGGGAGGAAAACTGTCGAACTCCAGCTTGTAGCTCTGAGAAACGAGATTTCTGACCCAGGTATCCTGGCAGGAAGTCTCCCAGACGTGGCTGAAGTGACGCAGTCGAGCTCCCACCTCGAGATCCCCTCAGGATGGGTGGGCAACGTCATGCTGAGGCCTTAGCGAAGCAGAACTGGTGGTCTGTTCCTGAGAGCTGGTGCTTGCAGGCTATCCGGACTTACCTCTGGTGCCTCTAGTCGCATTGGAGGCACCTCTGGCCTTAGATCAAAATCTGTGAGACCAAAAGGACTGGACAGATGGCCCCGGGTAGGAGAGTCTTGCTGGCGGGGCCCCAGAGGAAACGTGGATTTCCCAGCTGCAACTTTGGAAATCCAGGTATCTAATTCAACCCCAAAGAGCCATTCCCCAGAAAAGGGGAGGGATTCCACTCTGCATTTGGAATCTGCGTCCGCAATCCACTGACGCAACCACAAGGCCCTGCGCGCCGACACTGCCATGGCAGAAGTCCTGGCATTAATGTTCCCCATCTCCTTGAGTGAATCACAGAGGACACATGTAGTGTCCTGAATGTGTTTTAAGAGGGTCACCATAGTGACCAAGGGCATATCCCCCGAGAGGCCGCCCTGAATTTGAGTGGCCCAGGAATGAATGGCATGGGATATCCAGCAATCCGCAATAACTGGCCTTTGTGATATACCTGCTGCCATGTAAATAAATTTGAGTGTAGTCTCTGTTTTTCTATCCCCAGGATTCTTCATGGTAAAGGAGCCCGAGGCAGGCAGCACTGCCTTTTTGGACAGGTGAGAGACTGACACATCAACCCCTGGGGGTTCCTCCCACAATTTCCTACTTTCAGGAGCAAATGGGAAAGTGCGCAAAAATTTTTTGGACACTTGGAATTTTTTGTCTGGATTTTTCCAGGCCAGCTTGAATAGGTCATCTAACTTTGCAGAATCAGGGAAAGTGACATTTGGCTTGTTTTGTATAAAGTTAAAAGACTGCTGTGACGCAGCATCCTCTAGAGAGAGCTTTAACACATCCCGTATAGCAAGAATTAGGGGTTCAATACCCTGAGCAGAATCGGGATTCCCACTAACGGTATCCAAGTCATCCCCATCCTCCTGTATATCCTCATCTGTATCAGAGAGTAGAGGAGGTAACCCACGCTTCTGTGGACCTGCATGAGAGAGGGGGCTGTGTTGTTGCATCTGCCCTAGTAGCTAAATCTACAACAGACTGTTGTAGTAGCTGTGTTTTCTGTACATTAGCAGTGAGCTGGGATGACATATCTGACATCATAGTTTTTAGAGACCCTAGCCAGTGAGGCTCTGGGCCCTGGGCACTGATTTGTGAAGATTGGCTGCATTGTTCATATGAAATAGATTCAGAAGATAATAGAGAGAATCTGGTGTGGCATACACTGCACAGCTTGTGTTTACCCATGTTTCACAGTAAGCACAATAACATACACATACACACAGACAGCTATTTGCAAGCCTGCCCTACTGTATGTGAGAGGAGACACAGAGAGAGAAGGACACCAGCACATTTAGCCCCCCAGTGAGGCTGTCAGCTCACTATATTACAGTAAACACTAACAATTCCTGTCCTAGAGAGGACCCAGATAGTGTACACTAGCGGCTCTCCCCCTTTTCTACACCCTGTACCAGATATCCAGCGTGGCTGAGGAATCACGAAGTGCTGTGTGTGCTGAGAATTGCTGCAGTAAGCAGAGGAAGGTGCTAAAATTCCTCAGGTCCCGCTGTGATGTAGATTCACCCCCTCCAATGGCGCCGGAGCTACAGTGATTATACTGGCAAAGTCTCCATTTAGCTTAAAAACATCACAATAAGTACTGGTCAAACCGTTTTTCATGCCAGTCTACACGGGGGATCTTAGCGGGAACCCCCCCGGGAGGGTCCCGTACGCCGCGCCCGTGGGCAGCCACACAGTGAACTGGGGAACTCCCCTAACGGGGCTCCCGGTGTGTACTCACCACCGATGTCACCTCCAGGCAGCATTAGGGGTGTGCGGCGTACTGCGGCTGTGACAGCCAAGGCGCAGTGCTCCGCTCAACAACAACCCCTCAGGACGGTTGTCCTGCAGCTGGGAAGCGGCTCTGCACCTCGTAAGGCCGGTGACCATCCCCCCGTTAACTCCCACGGTGCAGGTATGCTGGTATACAGAATATATATATATATATATATACACACACACATATCTCACATGTGGTAAGGGATATCATTGCAGGTGCTTACACTGGGCACCAGGGCTTGTGTTATGTCCCTGTTTGACAAATATGGAAGGGGGGGGGGGGCAATGCGTTTTCTGTCCCAGGGCACCAAAATGTCTAGTTACACCTCCGTGTTCAAGGGCCTAAATTGAAACAGCTGTGTGGGCCACCCCTACACTATCAACCCCACTGCTTCCTTAAATACATGAAAATACAAAAATTGCATAATTTTGCTGTTTTGCCCTTACACACCTGCAGCTCTTTTACACCTCCCTAGTAATCTAATTCCTACAGATGTCTATACAAATGTATTGTTTATGAAATGCTATGTCACCTGGTGAGCTATCAATAAGAAGTTTGGCAGAAACTATGCTAGCTCCCCTTTTACCACTCTCTGGGGCAACCCACTTTTTACTCCTGGCCTAGACAATCACACTTTTTTGGAATGGAAACACAAAGGTATTTCAGCAATTAGAACAGTCTTTGATCCTGGAGGTTCTATAACCTCCTTTACATCATTAGTTGAAACATTCCAGATACCTAATAAACAATTGTTTGTTTCTTCAGGCCGTCATTTTATTGCAGCTCAAGCTCCAGCTTTTTTGACGACTCCCTGAGTCCGACTACATTCTCTCACTCATATCACATAATCATGAAATGGGTTATCGTATAAAATTTCTTTATTCCAACCTTCTGTTAGCTAAGAACGATTTGTTCAGGAACTCTTTGTGCTTAAAATGGGCAGATGACATTTCTGATCTTCATACTTACCCTACTTTGCTGAAACATTGCTCTGCTACCTTGAAAGTGAAACACTTACAGTCTGCTTATCTGCAGGAGTCACATTTAAGAGTATTGCATAGAACATATGTGTCGCAAGCACAACACAGTTATTTTGTTCCTGAAGAAACTGGGTGATGCCCTAAATGTAACGCCCAGAAGGCGACCTCTTTAATAACTTCTGGGAGTGTGGCAAAAAAAAATTCTGGGACAAATTGATTCGATTTATCAACTCTCTCTTCTCTCTCGTATTAGTCAAGCACCCACTTCCTTGCCTCTTTATTTATCTTTCCTTCTGGGACCTGGGCCCAGACAAGAACAGGATTATACCATTATTAACGGTAATCCTTACCTTGGCCAAAAAACTGATCTTGATTCATTGGATTCAAAAGCAAACACCGTCTTTGACAGAATTCAAACGTATTTTCTTAGACACCCTTTATCAGGAAAGACAAGCCACACTCCCAGATGTGGAGAGAGGGGTGGCCAAGTTCTATAACAATGGGACCCATTTATATCTGACTTGGACCCAGACACCCAAGCAGAGCCGTAACTACGTGTGTGCCAGGTGTGCCTGGCACACAGCACAGTTGCCCTGTGGGCGCAACGGCCAGCGGCTTGTAATGAGTCAAATTGACTCATTACAAGTCGCCTGTGCTGTGCTCTGTGCGCCGCGCTGGAGGAGAGCAGCAGCGCCGGAGGCAGAGGAGGAAGGAGGGGGACTGGAGCCGCAGCAGCGCTATATAATTGGTAGAGGCGCCGCTGCAGCAGTCCCCTCTCCTTCCGCATTGGCTGCCCGGCGCTGCTGTGAATGCTGGGATGTGCTTCCCTCATCCCAGCATTCACAGCAGCGGTGGGCAGCCAATGCGGAAGCAGAGGGACAGCTGCAGCTGCGCCTCTACCAATTACACTGCACTGCTGCGGCTCCAGTCCCCTCCCTCCTCCTCCTTCTCCCCTGCCCGGGATCTGCCAGCACCGAGAAGCCTGAGCCAGCGGGGAGAGATGGTAAGTATCTATCTTTGTCTGTCTGTCTATCTATTTTGTCTGCCGCAATGTGTAAAAAGGGGGACGCTGTCTGCCGCAATGTGTAAAAAGGGGGGCGCTGTCTGCTGCAATGTGTAAAAAGGGGGATGTTGTCTGCCACAATGTGTAAAAAGGGGGACGCTGTCTGCCGTAATGTGTAAAAACGGGGACGCTGTCTGCCGTAATGTGTAAAAAGGGGGACGCTGTCTGTCGCAACGTGTAAAAAGGGCACGCTATCTGCCGTAATGTGTAAAAAAGGCACGCTGTCTGCCGTAATGTTTAAAAAGGGGGACACTGTCTGCTGTAATGTGTAAAAAGACCAAGCTGTCTGCCCTAATGTGTAAAAAGGGGACGCTGTCTGCCGTAATGTGTAAAAAGCGGACGCTGTCTGCCGTAATGTGTAAAAAGGGCACGCTGTCTGCCGTAATGTGTAAAAAGGGCACGCTGTCTGCCGTAATGTGTAAAAAGGGGACGCTGTCTGCCGTAATGTGTAAAAAGGGGGACACTGTCTGCCGTAATGTGTAAAAAGCGGACATTGTCTGCCGTAATGTGTAAAAAGGGCGCGCTGTCTGCCGTAATGTGTAAAAATGGGGACAGTCTGCCGTAATGTGTAAAAAGGGGGACGCTGTCTGCCGTAATGTGTAAAAAGCGGACGCTGTCTGACGTAATGTGTAAAAAGGGGACGCTGTCTGCCGTAATGTGTAAATAGTGGGACTGGCTGCCGTAATGTGTAAAAAGGGGGACTGGCTGCCGTAATGTGTGAAAGGGGCTCTACCTGGTGTAGTGGCGCTACTGTGCGGTGTAATTTGAATAATGGAGACTACTGTGCACCGTAGAATGAAGCCACGCCCCTATATATTTTTTGTGCGCCTACAGCCCCTATCTTGCATGGGGGGGTACCAATGCCATTCCTTGCACACAGCGCTAAAATGCCTAGTTACGGCACTGCACCCAAGCTCAGATACACAAGATTTTTGAAACCACTATTTGGTTCCTCTATCGCAGATTAGAGAGAGGTGACTGATTTTGTCTCCGGAGGAAGGTTCTGAGGCAATGTATCGTATACTATGTAAATGTTCTGTTATTGTCCCCCGTCTTGCGTCTCCTACCCCCCTTTTCCCTCCCATGTTTCTGTGTTTTTTGTCCTCTGTTCTTTTTTGGTGTTACTTTGGTTCCCAATTGCTTTCACCATGGTTTGGGCTCCTATGTACTACATTTATTTCTATACTGAGTGCTGATATATTTTAGACATACTGTTACCTACGGGTGGTATTCATGTGACCGCCGGTCAGCTGACTGACAGTCACATGACCTCCTCCACCAGCCCGACGGGTCACTATCCCGATGGTCGGCATGCCGACCAACAGGGACTATTTCCACTCGTGGGTGTCCACGACACCCATAGAGTGGGAATAGAACCCGTGGCGAGCGCAGGTCGCCACCGAGCCCGCAGCGTGGCGAGCGCAGGTCGCCACCGAGCCCGCAAGGGGCTTGCTGCACTCGCTCCTTTCCAGCCGGGATCCCGGCATCGGTATGCTGCCGGGATCCCGGCGTCGGTAAGCTGACCGGCGGTCAGGAGACCGCCGGTCAGCAGTACTACACCCGTTACCTACTTGAGGTATCTCAATGATATGTTAGTACATACGCGATCAACATCGCTACGGTAACCGGCGAGGTGCGGCGATGTATGTTAATACATCCCGCCCATAGTCTGTTGACACCAGCCTTATCTCTTAAATCATTCACTACACAACAACCACATTTCTGATTAGTTATGGCTTTATTTGACTAACTTTTGATATTTAAGACTCGAAAATGTATGTCTATCACTCTGCATTCGATGTGAACTGCCTGATTTTTCTGCTGTTTATTGTGAACTTGTAACATTTGTCTGTTATTTCTGTTAAAAAAAATTAAATGAAAATTGTTTGAGAAAAAAAAATTGCATCATTTTGTGAGAAAACTAGGAAAACTATTTTAATGCTAACAATGTATTGTATGGCCAACTCTGCCACCAGCTAGACAGCTGCTCATCATCATGCTGCCATGATAATTGGCCTATTTTAATAGGACAATCCTTTTACTAGCCATATTTTTCTAGTAAAATCATTGCCCTTTTAAATTTTGGGCACAAACACGATCAGAAAGGTTTTAGAACCCAACGCTTAGTAAATAAATCCCCTGGAGCTGTAGTTCTATCCGCCCCATCGTCAGCCTGGCCCTGTGAGTGACGGACTATTACAGGTATATCCAGTTACTAGTAAGCCTGTGCACTTGGGCTGCAGCTGCTGCCTGATTACCAGCTGTTTCTGGCTAACACCTTAGTGATGTTATTGAGACTGCAGTAATAGTCACAGATTCCTTCGGGGGATATACTGTTGGTCTTAAGGACTCTGTCATATCAAGGAAATCATGAAACTTATTTTTGTGAATTGCTCAAAGTGCTTGCAGTTAGATTAAATGAGATCATCACTGTAATCTACTGTACTATTCAGTACACTGTGGGGGTAATTCCAAGTTGATCGCAGCAGGATTTTTGTTAGCAGTTGGACAAAACCATGGCCCTCATTCCGAGTTGATCGGTCGCAAGGCGAATTTAGCAGAGTTACACACGCTAAGCCGCCGCCTACTGGGAGTGAATCTTAGCTTCTTAAAATTGCGACCGATGTATTCGCAATATTGCGATTACTAACTACTTAGCAGTTTCAGAGTAGCTCCAGACTTACTCTGCCTGTGCGATCAGTTCAGTGCTTGTCGTTCCTGGTTGACGTCACAAACACACCCAGCGTTCGCCCAGGCACTCCCACCGTTTCTCCGGCCACTCCTGCGTTTTTCCCGGAAACGATAGCGTTTTCAGCCACACGCCCCTGAAACGCCGTGTTTCCGCCCAGTAACACCCATTTCCTGTCAATCACATTACGATCGCCGGAGCGAAGAAAAAGCCGTGAGTAAAAATACTTTCTTCATAGTAAAGTTACTTGGCGCAGTCGCAGTGCGAACTTTGCGCATGCGTACTAAGCGGATTTTCACTGCGATGCGAAGAAAAAGAACGAGCGCACAACTCGGAATGAGGGCCTATGTGCACTGCAGGGGAGGCAGATATAACATGTGCAGAGAGAGATAGATTTGGGTGTGGTGAGTTCAATCTGCAATCTAAATTGCAGTGTACAGATAAAGCAGCCAGAATTTACCCTGCACAGAAACAAAATAACCCACCCAAATCTAACTCTCTCTGCAAATGTTATATCTGCCCCCCCTGCAGTGCACATGGTTTTGCCCAACCGCTAAAAAAATTCCTGCTGCGATCAACTCGGAATTACCCCCTGTACACAATACACAATGATATCTAGCTGAAGATATTTATACCATAAATATTTACTGCAGAGCAAGTGTGATATAATTGATGTAATTCCACTTTTTCTTAATCTTTAATGTTATCATTCATTGTATTACTAATAAGTGAAGCCTTTATGTGTTTTATGTATTTGTCTGTTTTTATATCCATGTGTTTGTTGTGAGTGTTAAATAAAACTTTTTTCTTACACTTTTTTTTACATATGATGTGTTATATTAATTAGAATAATATTCATATTATCTAATTATGAAATGTGTTAAAGTATTTATTCAACTTGCACTTATTTGGTGATTGATGTATTTATGTATTTCTCTACCTATTTTCCTGTTGCTGATCAACCTGGAAGGACATGCACCAGGTGAGTCTAACTAAAATGCATTGTAGCTTGTGCAGAGTTTGAAAATAAATCAATTTACATAGCATATATTCCAAGTATAAACTCTTCGGGGGGAATTCAAACGTTTGAAAAGTTGGTTTGGTGGCTGTTTTTTCCTGTCTATTAGCATACCTCCCAACATGACCCTCTCCAGGAGGGACACGATGCTCTGCTCCTGGACTTTTCTCTTAATTTATAATTGCCGGCACCTGTTTTTGAACAGGTTAATGGATAAGAAACGTGTTTCAGCACAGGTGAGGGCAATCATAACTTAAGAGGGAAGTCCAGGAGCAGAGCATTCTATCCCTCCTGGAGAGGGTCATGTTGGGAGGTATGTATTAGATAGGAAAAAACAGACACCCAACTGACTTTTCAAACATTTGAATATCCCCCTTTATGTGCTCACAGAGCCATAGTAGGCCAATAGGGCAGTATGTGAAGGCATGACATCACTGGAACCTCAGACCACCCTTTAGGACACTCCAGGCAGCAGCTTTCCCAACTGCAAGGTGTCATACCAAGCACCATGCATGCAAAATACAGGTGCAGACCCTGCACCATGGGCAGCAGTGTCGCTCGTTCGGCCCTGCTTGCTTAGAAAATCAGGAATTGCAAATGAGTATGCAGAGTTAAACACATTCAGAACATATGTACACTTACCATTAGAGAGGTAGAAATTGGTTGTTACAGGGTGTTCACTTCTAACATACAGTAGGCAAAGGTGTGTTTATGCAGGCCAGTACACACTATGAACACCAGTCAGCAGGAGCATCTTTTGAAAATAAAATAGGGCAAGTACATACTACTGATAGTGACTGTAATACCCCTCTTTGCCTAAAATACTGGGTCACACCCAGGATTTTGTACACGGGTCCATCCTGGGTGCGATCCAGCTATGACCCCTTTCAGACTTGAATCAGGAACTGGCTATTTTCAAAGGCGCAAACTCACCGCACACAGGTGCAGCCCCGGTACTTGGGGATGAGATCATCTCCTAGCGCCAGCACCTCCTATGCCATGCCTAGGACCTATGATGTAAGAGGGTGCTGGGTCACATCAATCCGGCTTACCCAGTTACACTGCACAGTGACCTTCCCGTGAACAACCCTGCAAGTTAGCCGGCTTGGATTCCCAGGTCACTGGACCCGGGTTAAACCTTTTCCACTGAGCTGCTCCCAGATTATCATGGGTAAAAGGGTTATTAGTAAACTAGGTGAATATACTGCCATACCGAGCCAGATTGGGGGGGGGGGGGGGGGGGGGGGGGGAGTATCCTCCCAGCCGCAACTGCTCCAACGTAGTTCTAATCTAGTGGGGATGATTCTACTGATCTCCAGCCTCCGCTGCTGTACCTGATTAGCTACTTTCCACAGCTCTGTTACTGATCAATATTCAGTAGGGGGAATTCAATTGATTAAAAAAAAACAGAGACCCAACTGACTTTTCAAACAATTGAATACCCCCCAAAAATGTTGAAAGTGACCAATAGGTCAGCGGAAGGGCAAGTGTAAGCAGAGGTGTAGCTAGGTGCCATGGTGCCCGGAGCTAGGGTATGTTTCGGCGCCCCCTCCCCTGTACTGAATTGGGGGCATGTTACATTTCAAAAGAAAAAAATAGAAAAATACTACATTGGTTACAGAGCCAGTTCTAGACCTTGTGAAACTCAGGGGGAAAGTTTCTTTTGGGCTCCCCTCATAACCAAAACAGGGACAGTGTGTGCCGAAGTCGCGCCACAGAAATATAGGGGAGGTTATGCCACAGTAGAGTCGCTTATACATGTTATTCTGCAGCTTCTAATGCAGAGTAAGGTGCTGTAGCAGCAGCTGAGGCAGAGAAAGGTACTGCAGCATCAATGTAGAAAGAGGTGCTGTAGCAGCTGGGGCAGACAGGGGTGCTGCAACGGCCGAAGCAGAAAGAGGTGCTGCAGCAGCCAGGACAGAAAGAGATGCTACAGCAACTGGGGCAGAAAGAGGTGCTGCAGTAGCAGAAGCAGAGAGTGATGTAGCAGGACAGAAGTAACCTGCTGCACAGCTACAAGCATACAGTATAAAGAAGAGGGAGGCAGAGTTATGGCATGTGGCGGCTGTCAGTGTCTCCTGCTGTCACCTCTGGCCTGCCCTGTTCCCTACCTAGTCTCCAAGACTGAGTCAGTGTGCACCCCTCTGTTTCTACTCCTCCTGCTCTGCGGCTGCCTGTACAGCAGCCCGTGAAATAGTGGGAAGATGGAGGGGGCGAGCAGGTGGCGCGCCCTCTAACTTTTCCGGCGCCCGGAGCTCGCACTCCATCGGAGCCACCCTCGCTACACCGCTGAGTGTAAGGACCTTTTGGAATGCTTTTGCAGGGAGGAAACAGCGAAGAAGCATGAAGTGGGAAGCATGGAAAAGGAAGACAGACAGGGTGGTAAACCAGTGACTTGCCCCACTGCTGCTACTGTTGGGAGAGTCGCTACCGAAGGCGGAGGCTGGAGACGAGCAGAAACGGTCCCCATACTTCTTGAGAGGAGGTTCTGGAGTGCTGCTGCTGCCTCATGGAAGTGTGAGCAGGGGAGGCACACACAGCCAGAGGGGCAGTTCTGACAAGAGGGGGCTTTCTTACATGCCCCGGCCTCCCCAAAGGCTTACGAGGCCCTGCTGGCATGCAGAGGCAGCTCTGCATATGTGCAAAACAAAATACGCTACTCTTCCATACACTTTTATTTTTTAGCATAAAACCACATACAGACATTTTTAAATCCAAGTCTGCATTAGCCCCATTGGCAGCAATTTTATTGAATTTTCATAGACTTGCAAAATTGGTCCCTTTGCGTGTTACAATTCTTCCACAATTAATTACACATCCTATTACAAAGCTTCATTAGACTCTGAATCATCAATGTATATATAGAGTTATATTCAATTAAAGTCGGATCCATTCCGACATACATTTGACGGAATGGATCCGACAAGGGCTATTCAATGGATTTGGCCGTTCCTGACCATCTCAATCTGACTTTAAAAAAAGTCGGGTTGAGATGAGGGACCCGAGAGGAGCAGACGGGGAGAGCCGCGGGGAGACGGGGGAGAGCAGCGGCTACAGCACAGCGCAGCAGGAGGATGTGGCACCACCGCCAGACCTCGCTTGCTGTAGCCGGGTGGACACTGCCGTGAGCAGCGGCGGTGCCCCATCCTCCTGCTATGCTGAGGCCGCTGCTCTCCCTGTCTCCCCGCGGCTCTCCCCGTCTCCTCCTCTCAAGTCCCTCATCTCAATCCCACTTTTTTTAAAGTCGGATTGAGGTGGTCGGATTTGGCTCCATTTCCGACAGAAGCACGCGGATCGCGGCTATTCCACCGATCCACGTGCTTTCCGACAAGTCGGAATTCCCGACTTGTCAGATAATTTTGGGGTGCATTGAATAGGTCGGAAACCCCTTCCAACCTAAAAAAGCCGAAAACTGCCGTCTTTCCAACAGACGGCAGCTTTCGACTGTAATTGAATATACCCCCAAATCTGTAAGTAGTTTCTAGGTCATTTTAATGAAACCTCTCAGCTTGTGCTACTCTGTAATCTTTCAGTGACCCGGCTGTATATCAGCAGAGTACTTTTCCATTTATTATAAACAGACACTATGCTGTTAATTTGCACAGAGCAAAATTCTAAGTGAAATTGGATCAGTGATTCTGTTTTAGCATCAACATGCTGGAAGGTTAGTGTAAATGATGTTTTTGGACCAACAAAGTTACTTTTTCATCCAAAGCATGGGGCAGAGATACAGGTCCTAGGAAAGCAAACTGAGGTTTGGATTTAAATAAGGCCAGCACTCTGTGCTTTATGTGTTGTCCAACTGAACTGTTTTTAGAGCCAGGTAATTCATCCATGTGGTATATAATATTGGTGTCATTACAGACATTATTTCATTACGTGAATATTTCTAACAGAGGCATCGTTATGTCACAGACTGCAGGCAGTTTACACAAAAAACCCATTCTGTAGGCTTACTGAAATCTCGCCCAGCTACTCTGGAAAACTCCTGCCCAGACAGTATTATATAATCTGAGCAGACGTGTGCTCTGTATGCTACAGAATTCAGATGATCCTATTCATCCTTGTTATTGTAAATTTATTTTGAACACTCCTATTCTTTCCAGCTATGTTGCTCTGCTTTCTATATTTACCAGCCATAATGAATCGCCACTGACTGAGCCGTTTATCCAATGTGTAGAGAAAAATATCTATCTTTTTTTGCAATTAATAACAAAAACATACTATTGCCATTTATTCCCAAATTGTTTTTTAAAATATTGTTTTACAGGTAACATTCCATACATTTGTTGAAACTATATTAGTTTGTTTCGCTCTACTACTCGACATTGAGGTAATGCTCTAGCACCAGATAAATAGTAACCTACCATCATTCAATGGTTGATCTAGAAACTGAAGTGGTCACGGGGAAATGACACCACTTGACCAGGAAATGTGCATTAGGAATTTATTGGAAGAACTCTAATCCATTTAATTAGCGGAAAGTATAGTAGTAGCTGCCATAGGGGAAGTAGCCATTAGGTCGACATTGACAATGGCAACATTCATAATGCTGACACCACAATGGCAACAGTTATGTTGACATTGGTAAAATGTCGACATACAATGTGCCAACATGTGAAATGCCCACACTGTCAGAATGCCGACATTATAGTTAGGCTGTGGCAGTAGGGTTAAGGTTAGACACTAGGGGGAGGTTAGGGTTAGAATGCAGGTGGAGGGGAGTTTAGGGTTAGGTAGTAGAGGAAGGGTTAGGTTTAGGGTAGGGATTAGGGATAGTGGAAAAATACTTCAACGCTGGAGCAACAGAGGACTAACCTGGAAGCCGTGCAGGACCCAGTGCAGAAGTCAGGAGCAGGTAAGTGACAGCTGGGCCATCAGGGACGATATGTTGATATTTTGACATGTTGACATATCACTGTCTGCATGTTTACTTTCGACTAGGTCACAATCAACATTATGACCATTTTCATATCGACATGATAATTGTTGACATTAGGACTGTTGATATATTATACCACACCCCTTCAGTAGATGCTTAAGACAAAAGGCATTAAGACTAGTCCAGGTCATGCATTATACAACTCTGGGTACTCAGTTTAAAACATAGCAAGGGTATCAATGGTCAGAAACAGAAGTCAGTCTTATGGGCCCTACACACTTAAAGATTTCACTGAACGATATGAATGTTCTCGTTCATTAATGAATGAGAACTCGTTCATATCGTTCAGTGTGTAGGCACCAATGATGAATGATGCGTGGCCGCGTGCTCGTTCTTCGCTGGTGCCGAGTCGCTTGCAAGCCAATATGGAAGCCGGGTGATGGGGGGAGTGAAGAAGATAGATAGATAGATAGATAGATACAACATTTGCCTTCATTGATTTGACAAGCCTATTACTTCGCATTGTCTACACTAAAAGGAAGAGGTTGATCATAACTTGACCTCTCCCTGTTACCTTCATGAACTGGTTTCCATAGTGTACTATGGTAGAAATACATTTGGACCACCAGACAAGACATATAAGACAATGGCACTGTCGTACTTACAATTTGCAGTCATTTCCAGATCTCAGCAGTTGACCTTGGAAGCTGAATGTTATTCCCTTACAGCATAGAACATTTTTACTGTTCATTATATAGTAATATAATAGCACTGCATTAAAAAAATGAAGTGCATGTTCATAAACACGTGGTTACACAGTGGTTTACATTTAGAAAATGAACATCCTAGTTTTTATAGTTACTTCTAGGAATGCCACAGAAAGCCATGAGTACTCATCAAGGAAGAAGATAGTAGAGATAATGGTGGACCTGTTAGTGAGTATATTTAGGGTAAACTGATAATATATTAGAGTGATCTCACAAAGGGGCCTATTCATCATCAATTAGTGGCCCTTAGCACCTGCGGAAACATGAGTTTCCATATATTTTATATAACGGCCCATTCGGTCCGATAGCGGTGCCTTATATTTAGCAAACTCTGAAAAGTTAAAATTACTGAGGTGGCCTTCATATCTTCAGACGGTGCTTTTTCTCAGAGCCCAGCTCTTTCCTATGGGAAGGAGTACCAGGGGTGCAAAGAGGTATCCGAGTGGATCTCACCGCAGCTTCCCCACTGTGTGACCAGCAGGTGACACATGCACAGAAGCCAGCGACGGGGATGGTAAATAACGCTGCTACTGAAGTAGAAGTGTTACTGATTGCGGGGACAGCTGTTTTTTGATCCGCTGTCCTTGCACAGGAGCAATGCTGAATTGCTCTGGTGATCAGTATTCCTCTGCTGCTACTCGCTGTGAGTAGGACATTTAATCATGGGGCAATCCAACCCCCGATGATGAATAGACCCCAAAGTGTGAAAACATTGCTATAGAGATTATGCCTATATTTTAAAGAGCTGTTTCCTGAGGACTGGTCAGGGACAAACTGTACGGTAATAATTTAACATGATGTACTTGGCTAATGCCACAATTTAAATTAATCTCACTTAAAACATCTTGGTTTGTAGATTAAATCACTTTGTTCTTATTGATATAGCCTATTAGGATGGTGTTCAACATGAATGTCAGGTGGAATGTTAAAGTGACTGCTAGGCCCTGAGAAATTCCTTAACTTGGCTGTTGGTTTATTGGTATTAGCAAGTTTACCAACTTCAAGTGGTGGCAGTGGGGTGTTTGTGTGTTGCTGTAAGGATCACACCTACAGTACTTTCTTCTGAGCTACTCCCACCACAGCAGAGAGACTGGAGACCCCCCAGAACCCGACACTGCAACCACACAATTGAAAAAGTGACATTGATTTTAATATACTGGAACACTTCATCACTTGTACTGCTTTAAATGATATATGGAAAGTTTGTTTACTTTATTTACAAAAATCCTATTATTGTAGAGGTCACAATAGATATGTTCATGATAGGAATAGCTAATAATTATAACCCTGTTAGATCCCTAGAAAATCGAGAAAGAAAAAACTTCTGAGGGCCAAGGATGAAACACACTCCGTTATATATGGCCATGAATATCATAATAGTAGACTAAAGTGGATTGTTGGGTGTTATTTGAACCCGGGGCGGCATAGTGAGGGCTGGATGGTTGTCCGATTGGCCACGCTCTTTCTAGTAGAATTATTAGTTAGTTATGTTCATCTATTTCTATTTCTCCACCCTGACGATATTGTTTCTGTTCTGTTCTATTCAATCAATGGATCTGTTTAGTCGTGGAAAAATGTGATCTACCTGATAATATCTAAAAAAGAGTTTTGGTAAACAGCTTGGAATTATATTAGTTTGTTTACTTTGCTTCTAAAAACTTATTAATATAGAAGCTACATTGGATCTGTCTTTGATAGTAATAGTTAATAAATACAAACTTGGTAGATCCCCAGAAAATTGAGGAAGAAAAGTTCTGGAGGGCTAACTGTGAGATACACTCCGCTATATGCGACGGTAAGACTAATACTATTATAATATAACAACAGATAAAAAGAGTTGCTGGGTGAGTTTTGAACCCAGGTTGGCGGGGTGGGAGCCGGTGCTTCTGTTCACTGGGCCACGCTCCTTCTGATAGATCTGTCAGTTTGCTATATTCATCTAACCTTTTTCCCCTGACGATATTGTCTCTTTTCACGTGTTGCCATTATATATATATTATATATATAATTAATTATAAAAATGTATATACTGATGGTTTGACTATGATTATAATTGATATATATATATATTTTATTGGTTTGTAATAATACATTTTATAAAAGTAAGTAAGAAATACGATAGGATGAAAAACACCTATGTATATATAGGTATTATGGAGATTTGTTCCCTTTGAACTGCTGTAAAGAACACCCAGCTGGTCACTAATGAAGTGCATAAGATATCTACATACACCTGTCTCCTATAATTAACCAATCAAATTAAAGGAAATCGATTGGAGGAGACTAGTTTAAATAGGATGGTGCCAAGCACTACTGGATACCTTCTGAGGAAACCGTTATAAGGACACAACGGAGAAACGCGTTAAGGATAATCCACTATTTGGGCCTGTGAAACACCTGCACACCTGGGACAGTGTCTTCACCTCTGAGCCGCAGTGGAAACACTGAATATTTTTCCAGCATGAGAAATAGCCGAGCGGCACATAACGAGGAGAGGCTTGGCGGCGTGTAGCTGCAGCCGGACACCGCCGCGCATACTTAACACACCGCTGACCCCGGCTGGGGACTAAAAAGGCGACTGGCTCCGGAAAATAAGCGACTCCAGCAAAAGGTATATCCAGCGGCGTGCGACCGCAGCTGGGCACTGCTTTTTTCCGGATATATACATCCAAGTGTGTGACTGTGGTGAGGTGAGATTCTACTATTTACAAAACATTTATAATTGGACAGCTGTCCTAACAACTGTGCTATTACAAGGACACTAACCCCAGTTTCCACAATCTGATGAAGTGAAATACACCACTGTTCCATAGTCTGCATATAATTTTAAAAAACAGAATCTAGGAACATCTACATATTTTGGAATATATGGTACAGATATACTCATTCATATAAACAATCTACTGGAGAGACTTTTTTCTTGTTCAATCTGGACTTTTAACATCTTAAGTCACAGCAGTGGAAACTAAAAGGATTTAAAAGTATCTTTTCTCATTTAAGTAACAGCTGGCTATAGAATTGAAAGCAATGATTGGTAAATGAGAGGATACCACATATAGTCCTAGAATATAGTATATTACAGTGTTTCAAAATAGCCCTATGATATTTTATGTATGGTAATTGATTAATGCAAAGTCAATTGTATTTTATCGTATAATAAATGGTTAAAAGACAAAAGCGCTCTCAGAGATATATATATATATATATATATATATATATATATATATGCTCAATAGGATTATAGCTTTTATATTGATACAATTTCAGAGTATCATGTGGGAGCGGCTTATAGGTCTATAAACCTTTTTAAGTGACCAGTTCTTAGTAAGAGTTTTTGTTTTTGTTTTGTTTTTTGTTTATATTGCGCCTGAAATTATATATGCAGGCGGATATATCTAAAGAGTATAAATTATAATTGATTGGAATAATTACCCGCCTACATATACAGTACCTGTAAAAAGGGAAATTTATATTGCTTTAAATGATAGTTAGAACATACAGTAATAGTACAATGCAAAATGTACATATATCTTTGCAATTATGTCCCTGGACTATGGGCCTAATTCAGACCTGATCGTAGCCCTGCAAAATTTTGCAGGCTACAATCAGGCACACTGACATGCGGGGGGATGCCCAGCACAGGGCTAGTCCGCCCCGCATGTCAGGCCCGTTCCCCCCCCCCCCACACACACACACACACACACACACACACACACGCATCGCACAGCGGCGATGCTTTTGCACTTCAGGAGTATCTCCAGGCTAGCGCAGCTTTTGCGTGCTGGCCGGGAGCTACTCCTCGCTGCCCGGGTCGCAGCGGCTGCACGTGACATCACGCAGCGCTGCGGCCCACCCCCAACACGGTCCGGCCACGCCTGCGTTGGCCGGACTGAGCCCACAAAACGCCGGCCAAATGCTGCCGTGCCGCCCCCTCCCGCCCAGTGACTGCCTCTGCCTGTCAATCAGGCAGAGGCAATCGCTAGGCAACGACAGCCGTTGGCTGTCAGCCATGCGCCGGTGCACTGCGGCGCTGGCACATGCTCACTTCTGACCTAATCACTGCACTGCGATGAACGGCAGCGTATGATCAGTACCTAGGCTCACTAGGGCATTCCCAACCTAGGTCCTCAAAGGTTTTAGTGATATCCAGGCTGCAGCACACATGGTTAAATCAAAATAACTGAGATACTAATGAAATCACCTGTGCTCAAGCATGGATATCACTAAACCTGGACTGTTAGTGTGCCTTGAGGACTGAGGTTGGGAATGCCTGCCATAAAGCATACACAACACTGGTCTTAACTAGCTATTTTTATATATAATCAGGGCCGGATTAACAATGGGGCGGATGGAGCTGGCTTCAGGCCAGCATTTGTAAGGATGTGCCCTGTGGGCACATCCATGCTGCTGTCCCTAACTGGGGGCCGCGCTGGGGCAGCTTGTCTGTCCCCAGCGCGGAGTGTGCGGTGGCGGGGAGCGGCGCGGCGGCGCTTTGAACTTGGCGCCGCTCGGGCTGCCAATCAGAAGCGCCGCCCGCAGCGTTTGAATCTTGGCGCCCTCCGGGAGCCAATCGCGGCTCCCGGAGCGGCAGCCAATCGTAGAGAGACGCGGCGAGCCAATCTGCGCTCGCCGCGTCATAGGGACGGGGAGCAGGAGGCCGCGCCGAAGAGCGGCGAAGGCAGAAGAGACGCCGGGCGGGAGCCGAAGAGGGCGCGCGCGCAGAAGAGCGCGAAGAGGAAAGAAGATCCCGGCGGCAAGAAGAAAGAAGACGGGCTCGGAGAAGAAGATGTCCTGCGGCGGCTGGACGCGGCGCGACGACGGCGGCGCCGCTGGCCAGGACGGGCCAGCGGCCGAAGATTAAAGAACAGCGCCGGAGGGGTCACCAGGGGTGGGAAGCAAAGGGCTGCCGAAGCTCCCCCCTGGTGCCTCTCCCAGCGGGTCAGGTAGGCCCTTATCAGGCGCCCCTGTACCCGCCCCTCCCTAGACCACCGGGTGTTCGGGCAATAGGCCCGTGGGCACAGTCAGGCCCTCCCGGCCTGTGGGCATGTAGTCGGGCCCTCCCGGCCCGTGGGCATTTGGTCGGGCCTCTCGGCCCGTGGGGGCACATAGGCAGGCACTAGGCCTGGGCGCAGGTTGGGCACTAGGCCCATAAGTATAGTCAGGCCACCGGCCTGTGGGCGCAGTTAGGCGGGCATTAGGCCCGAGGGGCACGGTCAGGCACTAGGCCTGTGGGAGCATTAGAGGGCATTAGGCCCTAGTGGATTTTGGCCAAATAGGTACGATAAGGTGACCTTGGGCACAAGGCCCAGGTCACCCAACGGGCAGCAAGGTAGGCGGGCGCTAGGCCCGTGGGCAAAGTCAGGCCTCCGGCCTGTGGACAGTTAGGGGGCGCTAGGCCCATCGAAGCAGTGTTTTCCCCGAGGTGAGTAAAGGTGACACTGGGTGTTAGGCTCAGGCCACCCTGAGAGTACGGTAGGTGGGTGAGCTGTGCGGTCCCCACTGCTGGGTGTTCTGAGTCGGGTAGATAAAGGGACAGCACCGTTTTATGTTGTAACTCCGATAGTGTGATATATGTTGTTACCGTGCAGGGCAAAGTGTATGTGTTGTGTAAGTTGTGCATAGTTGTGTTGCACCACACCCACAGAGCTAGTTTGAGGGCTCTGCTGTTGTAGATAGTATAGGGTGTGACACTAGGTCAGAGTTAGGCCCTGCACGGCTGTTTCTCTTTGCCTCCTTACAGGGACCTGTAAGTGGAGAAGATCGGAGTGCAAGACTTGTGACGGTGAGTAGCATCCGTGTACGTCTGTCCCTTGTTTGTCCCCGAGCGCCGGAGTTAGGATTGCTCACGGACGTGAGAATCCCTTTCATCACACTACGTGCGAAAGCGCGAGTGTGTGAAAGCTGGGTAGCTGAGGCTTTGTGCCGGTGATGACCATTCACCCAGCCGGTGAAGGTCGCAGCCACCCCTGGGGTTTCCCCTGTTCCACCGGAAGCAGGGTCGATACCCCCTTTAATGTAGACCATTCTCTCCTCAGCTCGGTCGACGGTCAGCTCCAAGAGGGAATCGCCGTGTCCGGATCCGACTGAAGAATTCCAGGTCCGTTGAAGGTTCCGGTACCTGAAGGTGAGAGAGAGCGGCGCCTTGTGAGTACCGAGTCTACACCTGCATGGCAGCAGGCACCACCACACGCACCGCAGTCCAACCGCACCTCTCACACTTGGCGTAGTCGGCAGGATCAAAGAGACCGGATCACGGACACAATGTGGAACGGCACCAAGAAGACCTCCCTGCGGACGGCTCCGGAGAAGACTCACCCCCGGACGTGTGCGGACCAGAGCGACTGGGTGACGGTGTCTGGGGCAGACATCCTGAAGATGGTGCAGCGGTCGGTCCAGCGTGAAAAAGAAGAGCGCCGGGAGAAGGGGCGCAAGAAGGCCGCTGTGACGCCCTGCAAGAAATGTCGGCAAACAGGTCACTTTGCCGACGAGTGTACTTGGCGAGAGACGTCCCCAAAGAAGGTGGTCCAGGAAGCGGACCGAAGACGTCAGAAGGGCCAAGCGAAGAACGAGTCCTGGTGTTTGCTCTGTGGAAACTACGGGCATGAGCACAACAGTTGTCCTTGGGACGAAGAGTTGAGCGAAGACGAGGTTGATTCCCGGTGTGAAAGCTGTGGAGATCCCCGACATCGGCTCCTGGAATGTCCATGGACGGAAGACAGGACGGACTACGAGGCCACGGTGAAGCAGCTGACGGAATCTCGTCAGCAGCTTTGGGACCGGGTGGCTGCAGAGCCTGTGTGTGCGCTCTGCGAGGCGAGAGGACATGCGCTTCCCGATTGTCCGTGGAATGAAGACCGGATGATTGCGGATGGTCGCGCCCAGAGATGGGAGGAGGAAACCAGGGAAATGGAGCGGAAGGCCTTGCTTGAAGTTAATTCGCAGGTGCCCATTTCCTCTGAGCCGGAACCAACGGGTGAAGATTCCCCAGTGAAGGAGGTGGACCAGGAACCCGTCTTGGAGAAGGTGGCAGTGGCCCTCCCTTGTTGGAAGTGTCGGCGACCAGGACATGCGGCCAGTGAGTGCCCTTGGGAAGATGCCGCGGACCTACTTTGTCCCAAGAAAGTGACCCCAGTAAGGCAGGATCCTTTCCCGCATGAGGCGGAGGTGGACGACTGGGAGGTGAAGAGGCCACGCTGTCAAGAAAAGCGTGAAGACCCAGTGACTGAGACGTCCGGAATCTCCCCACGATGGACCCGTCCCCGGCCAGGACGTGCGGAACAGGAGTGTCCTGGGTACCAAGAGATGCCAGCGGAAGCGCTGGAGTACGCTGAGGAAGAAAAGGATCCAGCGGAAGCGAAGGAGTACGCTGAGGAAACAGAGGTGCCAGCGGAAAAGACTAAGTACGCTGAGGAGGGAAATACCCCAGTCCAGATATCGGAAGAAGACTCAGACTACGGTGAGCTGTCCGCCGACGAATCCCTCCAAGAACAGATGGAGGACGACTCTGGCATCGGAAGCGCCGACGAGAGAGACTGGCAGGATCGGGTGGAGTCATGCTCCCAGTTGAATGCCCTCCGTGAAGAGGAGGAGATAGTCCTGGAGCAAGAGTACCTGCCAGGAGTGTCGAGATGGACCGACGTACGGGGACAGGACTGTGATGCCGTGGGAGGACCCGTTCCAGAGGAAGACACAGGACCTTTGGAGATGCCCCACGAGGAAATTCGACATGTGGTGGCTGTTACCCGGGAGGAAACGGATGCCCCGGAGGATTCCGCTGTTGGGTGGTGGTCGATACCACACCCGGAAGACAGGGACGAAGCCACAGACAATATCAGAGGCCAAGAGTGGGTGACTGTTGTCCCCGTGGAGGAAGATTCCCCTTGGTGGCCAGCGTCAAGCGACCGTGAGGAGATGCCACTCCCCCAGAGGATCCGCCGATGGAGGTCAGGCCGTAAGAGGAACCCGGAGCTGGAGGAGGAAGGATGTGGGGTCACAGCTGGTCCAGGCTGGGCCCCCGAATGCACCCTCGCCGGAAGGACCTTGGAATTCCCTGACCCGCGGACGATGGACGTCGTGAGGAACTTTGTAGGGACTACAAAGGAAAAAGGGGGGGGGAATGTAAGGATGTGCCCTGTGGGCACATCCATGCTGCTGTCCCTAACTGGGGGCCGCGCTGGGGCAGCTTGTCTGTCCCCAGCGCGGAGTGTGCGGCGGCGGGGAGCGGCGCGGCGGCGCTTTGAACTTGGCGCCGCTCGGGCTGCCAATCAGAAGCGCCGCCCGCAGCGTTTGAATCTTGGCGCCCTCCGGGAGTCAATCGCGGCTCCCGGAGCGGCAGCCAATCGTAGAGAGACGCGGCGAGCCAATCTGCGCTCGCCGCGTCATAGGGACGGGGAGCAGGAGGCCGCGCCGAAGAGCGGCGAAGGCAGAAGAGACGCCGGGCGGGAGCCGAAGAGGGCGCGCGCGCAGAAGAGCGCGAAGAGGAAAGAAGATCCCGGCGGCAAGAAGAAAGAATACGGGCTCGGAGAAGAAGATGTCCAGCGGCGGCTGGACGCGGCGCGACGACGGCGGCGCTGCTGGCCAGGACGGGCCAGCGGCCGAAGATTAAAGAACAGCGCCGGAGGGGTCACCAGGGGTGGGAAGCAAAGGGCTGCCGAAGCTCCCCCCTGGTGCCTCTCCCAGCGGGTCAGGTAGGCCCTTATCAGGCGCCCCTGTACCCGCCCCTCCCTAGACCACCGGGTGTTCGGGCAATAGGCCCGTGGGCACAATCAGGCCCTCCCGGCCTGTGGGCATGTAGTCGGGCCCTCCCGGCCCGTGGGCATTTGGTCGGGCCTCTCGGCCCGTGGGGGCACATAGGCAGGCACTAGGCCTGGGCGCAGGTTGGGCACTAGGCCCATAAGTATAGTCAGGCCACCGGCCTGTGGGCGCAGTTAGGCGGGCATTAGGCCCGAGGGGCACGGTCAGGCACTAGGCCTGTGGGAGCATTAGAGGGCATTAGGCCCTAGTGGATTTTGGCCAAATAGGTACGATAAGGTGACCTTGGGCACAAGGCCCAGGTCACCCAACGGGCAGCAAGGTAGGCGGGCGCTAGGCCCGTGGGCAAAGTCAGGCCTCCGGCCTGTGGACAGTTAGGGGGCGCTAGGCCCATCGAAGCAGTGTTTTCCCCGAGGTGAGTAAAGGTGACACTGGGTGTTAGGCTCAGGCCACCCTGAGAGTACGGTAGGTGGGTGAGCTGTGCGGTCCCCACTGCTGGGTGTTCTGAGTCGGGTAGATAAAGGGACAGCACCGTTTTATGTTGTAACTCCGATAGTGTGATATATGTTGTTACCGTGCAGGGCAAAGTGTATGTGTTGTGTAAGTTGTGCATAGTTGTGTTGCACCACACCCACAGAGCTAGTTTGAGGGCTCTGCTGTTGTAGATAGTATAGGGTGTGACACTAGGTCAGAGTTAGGCCCTGCACGGCTGTTTCTCTTTGCCTCCTTACAGGGACCTGTAAGTGGAGAAGATCGGAGTGCAAGACTTGTGACGGTGAGTAGCATCCGTGTACGTCTGTCCCTTGTTTGTCCCCGAGCGCCGGAGTTAGGATTGCTCACGGACGTGAGAATCCCTTTCATCACACTACGTGCGAAAGCGCGAGTGTGTGAAAGCTGGGTAGCTGAGGCTTTGTGCCGGTGATGACCATTCACCCAGCCGGTGAAGGTCGCAGCCACCCCTGGGGTTTCCCCTGTTCCACCGGAAGCAGGGTCGATACCCCCTTTAATGTAGACCATTCTCTCCTCAGCTCGGTCGACGGTCAGCTCCAAGAGGGAATCGCCGTGTCCGGATCCGACTGAAGAATTCCAGGTCCGTTGAAGGTTCCGGTGCCTGAAGGTGAGAGAGAGCGGCGCCTGGTGAGTACCGAGTCTACACCTGCATGGCAGCAGGCACCACCACACGCACCGCAGTCCAACCGCACCTCTCACACTTGGCGTAGTCGGCAGGATCAAAGAGACCGGATCACGGACACAATGTGGAACGGCACCAAGAAGACCTCCCTGCGGACGGCTCCGGAGAAGACTCACCCCCGGACGTGTGCGGACCAGAGCGACTGGGTGACGGTGTCTGGGGCAGACATCCTGAAGATGGTGCAGCGGTCGGTCCAGCGTGAAAAAGAAGAGCGCCGGGAGAAGGGGCGCAAGAAGGCCGCTGTGACGCCCTGCAAGAAATGTCGGCAAACAGGTCACTTTGCCGACGAGTGTACTTGGCGAGAGACGTCCCCAAAGAAGGTGGTCCAGGAAGCGGACCGAAGACGTCAGAAGGGCCAAGCGAAGAACGAGTCCTGGTGTTTGCTCTGCGGAAACTACGGGCATGAGCACAACAGTTGTCCTTGGGACGAAGAGTTGAGCGAAGACGAGGTTGATTCCCGGTGTGAAAGCTGTGGAGATCCCCGACATCGGCTCCTGGAATGTCCATGGACGGAAGACAGGACGGACTACGAGGCCACGGTGAAGCAGCTGACGGAATCTCGTCAGCAGCTTTGGGACCGGGTGGCTGCAGAGCCTGTGTGTGCGCTCTGCGAGGCGAGAGGACATGCGCTTCCCGATTGTCCGTGGAATGAAGACCGGATGATTGCGGATGGTCGCACCCAGAGATGGGAGGAGGAAACCAGGGAAATGGAGCGGAAGGCCTTGCTTGAAGTTAATTTGCAGGTGCCCATTTCCTCTGAGCCGGAACCAACGGGTGAAGATTCCCCAGTGAAGGAGGTGGACCAGGAACCCGTCTTGGAGAAGGTGGCAGTGGCCCTCCCTTGTTGGAAGTGTCGGCGACCAGGACATGCGGCCAGTGAGTGCCCTTCGGAAGATGCCGCGGACCTACTTTGTCCCAAGAAAGTGACCCCAGTAAGGCAGGATCCTTTCCCGCATGAGGCGGAGGTGGACGACTGGGAGGTGAAGAGGCCACGCTGTCAAGAAAAGCGTGAAGACCCAGTGACTGAGACGTCCGGAATCTCCCCACGATGGACCCGTCCCCGGCCAGGACGTGCGGAACAGGAGTGTCCTGGGTACCAAGAGATGCCAGCGGAAGCGCAGGAGTACGCTGAGGAAGAAAAGGATCCAGCGGAAGCGAAGGAGTACGCTGAGGAAACAGAGGTGCCAGCGGAAAAGACTAAGTACGCTGAGGAGGGAAATACCCCAGTCCAGATATCGGAAGAAGACTCGGACTACGGTGAGCTGTCCGCCGACGAATCCCTCCAAGAACAGATGGAGGACGACTCTGGCATCGGAAGCGCCGACGAGAGAGACTGGCAGGATCGGGTGGAGTCATGCTCCCAGTTGAATGCCCTCCGTGAAGAGGAGGAGATAGTCCTGGAGCAAGAGTACCTGCCAGGAGTGTCGAGATGGACCGACGTACGGGGACAGGACTGTGATGCCGTGGGAGGACCCGTTCCAGAGGAAGACACAGGACCTTTGGAGATGCCCCACGAGGAAATTCGACATGTGGTGGCTGTTACCCGGGAGGAAACGGATGCCCCGGAGGATTCCGCTGTTGGGTGGTGGTCGATACCACACCCGGAAGACAGGGACGAAGCCACAGACAATATCAGAGGCCAAGAGTGGGTGACTGTTGTCCCCGTGGAGGAAGATTCCCCTTGGTGGCCAGCGTCAAGCGACCGTGAGGAGATGCCACTCCCCCAGAGGATCCGCCGATGGAGGTCAGGCCGTAAGAGGAACCCGGAGCTGGAGGAGGAAGGATGTGGGGTCACAGCTGGTCCAGGCTGGGCCCCCGAATGCACCCTCGCCGGAAGGACCTTGGAATTCCCTGACCCGCGGACGATGGACGTCGTGAGGAACTTTGTAGGGACTACAAAGGAAAAAGGGGGGGGGGGAATGTAAGGATGTGCCCTGTGGGCACATCCATGCTGCTGTCCCTAACTGGGGGCCGCGCTGGGGCAGCTTGTCTGTCCCCAGCGCGGAGTGTGCGGCGGCGGGGAGCGGCGCGGCGGCGCTTTGAACTTGGCGCCGCTCGGGCTGCCAATCAGAAGCGCCGCCCGCAGCGTTTGAATCTTGGCGCCCTCCGGGAGTCAATCGCGGCTCCCGGAGCGGCAGCCAATCGTAGAGAGACGCGGCGAGCCAATCTGCGCTCGCCGCGTCATAGGGACGGGGAGCAGGAGGCCGCGCCGAAGAGCGGCGAAGGCAGAAGAGACGCCGGGCGGGAGCCGAAGAGGGCGCGCGCGCAGAAGAGCGCGAAGAGGAAAGAAGATCCCGGCGGCAAGAAGAAAGAAGACGGGCTCGGAGAAGAAGATGTCCAGCGGCGGCTGGACGCGGCGCGATGACGGCGGCGCCGCTGGCCAGGACGGGCCAGCGGCCGAAGATTAAAGAACAGCGCCGGAGGGGTCACCAGGGGTGGGAAGCAAAGGGCTGCCGAAGCTCCCCCCTGGTGCCTCTCCCAGCGGGTCAGGTAGGCCCTTATCAGGCGCCCCTGTACCCGCCCCTCCCTAGACCACCGGGTGTTCGGGCAATAGGCCCGTGGGCACAGTCAGGCCCTCCCGGCCTGTGGGCATGTAGTCGGGCCCTCCCGGCCCGTGGGCATTTGGTCGGGCCTCTCGGCCCGTGGGGGCACATAGGCAGGCACT
The DNA here is from genome assembly GCF_028390025.1 of Pseudophryne corroboree. Taxonomy (NCBI): domain Eukaryota; kingdom Metazoa; phylum Chordata; class Amphibia; order Anura; family Myobatrachidae; genus Pseudophryne; species Pseudophryne corroboree. The sequence goes on along the minus strand of NC_086447.1, from coordinate 693,638,007 downwards.
AGGCCTGGGCGCAGGTTGGGCACTAGGCCCATAAGTATAGTCAGGCCACCGGCCTGTGGGCGCAGTTAGGCGGGCATTAGGCCCGAGGGGCACGGTCAGGCACTAGGCCTGTGGGAGCATTAGAGGGCATTAGGCCCTAGTGGATTTTGGCCAAATAGGTACGATAAGGTGACCTTGGGCACAAGGCCCAGGTCACCCAACGGGCAGCAAGGTAGGCGGGCGCTAGGCCCGTGGGCAAAGTCTGGCCTCCGGCCTGTGGACAGTTAGGGGGCGCTAGGCCCATCGAAGCAGTGTTTTCCCCGAGGTGAGTAAAGGTGACACTGGGTGTTAGGCTCAGGCCACCCTGAGAGTACGGTAGGTGGGTGAGCTGTGCGGTCCCCACTGCTGGGTGTTCTGAGTCGGGTAGATAAAGGGACAGCACCGTTTTATGTTGTAACTCCGATAGTGTGATATATGTTGTTACCGTGCAGGGCAAAGTGTATGTGTTGTGTAAGTTGTGCATAGTTGTGTTGCACCACACCCACAGAGCTAGTTTGAGGGCTCTGCTGTTGTAGATAGTATAGGGTGTGACACTAGGTCAGAGTTAGGCCCTGCATGGCTGTTTCTCTTTGCCTCCTTACAGGGACCTGTAAGTGGAGAAGATCGGAGTGCAAGACTTGTGACGGTGAGTAGCATCCGTGTACGTCTGTCCCTTGTTTGTCCCCGAGCGCCGGAGTTAGGATTGCTCACGGACGTGAGAATCCCTTTCATCACACTACGTGCGAAAGCGCGAGTGTGTGAAAGCTGGGTAGCTGAGGCTTTGTGCCGGTGATGACCATTCACCCAGCCGGTGAAGGTCGCAGCCACCCCTGGGGTTTCCCCTGTTCCACCGGAAGCAGGGTCGATACCCCCTTTAATGTAGACCATTCTCTCCTCAGCTCGGTCGACGGTCAGCTCCAAGAGGGAATCGCCGTGTCCGGATCCGACTGAAGAATTCCAGGTCCGTTGAAGGTTCCGGTACCTGAAGGTGAGAGAGAGCGGCGCCTGGTGAGTACCGAGTCTACACCTGCATGGCAGCAGGCACCACCACACGCACCGCAGTCCAACCGCACCTCTCACACATTGTAAATAGCAAATAGGGGGGAAAAAGGAGACAACCAAGAGGTTGGGAATAATAAATAAAAGTAGGACCCCTACTAACATTTTTAATTTGTCCACAAGAAAACTCACTAATGTTGAAAAATCTCTCCTAGCTAGGGGACTAGGATTTGCACCTACCAGCACCCCCAATATTTTTAACCTATTTGTTGAGTTAAACAGATTTGTTTGCACACTATGTAGAAAGCGCTACTTTATACAGCGAAATCTACACAGACACAATGTGGAGGGACTGGCTATTACACTCGACTCTGGGGATGATCCTGCTCGTAGCTCAACAATGGAGGTTCCTAATAAGGTGTTCGATATAAATAGGAGTGCGTTTAGATGCAAGTCTGAGTTCTATCCCCTTGCATATAAAAGCACCATGATAGAAAGCTTCTACAAAACTATACTAGGTGATTTGAGGAATATGTGCCAACAAGGAAAATCAAAAAATAAGAAAACCAAAACGAATCTTAACAAATGGGAGCGTAAAGCCTTACGAGACCTCACTAAGGATATTTCTCTAGTTTTTAGGGAGGCTGATAAAGGGGGGGGTCTGGTGGTGCAGGATAGGAGGGACTATATCATTGAGGCCAATAGACAATTGAGTAATATTGAATTCTATAAACAATTAAACGACCCGACATCAATTTTTTTGAAAGAATTACAACATATGCTAGACGATGCCCTGGCGGATGGGGTTATCTCCAGGGAGGAATCTAATTTTTTGTTTATTAAGCACCCCACAGTTCCTATTTATTATCACCTCCCAAAAATACACAAGTCACTTAACTCACCTCCTGGGCGTCCTATTATCTCCGGTATAGGTTCTTTATCTTCCAATCTATCCTTTTATGTTGATTCCTTTCTTCAACCCCGTGTCTCTACTTTGAGGTCACATATCAAGGACACCACCCATTTCCTTCAATTGCTACAAGGATTTGTTTGGAAGGAGACTTATGCATTTATGACCTTAGATGTACAAAGTTTATATACTAACATCCCTCATGATCTCTGCCGTGATGCGATAGCAACCAGATTACGAGCAGATGGTGACCTCTCAGAGAGACACGGGGAATTTTTGTTAGATGCAATTTCTTTCATTCTACAACACAATTATTTTCTTTTCATGGACACTTTTTACTTACAGGTGATGGGTACGGCCATGGAGATCAGGTTTGCGCCGAGTTACGCCAACCTATACATGGGTGTCTTCGAGGACGTCCATGTGTGGGGCGGCGGATTTGGCGCGAACCTGGTCATCTATGGCCGCTATATAGATCTTTTTATTATTTGGGATGGGGACTTGACATCAGCACAACATTTTGTCTCTAGTCTCAATGCTAATCACTTTAATCTTCAATTCACTCACTCCTATCACCCTTTCACTATTAACTTCCTGGATATAACCCTAGAAGCCAGAGAATGGAAAATCCTCACCTCCAATTATAACAAGGAGGTTGCTACCAACTCCTATCTGCACTACCAGAGTGCCCACTATCCCCCATGGAAAAGGAATATCCCCAGGGGGCAATTTTTGCGCTTAAGATGCAATTGTACTGATAGTACCAAATACATGGAACAAGCAGAAACAATGATGGAATCATTTGTTACTAGAGAGTATCCTCAGTTTCCCTTTAAAAGAGCTATTAGGGAAGTAGCTACCCTAGATAGAGATACTCTACTGGCCCCATAGAACTCCAAAAAATCATCAAGGAAATCAGATAGGATTGAAGCTGATCATCCATATGCTCAAGACAGCGATTTAGCTTTTATATCCACATATAATAGGGACAGCATGCTCGTTAAAAAAATTATTTGTAAGAACTTTGGGATTTTGAATCAGGATGCTGTTCTTAGGGGCCATATACCAATGAAACCAAAATTTATTTTCAGAAAAAAACGCTCACTCAAACACATCCTCGCACCTAGTTTCATGAAAAATACATCTGCAATAATAGAGAAGACAAATATACAGGAAACCTGGCTACTATCAAGACCACCAGGCTTTTACCGCTGTGGAGCCACTAGATGCACCACATGTAAACATATCCCTAGGAAAACTACCCATATTCATGTCGGGGAGGGAGAGGAACATGTAATAACAAGCTTTATGAATTGTGATACCAACTATGTTGTATACCTTCTCTCTTGTAGTTGTAACCACAGATATGTGGGACGAACTAACAGAAGTATAAAAGTTTGCTTTATGGAACACCGCCGTAACATCATTAATAAATTTCCTACACATAGTGTCTCAAGACACTTTAGAGATAATCATGGTGGTGACCCTAGCTCTCTTAGTTTGGTGGCCAGGGCCGTCTTTTCGTATGGGCTCAATGGGCTCTTGCCCAAGGGCCCCATGAGTATAAGGGCCCTAGGCTAATAGCTGAGGGTCCCCTCTTTCCAAGGGTACCAGATTTTTGAAAATCGGCCCTAGGAAACCAGAGATATCCGACTTCAAAGCAGTGGTCCCCATCCAAGCCTGTTAGTTGCTCTTCCAAGCCAGATATCTTAGGTTCTGTCTGACATAGAGTTTTTCCGAGGGTATACTCCAAATGCTGGGACTCTCCCCTTTCAGTGGACAATGGCAACTTGGCTCTACTATGCCCAGAACCAGAGATATCCGCCTTCAAGCAGCTGGTCCCTGCTCCAGCTCCACACTCCTAATATGCAGTTTTATATTTTCATTGGAGGACTGCTCTAGTACCTGAACTCTGATCTACAAGTCCCCAGCACCTCCTGAAAGGTGGGTCTCTATAGTTTTTTATCCTATTAAAAGCTAAGAAATCTATTACCAGGAACTTGAGATATCTGCAGTCAAGCAAGCTGCCCTCCCACCAGAAAATGATAAATATTAAGCCGCACACCATCCACTCCTCCCCTACGTATTAAACACCCCCTACCACCCTGAAAGTCATGTACCAGGGCCACTTCATCCAGCACAATGCCCATTCTACAGTTTAGTGTTCTCCCTCCCGCCCCATCTGTGCAGTAAAGGAGTAATTAGCAGAAATTACTGCTCCAGGTTCTACATGCTTAGCGGAAGATAGATCACCCCCTACCGCCCGCTGCCACTGATAGCACCCCCCACCCCTACTTCTGGGTAGGGGCCCCAGTGCGTTGCTGTGCCCAGGGGCCCACACTACTGTTAAGACGGCCCTGTTGGTGGCGATTGAGTCTATAGGGGTGACCAAGAGGGGTGGGGACCGCTACAAAACTCTCTGTAAACAGGAATTATACTGGATGTTTAGGCTAAATACTATTTATCCATCTGGATTGAATGAGGCAGTTGAACTCAATCCAGTATTATGAATCCTGTCTCTTTGGATAATCTGATCTCTTCTTTTATGGGTGTGACAAATTATTCCATCTCCTGCTCTCTTCTATATACTACTAATGAGTTGTACTAGTATAGAGTATATTTGAATATATATATTTTTTGCTTATTTATTTATTATTAAATATTATACTTTTTTTTTGCTGCCTTTATGTACACAGATTTGTACTAAGTCTTGAGAAATAGATACTAATCATTCTATTAGAACTATGGCCCTCATTCCGAGTTGTTCGCTCGCAAGGCGATTTTAGCAGAGTTACACACGCTAAGCCGCCGCCTACTGGGAGTGAATCTTAGCTTCTTAAAATTGCGAACGATGTATTCGCAATATTGCGATTACAAACTACTTAGCAGTTTCTGAGTAGCTTCAACCTTACTCGGCATCTGCGATCAGTTCAGTGCTTGTCGTTCCTGGTTTGACGTCACAAACACACCCAGCGTTCGGCCAGACACTCCTCCGTTTCTCCAGCCACTCCCGCGTTTTTTCCGGAAACGGTAGCGTTTTTATCCACACGCCCATAAAACGCCGTGTTTCCGCCCAGTAACACCCATTTCCTGTCAATCACACTACGATCGCCGGAGCGAAGAAAAAGCCGTGAGTAAAAATACTATCTTCATAGCAAAATTACTTGGCGCAGTCGCAGTGCGAACATTGCGCATGCGTACTAAGCAGAAAAACGCTGCGATGCGAAGAAAAATACCGAGCGAACGACTCGGAATGAGGGCCTATATTCTTACTAGTGTAATACTTCAGGTCGTTTTAAGATAGATACATTGTATGTGATTCTAAAGTACCACTTGCGGGGGTGAGCTGCCCAAGGGTTACATAAGTATATGTATCGCTATAGCAACTGATAGTGCCTATTCACGCACCGTACTGGGGGACTGACATGGAGGAATGATGCGACATCGACGTGCTGATGCTGCGCCACCCCCCCCCTTGTACTTGCATGCAGGAGAGTGACGCGTTGTCCGTAGCCAGCGCGTCGCCATGACAATCACGCCGGGGCGCGCTGGTTGTTGTCAGCGCGTCACCCTGGCAACCCTACTGCAGTGCAGCATTTGGTTGATGTTCCAGTGACGTGAGCTCGGTATAACAAGAGCTACATCACTTCCCTTGCACACATGAACTGGTAATCTAGACACAACCTGGTCCCTGATTTGGCCCAGCTGGTTTCTACCTCTGTTTTGTAATTGAGGAGAGGGAGTGTTCACCACTATGAGGGATATTTCATCCTGTGGAGCACATTCCAGTTCCTTTCCCTATTATGTTAGAACATTATATGAGGAGTACCATTCCATGTTTTTGAAATTACTCGAACTAGATATGTGCAAACAGCGGTCATGTGACCAGATTATACTAAATATCTTTTGAGATATACTATGAAAAATAATTCATTTAACAAACATATGTTTTGACTTTTTAATAAGTATTATTTTAACCCCTACTGTCTGTCATTATTTGGTCACATAATGATAACAGATGGTCACAGTCAATCACATATGCAAATGAGCAACCATATTGAGAGGGTTTATAAACCACCATCAGCAGGACTGTAAGCATCTTGAAAAAGTTGCTCAAACGCAACGAAACGCGTTGGTGAGTCCTGCCGCTTTGTGCCCACTCCCTGTCTACTGGAAGACCTTCACCTGGACCAAGTCCCCACCAAGTAACAGCATTTGGACTTTTTATAAAGAGAGTTCCTTTCACACCGTGGAAGCTCCATTTCATCACCAATCGAGGAAAAGCCACATGTGGACGCAGTTCCACTTAAAAACCAGGAGAGACGCTGGTGGTAACTATTATTCACAGTTGTGATTTGCATGGGCTCTGAGTCCAAGGGGACTAATTATCGGAACAGGTTTTCTGAACTTTTCTTCCATAAAAACCTTACAATCGGGAGGAGCACTACTCACTTTATGTATTATTGTTTTTTCATTTATATGTGCTTAGCACGCAGTTTTTAACATGTTTTATTAAATTGTGATCCATTGTGACCTATCTTCTCATTTGTGACCTACAAGCGCTAAGCCTAATACTTTCTTTTTTTGGTGTTTTAATTGCTGTTCGGGGTCTGACCAACCCCTTTGTGTATAATAGCAGCGGTGGTGAACCCCCTCATCTAGCGCCAGGAGTGAAATTACCTTTGGGTAAATTTCTCCTTACAATTACCTGCATTGTAAATAGGCACACAGGATCCAATGCAGTGCAGACAGGAAAAAAAAAACATTCCTGTCACCACCAGCAGCTCACCTCACTCACCTCCCACCTGCCCAAAGTACCACCGGCCAACGACGTGCCGAACACCCCACGGCCTGTCTGATACTCCGCTGGCAGTGGCGGTTCGAACTTCCGTCGAAGCTACTCCCCCAGACCAGTTAGAATCTTCCTCCTCTTACCAATAGAAGCTCCACCCCCAGATCCATCAAAGCTCCACCCTTATACCTGTCAGAACCTTCCTAATCTTTTCAATCAAAGCTCCGCCCCCGGACCCATTGAAGCTCCGCCCCCAGACCAGTCAGAACCATTGTCCTCTTACCCTACAAAGCTCCGGCCTGGAACCTTCAAAGCTCCGCCCCCAGACCAGTCAGAACCACTGTCCTCTTACTAACCGAAGCTTCATCCCCGGACCCATCTAAGTTCCGCCCCTGGACCCACCAAAGCTCCGCCTCTAAACCAGTCCAAAGTGTCATCCTCATCTAATAGAAGCTCCGCCCCAAGACCCGCTTGAAGCTCAGACCCACCGAAGCTCCACCCTCGATCCCTGACCAGTCCCATGCTCCATCTTCATCATATCAACTGAAGCTCTGCTCTCTGGCCTGTCTGAACAAAGTTGCTGCTTGTGAAAAGAGCTGGGTCGTGGATTTCACAGCGGAGCGGATGTGCAACACCTGGTGAGGTGAAGAGCACACCAGGCCTGGAGTAGTGATGTGCACCGGACATTTTTCGGGTTTTGTGTTTTGGTTTTGGATTCGGTTCCGCGGCCGTGTTTTGGATTCGGACATGTTTTGGCAAAACCTCCCTGAATTTTTTTTGTCGGATTCGGGTGTGTTTTGGATTCGGGTGTTTTTTACAAAAACCCCTCAAAAACAGCTTAAATCATAGAATTTGGGGGTCATTTTGATCCCATAGTATTATTAACCTCAATAACCATAATTTCCACTCATTTCCAGTCTATTCTGAACACCTCACACCTCACAATATTATTTTTAGTCCTAAAATTTGCACCGAGGTCGTTGGATGACTAAGCTAAGCGACACAAGTGGCTGACACAAACACATGGCCCATGTAGGAGTGGCACTGCAGTGTCAGACAGGATGGCAGATTTAAAAAATAGTCCCCAAACAGCACATGATGCAAAGATAAAAAGAGGTGCACTGTGGTCGCTGGATGGCTAAGCTAAGCGACACAAGTGGCCGACACAAACACCTGGCCCATCTAGGTGTGGCACTGCAGTGTCAGGCAGGATGGCACTTCAAAAAAATAGTCCCCAAACAGCACATGATGCAAAGAAAAATGAAAGAAAAAAGAGGTGCAAGATGGAATTGTCCTTGGGCCCTCCCACCCACCCTTATGTTGTATAAACAGGACATGCACACTTTAACAAACCCATCATTTCAGCGACAGGGTCTGCCACACAACTGTGACTGAAATGACTGGTTGGTTTGGGCCCCCACCAAAAAAGAAGCAATCAATCTCTCCTTGCACAAACTGGCTCTACAGAGGCAAGATGTCCACTTCCTCCTCATCGTCCGATTCCTCACCCCTTTCACTGTGTACATCCCCCTCCTCACAGATTATTAATTCGTCCCCACTGGAATCCACCATCTCAGGTCCCTGTGTACTTTGTGGAGGCAATTGCTGCTGGTGAATGTCTCCACGGAGGAATTGATTATAATTCATTTTGATGAACATCATCTTCTCCACATTTTCTGGAAGTAACCTCGTACGCCAATTGCTGACAAGGTGAGCGGCTGCACTAAACACTAAACACTCTTTTGGAATACACACTGGAGGGGGGGCAACTTAGGTAAAATATAGCCAGTTTCTGCAAGGGCCTCCAAATTGCCTCTTTTTCCTGCCAGTATACGTACAGACTGTCTGACGTGCCTACTTTGATGCGGTCACTCATATAATCCTCCACCATTCTTTCAATGGTGAGAGAATCATATGCAGTGACCGTAGACGACATGTTAGTAATCGTTGGCAGGTCCTTCAGTCTGGACCAGATGTCAGCACTCGCTCCAGACTGCCCTGCATCACCGCCAGCGGGTGGGCTCAGAATTCTTAGCCTTTTCCTCGCACCCCCAGTTGCGGGAGAATGTGAAGGAGCAGCTGTTGACGGGTCACGTTCCGCTTGACTTGACAATTTTCTCACCAGCAGGTCTTTGAACCTCTGCAGACTTGTGTCTGCCGGAAAGAGAGATTCAACGTAGGTTTTAAATCTAGGATCGAGCACGGTGGCCAAAATGTAGTGCTCCGATTTCAACAGATTGATCACCCGTGAATCCTGGTTAAGCGAATTAAGGGCTCCATCCACAAGTCCCACATGCCTAGCGGAATCGCTCTGTTTTAGCTCCTCCTTCAATGTCTCCAGCTTCTTCTGCAAAAGCCTGATGAGGGGAATGACCTGACTCAGGTCAGGTGCATTCCCCCTCCTCTGCCTATATCGTGGGCAGATGTATAGGCTTGAATGGCCTTTTGCTGCTCCTCCATCCTCTAAAGCATATAGAGGGTTGAATTCCACCTCGTTACCACCTCTTGCTTCAGATGATGACAGGGCAGGTTCAGGACTGTTTGCTGGTGCTCCAGTCTTCGGCACGCGGTGGCTGAATGCCGAAAGTGGTCCGCAATTCTTCGGGCCACCGACAGCATCTATTGCACGCCCCTGTCGTTTTTTAAATAATTCTGCACCACCAAATTCAATGTATGTGCAAAACATGGGACGTGCTGGAATTTGCCCAGATGTAATGCACGCACAATATTGCTGGCGTTGTCCGATGTCACAAATCCCCAGGAGAGTCCATTTGGGGTAAGCCATTCTGCGATGATGTTCCTCAGTTTCCGTAAGAGGTTGTCAGCTGTGTGCCTCTTCTGGAAAGCGGTGATACAAAGCATAGCCTGCCTAGGAACGAGTTGGCATTTGCGAGATGCTACTACTGGTGCCGCCGCTGCTGTTCTTGCTGCGGGAGGCAATACATCTACCCAGTGGGCTGTCACAGTCATATAGTCCTGAGTCTGCCCTGCTCCACTTGTCCACATGTCCGTGGTTAAGTGGACGTTGGGTACAACAGCATTTTTTAGGACACTGGTGACTCTTTTTCTGAGGCCTGTGTACATTTTCGGTATCGCCTGCCTAGAGAAATGGAACCTAGATGGTATTTGGTACCGGGGACACAGTACCTCAATCAAGTCTGTAGTTGCCTGTGAATTAATGGTGGAAAAAGGAAACACGTTTCTCACCGCCCAGGCTGCCAAGGCCTGAGTTATCCGCTTTGCAGCAGGATGACTGCTGTGATATTTCATCTTCCTCGCAAAGGACTGTTGGACAGTCAATTGCTTACTGGAAGTAGTACAAGTGGTCTTCCGACTTCCCCTCTGGGATGACGATCGACTCCCAGCAGCAACAACAGCAGCGCCAGCAGCAGTAGGCGTTACACTCAAGGATGCATTGGAGGAATCCCAGGCAGGAGAGGACTCGTCAGACTTGCCAGTGACATGGCCTGCAGGACTATTGGCTTTCCTGGGTAAGGAGGAAATTGACACTGAGGGAGTTGGTGGTGTGGTTTGCAGGACCTTGGTTACAAGAGGAAGGGATTTAGTGGTCAGTGGACTGCTTCCGCTGTCATCCAAAGTTTTTGAACTTGTCACTGACTTATGGTGACATATAAGGGAGGATGTTCCGAGGTGGTTAACGTCCTTACCCCTACTTATTACAGCTTGACAAAGGCAACACACGGCTTGACACCTGTTGTCCGCATTTGTGTTAAAATAATTCCACACCGAAGAGGTGATTCTTTTTGTAATTTGACCAGGCATGTCAATGGCCATATTCGTCCCACGGACAACAGGTGTCTCCCCGGGTGCCTGACTTAAACAAACCACCTCACCATCAGAATCCTCCTTGTCAATTTCCTCCTCAGCTCCAGCAACACCCATATCCTCATCCTGGTGTACTTCAACAGTGACATCTTCAATTTGACTATCAGGAACTGGACTGCGGGTGCTCCTTCCAGCACTTGCAGGGGGCGTGCAAATGGTGGAAGGCGCCACCTCTTCCCGTCCAGTGTTGGGAAGGTCAGGCATCGCAGCCGACACAATTGGACTCTCTTTGGGGATTTGTGATTTAGAAGAACGCACAGTTCTTTGCTGTGCTTTTGCCAGCTTAAGTCTTTTCATTTTTCTAGCGAGAGGATGAGTGCTTCCATCCTCATGTGAAGCTGAACCACTAGCCATGAACATAGGCCAGGGCCTCAGCCGTTCCTTGCCACTCCGTGTCGTAAATGGCATATTGGCAAGTTTACGCTTCTCCTCAGACGCTTTTAATTTTGATTTTTGGGTCATTTTACTGAACTTTTGTTTTTTGGATTTTACATGCTCTCTTCTATGTCATTGGGCATCGGCCTTGGCAGACGACGTTGATGGCATTTCATCGTCTCGGCCATGACTAGTGGCAGCAGCTTCAGCACGAGGTGGAAGTGGATCTTGATCTTTCCCTATTTTACCCTCCACATTTTTGTTCTCCATTTTTTAATGTGTGGAATTATATGCCAGTATCAATAGCAATGGCCTACTACTATATATACTGCGCACAACTGAAATGCACCACAGGTATGGATGGATAGTATACTTGACGACACAGAGGTAGGTAGAGCAGTGGCCTACTGTACCGCACTGCTATATATTATATACTGTTGGTATGCAAACTGTGCAAAACTGAAATGCACCACAGGTATGGATGGATAGTATACTTGACGACACAGAGGTAGCTAGAGCAGTGGCCTACTGTACCATACTGCTATATATTATATACTGGTGGTCAGCAAACTGTGCAAAACTGAAATGCACCAAGTTTATGGATGGATAGTATACTTGTCGACACAGAGGTAGGTAGAGCAGTGGCCTACTGTACCGTACTGCTATATATTATATACTGGTGGTCAGCAAACTGTGCAAAACTGAAATGCACCACAGGTATGGATGGATAGTATACTTGACGACACAGAGGTAGGTAGAGCAGTGGCCTACTGTACCGTACTGCTATATATTATATACTGGTGGTCAGCAAACTGTGCAAAACTGAAATGCACCACAGGTATGGATGGATAGTATACTTGACGACACAGAGGTAGGTAGAGCAGTGGCCTACTGTACCGTACTCCTATATATTATATACTGGTGGTCAGCAAAATTATGCACTGTACTCCTACTATATACTACAATGCAGCACAGATATGAAGCGTTTTTCAGGCAGAGAACGTATAATACTGGTGGTCACTGGTCAGTAGAACTCAGTCTGCACTGTACTCCTCCTATATAATACTGCTGGTCCCCAGTCCCCACAATAAAGCAGTGTGAGCACAGATATATGCAGCACACTGAGCAAAGATATGGAGCGTTTTTCAGGCAGAGAACGTATAATACTGGTGGTCACTGGTCAGCAAAACTCTGCACTGTACTCCTATATAATACTGCTGGTCCCCAGTCCCCACAATAAAGCAGTGTGAGCACAGATATATGCAGCACACTGAGCACAGATATGGAGCGTTTTTCAGGCAGAGAACGTATAATACTGGTGGTCACTGGTCAGCAAAACTCTGCACTGTACTCCTCCTATAATACTGCTGGTCCCCAGAATAAAGATATTTGCAGCCCCCTGAAACAAAGTGAGAGGACGCCAGCCACGTCCTCTCACTATTATTTCCAATGCACGAGTGAAAAATGGCGGCGACGCGCGGCTCCTTATATAGAATCCGAATCTCGCGAGAATCCGACAGCGGGATGATGACGTTCGGGCGCGCTCGGGTTAACCAAGCCATACGGGAGAATCCGAGTCTGCCTTCGGACTCGTGTAAAATGGGTGAAGTTCGGGGGGGTTCGGATTCCGAGGAACCGAACCCGCTCATCACTAGCCTGGAGGTCTCCTTCTTTGCATATTTTAGTAACTGGTCTGTGTCTGTAAGTGCGTGTGTGTGTGCGTGTGTCAAAAAATGTCTGTCAGTAATTGGTGTCTGTCAGTAGGTATCTATGTGTCAATAAGTGTTGTCTATGTCAGTAAGGGGTATTTGTCAGTGAGTGGTGTGTGCAGGGCTGCCATCAGGGGGGTACTGTCAGTACAGCAGTCCCGGACCCGGACAAAGAAGGGGACCCGGGTGTCAGCGGTGTTCATATTGCCAGCGAGTAGACACGGAGAAACAGGGGGGTTCATTCCGAGTTGATCGCTTGCTAGCTAGTTTTAGCAGCCGTGCAAACGCTATGCCGCCGCCCACTGGGGAGTGTATTTTAGCTTAACAGAAGTACGAACGCATGTGCAGCCGAGCTCTGCAAAAACAGTTTGTGCAGTTTCAGAGTAGCTCTGAACCTACTCAGCGATTGCAATCACTTCATCCTATTCGTGTCCGGATTTGACGTCATACACCCGCCCAGCGAACGCCCAGCCACACCTGCGTGTTTTTTTAGACACGCCTGTGTTTTTGCAAACATTTCCTGAAAACGGTCAGTTGACACCCAGAAACACCCCCTTCCTATCAATCTTCTTGCGGCCGTCAATGCGACTGAAAACTTTGCTAGAACCTGTGCAAAAAACAACAGGCTTTGTACCCGTACGTCGCGCGTGCGCATTGCGGTGCATAGGCATGCGCAGAAAAGCCATTTTTTAGCCTGATTGCTGCGCTGCAAACAACGGCAGCTAGCGATTAACTCGGAATGACCCCCAGTGCTAGCAGCGGTATTTGAAATGTGGTCTTGTGCGCGAGACAATCGGAGCTCATGGAACGGCAGGCAATCAAGAGCAGCCCAGTGCTGCTCCTGATTTCTACCAGTACGTGAGCTCTGATTGGTTCGTGGCTAGCTCTACATTTGAAATGCTGCCGCAACATGCACTACAGGACTGCACCAGATTACAGTCATCACCTGTCACCTGCACGGACCCCCATTAGCAGCGCCCACCACTACTTGCACTGGATCTCAGTGACAGCATCTGAAAGATGTCAGCTCCAAAGAGATCAGCGCTCCAGCTGTGTATATAGGACTGCCCGGCAGCTCACTGATAGGGAATCCGGGTGACAGCAGCTGAAAGACGCCGGCTACAGGAGAGGGGACTGATACGCTGTTCTTTGCTAGGGAAAGGTAGGAAAAATGATGATCTAACATCAGTGGTGTCTTTTTTCTAACTAATCCTAAGGAGGTGTAAACACTTTTTTGATATGATATATATATATATATATATATATATATTTTTTTTTTTTGGTGTGATGTATTTGTGTGCAGGCAGTGCAGCTGATGTTGTTATTATACAGCGACACTCTGGCTTAAATATAATGGCTTTTACTAGTAAGACCCTCTAGTAGTAATATCTATTTTTATACCCTCATATATTCATATTCTCTTATGTTCATGTTTCTATATACTAGTACAATTAATTTGTATTGTAATTTAAATGCTTCCATCGCCATAATGTGAGTGAGGACAGGCACTGTGCGCTGAAGCAGAGCCCCAGGCATTGTAGGGTGACAGTACTGTGTGCACTGAAGCTGCACCACATAGGCAGGCGCTCTGGCTACTTCAATGTACAGTATGTAACGGAAACAGGTTTTAGGGCCAGATTCAGACCTGATCGCTGCTGGGCGTTTTTGCACAGCAGGCGACCAGCGATTAACTGTGCATGTGTATGCACCGCAATGGGCATGTGCATCGGCAAACAACAACAGGCATCACTGGTCAGCGACAGGCTGGTACGAAAATTCTAATCACACAGCCATTCGCATGCTGATTGACAGGAGGAGTCCGCTTGTGGGTGGTAACTGACCGTTTTCTGGGAGTGTCAGGGAAAACACAGGCATTCCCAAGCGTTTTCAGGGAGGGTGTGTGACATCAGCTCCGGACCCGATCAGCCTGTTATCAACGCACTGTAGGAGTGCACAGACTGCACATACTGGAAAAACTATTCGATGGTGAGTGAGTTGCAAACGGATTTGCAGCTGTCTGCTGACTGAAGGATTTTTAGCTGCTCGGCGTACACATGTGATCACACACTTGCATGGCGAATATACACTCCCCTTGGGCGGTGACTATCTGATCGCAGGACTACTGTCTGTGGTGGACGTGCTTGGCTGGCTGGATCGCTCTGTGTTGCACTTTTCACAAACATTTTCTTGTTATAGCTGCACTGTTAAGTGGTTGAAGGTAGACACTAGCCATGTCTGTCATAGAGATAGCTACACCCCTTATGTAGACCACACCTACACCACACTGGTCACAGCCCGCATCGCTAGTCATACTGTCACAGCACTTGCAGGGCCGGATTTAGGGGTCAGGCTGCCCCTAGGCACAATGATATTGGCCAAACCCCCCCTCCCTCCCCAAACACAATTATATCGGCCGTTGAACATCCAACCCCCTCCCCCCCCCCTTATACAAATTGAGCCAAGTCGGGTCCGTTATACTGACTTAACCCACGGGCTTAGCGCCCGCCTAACGTGGGTCTGGTTAGAGTGACCTGGGCCTAGTGCCCAGATCACTCTTATGCAATGTGGCTCAGGCTTACAAGCCTGCCTACCGTGGGCTTATTCTTGGTGACCTGGGCCTAGTGCCCAGAGTCACCTTATACCTCCTACTGGGGTGCACTTCAACTGGGGCCTAATGCCCTCTAACGTAGCCACAGGCCTAATGCCTGATATTACAGCACGGGCCTAGCGCCCACCTACTGTGGCCTGGCTGTGCCCACGGGCCTAGTGCCCGAACCCTGATGGTCTAGGGAGGAGGGGGGGGGGGTGACAGGTGCCCTCAACGAGGGCCTACCTGTCCTGGTGGGAGAGGCACGAGGGGGGAGCTTCGTCAGCTCTTTTGCTTTCCACCCCTGGTGACCTCTCCAGGTCCTCCGCTGCAGTCTTCTGCCTCTGGCCCGTCCTAGCCAGCGGCGCCGCCAACTCTTCTCAGCGTCCAGCTGCCGCTGGACATCTTCTTTCAGGAGCCCGGCATCTTCTGGCCTCTTACGCGGCCTCTTCTCTCCGGCGCTGCCCTACTCTTTACCGATCTTCGGTGCGGCCTCTCTTCTTCTGGTCCCGGCGGCATCTGACGTCAGGGGCGGAGCCAGGTGTAGCGCAGCGAGCTCCGACTGGTGACTGCCTCACGAAGGGTGCTAGTTTTGAAAGGCTGCGGGCGGTGCTTCCAATTGGCTGCCAAACCTGCGCCAGATTTGTCTGTTGCCGCACTTTGGCAGGTGCTGGGGACAAACACACCGCCCCAACGCCAGCCACCGCCGCACCTTGTAGGGGACGCAGATCCCCTGCAATCCGCCGCTGCACTGATGTGCCCTATATACAGGGCACATCTCCACATGCCGTGCCGCCCCCAGCAGGTGCTGCCCATAGGCACGTGCCTTGCATACCTAGTGGGAAATCCAACACTTAGCACTTGTCATACATCCTGCCAAGGCACAAAATAGGCCCTTCATAACTTTCAGCTCCAGGCCCATGTGGACCTTAATCTGGCACTGCATATAAATATCCTAAATGGAACCATTTGTCTATCCTTAACTGGCAATGTTGTTGTTAACTTGACCAATCAATTATTCTGAATGTAGTTTAATTCAGTAACTTAAAGTACAATTGTAACTGCCTATGCTTAGAAAGGCTCCACTATAAAATCAATAAGGATCTGTGTATGGAGTTTACTGTTCCTTGTCTTCACTGTGTCACCTTTCATTGGTGCACATATATAAAGATAATACTGAATATTACTGTATACTGATATCCAAAGTGGAGTTGCTGTCCCTCTAACTATGGCTACTACCAGAGCTGAACCTGACCAATTTGATGCAGTAGGCAAGAATTTGGCTGGTGCCTCCTACCACTGCCGCTAGTTCCGCCTCTGACTCAGCACCACTCTACCAGAACAGCACCCATCACTCAGCAGCACAGATCACAGCCACAGCTAGCAACACCCATCACTCCCTTCCCCAAAATAGCTAAGTTGAGAGCAACGATTGCAGCAGGGTAGCCAGAGCAGAGCCACCACCGCCGCCTGTCCATCCAAGTCAGGTGCCCCACAAACTGCCACCGACCTGTACTTGCCCGTCCACTGTCAAGGCGAGCCAGCCCTAGGCCTGGAATGCTTGCCCCTAGACATCCCAAATCCCCTAGGCATTTGCCTAGTTTGCCTATGTCTAAGGTTGGCTCTGGCCACTACAGAGTTTACTGTTGTACACTGATGCTGCAATATGGTGCTGTGCTTCCCTGCACTGAGGTACAGTATAAGTCTAAGATAGCTCACTGTTTTGATTCTGAGGTAACTGGCACTGCAGGTATGCTATGACTCACTGCTGCACTGAGATAGCTGTCACTTATGCTGCAGGTGACTGTAGGGTACTGTGATATAATCCTGTCCTGTAAATCTATAGATTAAGCAGCACTTTAAATTTAATCCTTTCCCTACTCACTTAATTGGGTCTGGGTTTTAGTGCACAAAGTATACGGGTGGAGACTGATCTGAAGATGTGTCAGTTCTGCAAATGGGTACTCAATTTGGGGATCATTCTGACCTGATCGCTCGCTGCAGTTCATCGCAGCGATCAGGTCAGAAATGCGCATGCGCCCGCGCATGGCCGACAGCCGACTGCTGTCGTTGCCTAGCGATCGCCTCTGCCTGATTGACAGGCAGAGGCAGTTCTTGGGCGGGAGGGGGGGCACGGCGGCGTTTGGCCGACGTTTTTTGTAGAGATGAGCGGGTTCGGTTTCTTTGAATCCGAACCCGCACGAACTTCACTTTTTTTTCCACGGGTCCGAGCGACTCGGATCTTCCCGCCTTGCTCGGTTAACCCGAGCGCGCCCGAACGTCATCATGACGCTGTCGGATTCTCGCGAGGCTCGGATTCTATCGCGAGACTCGGATTCTATATAAGGAGCCGCGCGTCGCCGCCATTTTCACTCGTGCATTGAGATTGATAGGGAGAGGACGTGTCTGGCGTCCTCTCCATTAGAATAGAGATAGATAGATTAGATAGAGAGAGATTGTGCAGAGTCGCAGACAGAGTTAGTTTACCACAGTCAGTGACCAGTGCAGTTGCTAGTTAACTTTTATTTAATATAATATATCCGTTCACTTCTCTCTGCTATATCCGTTCTCTGCCTGAAAAAAAAAACGATACACAGCACAGTCAGTCACACAGTGTGACTCAGTCTGTGTGCACTCAGCTCAGCCCAGTGTGCTGCACAGTCATCAATGTATAAATTAAAAGCTTATAATTAATTGTGGGGGAGACTGGGGAGCACTGCAGGTTGTTAGCAGGAGCCAGGAGTACAATTATATTAATTAACAGTGCACACTTTTGCTGCAGGAGTGGTGACCAGTGCCTGACCACCAGTATAGTATTGTTGTATACTACTAATATCTCTTTAAATATCAACCAGTCTATATTAGCAGCAGACACAGTACAGTGCGGTAGTTCACGGCTGTGGCTACCTCTGTGTCGGCACACGGCAGGCAGTCCGTCCGACCAGAATTGTATTATTTATTATTATATACCTACCACCTAACCGTGGTTTTTTTTTCATTCTTTATACCGTCATAGTGTCATCCTAATTGTTACGAGTATACTACTATCTCTTTATCAACCAGTGTACAGTGCGGTAGTTCACGGCTGTGGCTACCTCTGTGTCGGCACACGGCAGGCAGTCCGTCCGACCAGAATTGTATTATTTATTATTATATACCTACCACCTAACCGTGGTTTTTTTTTCATTCTTTATACCGTCATAGTGTCATCCTAATTGTTACGAGTATACTACTATCTCTTTATCAACCAGTGTACAGTGCGGTAGTTCACGGCTGTGGCTACCTCTGTGTCGGCACACGGCAGGCAGTCCGTCCGACCAGAATTGTATTATTTATTATTATATACCTACCACCTAACCGTGGTTTTTTTTTCATTCTTTATACCGTCATAGTGTCATCCTAATTGTTACGAGTATACTACTATCTCTTTATCAACCAGTGTACAGTGCGGTAGTTCACGGCTGTGGCTACCTCTGTGTCGGCACACGGCAGGCAGTCCGTCCGACCAGAATTGTATTATTTATTATTATATACCTACCACCTAACCGTGGTTTTTTTTTCATTCTTTATACCGTCATAGTGTCATCCTAATTGTTACGAGTATACTACTATCTCTTTATCAACCAGTGTACAGTGCGGTAGTTCACGGCTGTGGCTACCTCTGTGTCGGCACACGGCAGGCAGTCCGTCCGACCAGAATTGTATTATTTATTATTATATACCTACCACCTAACCGTGGTTTTTTTTTCATTCTTTATACCGTCATAGTGTCATCCTAATTGTTACGAGTATACTACTATCTCTTTATCAACCAGTGTACAGTGCGGTAGTTCACGGCTGTGGCTACCTCTGTGTCGGCAGTCGGCAGGCAGTCCGTCCATCCATAATTGTATTATTATTATAATATATACCACCTAACCGTGGTTTTTTTTTCATTCTTTATACCGTCGTCATAGTGTCATACTAGTTGTTACGAGTATACTACTATCTCTTTATCAACCAGTGTACAGTGCGGTAGTTCACGGCTGTGGCTACCTCTGTGTCGGCAGTCGGCAGGCAGTCCGTCCATCCATAATTGTATTATTATTATAATATATACCACCTAACTGTGGTTTTTTTTGCATTCTTTATACCGTCGTCATAGTGTCATACTAGTTGTTACGAGTATACTACTATCTCTTTATCAACCAGTGTACAGTGCGGTAGTTCACGGCTGTGGCTACCTCTGTGTCGGCAGTCGGCAGGCAGTCCGTCCATCCATAATTGTATTATTATTATAATATATACCACCTAACCGTGGTTTTTTTTTCATTCTTTATACCGTCGTCATAGTGTCATACTAGTTGTTACGAGTATACTACTATCTCTTTATCAACCAGTGTACAGTGCGGTAGTTCACGGCTGTGGCTACCTCTGTGTCGGCAGTCGGCAGGCAGTCCGTCCATCCATAATTGTATTATTATTATAATATATACCACCTAACCGTGGTTTTTTTTTCATTCTTTATACCGTCGTCATAGTGTCATACTAGTTGTTACGAGTATACTACTATCTCTTTATCAACCAGTGTACAGTGCGGTAGTTCACGGCTGTGGCTACCTCTGTGTCGGCAGTCGGCAGGCAGTCCGTCCATCCATAATTGTATTATTATTATAATATATACCACCTAACCGTGGTTTTTTTATACCACCTAACCGTGGCAGTCCGTCCATAATTGTATACTAGTATCCAATCCATCCATCTCCATTGTTTACCTGAGGTGCCTTTTAGTTCTGCCTATAAAATATGGAGAACAAAAAAGTTGAGGTTCCAAAATTAGGGAAAGATCAAGATCCACTTCCACCTCGTGCTGAAGCTGCTGCCACTAGTCATGGCCGAGACGATGAAATGCCAGCAACGTCGTCTGCCAAGGCCGATGCCCAATGTCATAGTACAGAGCATGTCAAATCCAAAACACCAAATATCAGAAAAAAAAGGACTCCAAAACCTAAAATAAAATTGTCGGAGGAGAAGCGTAAACTTGCCAATATGCCATTTACCACACGGAGTGGCAAGGAACGGCTGAGGCCCTGGCCTATGTTCATGGCTAGTGGTTCAGCTTCACATGAGGATGGAAGCACTCAGCCTCTCGCTAGAAAACTGAAAAGACTCAAGCTGGCAAAAGCACCGCAAAGAACTGTGCGTTCTTTGAAATCCCAAATCCACAAGGAGAGTCCAATTGTGTCGTTTGCGATGCCTGACCTTCCCAACACTGGACGTGAAGAGCATGCGCCTTCCACTATTTGCATGCCCCCTGCAAGTGCTGGAAGGAGCACCCGCAGTCCAGTTCCTGATAGTCAGATTGAAGATGTCAGTGTTGAAGTACACCAGGATGAGGAGGATATGGGTGTTGCTGGCGCTGGGGAGGAAATTGACCAGGAGGATTCTGATGGTGAGGTGGTTTGTTTAAGTCAGGCACCCGGGGAGACACCTGTTGTCCGTGGGAGGAATATGGCCGTTGACATGCCAGGTGAAAATACCAAAAAAATCAGCTCTTCGGTGTGGAGGTATTTCACCAGAAATGCGGACAACAGGTGTCAAGCCGTGTGT
This sequence comes from Pseudophryne corroboree, assembly GCF_028390025.1. NCBI lineage: Eukaryota > Metazoa > Chordata > Amphibia > Anura > Myobatrachidae > Pseudophryne > Pseudophryne corroboree. The sequence continues at coordinate 693,617,182 of NC_086447.1, read as the reverse complement.
TCCCTTTGTCAAGCTGTAATAAGTAGGGGTAAGGACGTTAACCACCTCGGAACATCCTCCCTTATACGTCACCTGCAGCGCATTCATAATAAGTCAGTGACAAGTTCAAAAACTTTGGGTGACAGCGGAAGCAGTCCACTGACCAGTAAATCCCTTCCTCTTGTAACCAAGCTCACGCAAACCACCCCACCAACTCCCTCAGTGTCAATTTCCTCCTTCCCCAGGAATGCCAATAGTCCTGCAGGCCATGTCACTGGCAAGTCTGACGAGTCCTCTCCTGCCTGGGATTCCTCCGATGCATCCTTGCGTGTAACGCCTACTGCTGCTGGCGCTGCTGTTGTTGCCGCTGGGAGTCGATGGTCATCCCAGAGGGGAAGTCGTAAGCCCACTTGTACTACTTCCAGTAAGCAATTGACTGTTCAACAGTCCTTTGCGAGGAAGATGAAATATCACAGCAGTCATCCTACTGCAAAGCGGATAACTGAGTCCTTGACAACTATGTTGGTGTTAGACGTGCGTCCGGTATCCGCCGTTAGTTCACAGGGAACTAGACAATTTATTGAGGCAGTGTGCCCCCGTTACCAAATACCATCTAGGTTCCACTTCTCTAGGCAGGCGATACCGAGAATGTACACGGACGTCAGAAAAAGACTCACCAGTGTCCTAAAAAATGCAGTTGTACCCAATGTCCACTTAACCACGGACATGTGGACAAGTGGAGCAGGGCAGGGTCAGGACTATATGACTGTGACAGCCCACTGGGTAGATGTATGGACTCCCGCCGCAAGAACAGCAGCGGCGGCACCAGTAGCAGCATCTCGCAAACGCCAACTCTTTCCTAGGCAGGCTACGCTTTGTATCACCGCTTTCCAGAATACGCACACAGCTGAAAACCTCTTACGGCAACTGAGGAAGATCATCGCGGAATGGCTTACCCCAATTGGACTCTCCTGTGGATTTGTGGCATCGGACAACGCCAGCAATATTGTGTGTGCATTAAATATGGGCAAATTCCAGCACGTCCCATGTTTTGCACATACCTTGAATTTGGTGGTGCAGAATTTTTAAAAAAACGACAGGGGCGTGCAAGAGATGCTGTCGGTGGCCAGAAAAATTGCGGGACACTTTCGGCGTACAGGCACCACGTACAGAAGACTGGAGCACCACCAAAAACTACTGAACCTGCCCTGCCATCATCTGAAGCAAGAAGTGGTAACGAGGTGGAATTCAACCCTCTATATGCTTCAGAGGTTGGAGGAGCAGCAAAAGGCCATTCAAGCCTATACAATTGAGCACGATATAGGAGATGGAATGCACCTGTCTCAAGTGCAGTGGAGAATGATTTCAACGTTGTGCAAGGTTCTGATGCCCTTTGAACTTGCCACACGTGAAGTCAGTTCAGACACTGCCAGCCTGAGTCAGGTCATTCCCCTCATCAGGCTTTTGCAGAAGAAGCTGGAGGCATTGAAGAAGGAGCTAACACGGAGCGATTCCGCTAGGCATGTGGGACTTGTGGATGCAGCCCTTAATTCGCTTAACAAGGATTCACGGGTGGTCAATCTGTTGAAATCAGAGCACTACATTTTGGCCACCGTGCTCGATCCTAGATTTAAAGCCTACCTTGGATCTCTCTTTCCGGCAGACACAGGTCTGCTGGGGTTGAAAGACCTGCTGGTGACAAAATTGTCAAGTCAAGCGGAACGCGACCTGTCAACATCTCCTCCTTCACATTCTCCCGCAACTGGGGGTGCGAGGAAAAGGCTCAGAATTCCGAGCCCACCCGCTGGCGGTGATGCAGGGCAGTCTGGAGCGACTGCTGATGCTGACATCTGGTCCGGACTGAAGGACCTGACAACGATTACGGACATGTCGTCTACTGTCACTGCATATGATTCTCTCAACATTGATAGAATGGTGGAGGATTATATGAGTGACCGCATCCAAGTAGGCACGTCACACAGTCCGTACTTATACTGGCAGGAAAAAGAGGCAATTTGGAGGCCCTTGCACAAACTGGCTTTATTCTACCTAAGTTGCCCTCCCACAAGTGTGTACTCCGAAAGAGTGTTTAGTGCCGCCGCTCACCTTGTCAGCAATCGGCGTACGAGGTTACATCCAGAAAATGTGGAGAAGATGATGTTCATTAAAATGAATTATAATCAATTCCTCCGCGGAGACATTGACCAGCAGCAATTGCCTCCACAAAGTACACAGGGAGCTGAGATGGTGGATTCCAGTGGGGACGAATTGATAATCTGTGAGGAGGGGGATGTACACGGTGATATATCGGAGGGTGAAGATGAGGTGGACATCTTGCCTCTGTAGAGCCAGTTTGTGCAAGGAGAGATTAATTGCTTCTTTTTTGGGGGGGGTCCAAACCAACCCGTCATATCAGTCACAGTCGTGTGGCAGACCCTGTCACTGAAATGATGGGTTGGTTAAAGTGTGCATGTCCTGTTTTGTTTATACAACATAAGGGTGGGTGGGAGGGCCCAAGGATAATTCCATCTTGCACCTCTTTTTTCTTTTCTTTTTCTTTGCATCATGTGCTGATTGGGGAGGGTTTTTTGGAAGGGACATCCTGCGTGACACTGCAGTGCCACTCCTAGATGGGCCCGGTGTTTGTGTCGGCCACTAGGGTCGCTAATCTTACTCACACAGCTACCTCATTGCGCCTCTTTTTTTCTTTGCGTCATGTGCTGTTTGGGGAGGGTTTTTTGGAAGGGACATCCTGCGTGACACTGCAGTGCCACTCCTAGATGTGCCCGGTGTTTGTGTCGGCCACTAGGGTCGCTAATCTTACTCACACAGTCAGCTACCTCATTGCGCCTCTTTTTTCTTTGCGTCATGTGCTGTTTGGGGAGGGTTTTTTGGAAGGGCCATCCTGCGTGACACTGCAGTGCCACTCCTAGATGGGCCCGGTGTTTGTGTCGGCCACTAGGGTCGCTTATCTTACTCACACAGCGACCTCGGTGCAAATTTTAGGACTAAAAATAATATTGTGAGGTGTGATGTGTTCAGAATAGGCTGAAAATGAGTGTAAATTATGTTTTTTGAGGTTAATAATACTTTGGGATCAAAATTACCCCCAAATTCTATGATTTAAGCTGTTTTTTAGGGTTTTTTTAAAAAAACACCCGAATCCAAAACACACCCGAATCCGACAAAAAAAATTCGGTGAGGTTTTGCCAAAACGCGGTCGAACCCAAAACACGGCCGCGGAACCGAACCCAAAACCAAAACACAAAACCCGAAAAATTTCCGGCGCTCATCTCTAGTTTTTTGTGGGTGCGGTCCGGCCAACTCAGGTGTGGCGGGACCGTGCGGGGGGGGCCACAGCGGCTGCGTGACGTCACACGCAGCCGCTGCGACCCGTACAGCGACTCCTGAAGTGCAAATGCATCGCCGCTGTGCAATGCTTTTGCACTTCTGCGACGGGGCAGGGACTGACATGCGGGGCGGGCTAGCCCTGTGCTGGGCATCCCCCCGCATGTCTGTGTTACTGATCGTAGCTGTGCTTAATTTAGCACAGCTACAATCAAGTCGGAATCACCCCCTGTGCTTCTTGTGATACTGCAGCAATAGCAGAATCTCTGTCACTTTGAGGCTGTGTGTGTGTACTCTGTACTGAACCTGTAACTCTGGCTGCTGGCTCCTGTCACCTTGGGCTGTGTACTGGACTGATCTGCAGTCCTTACTGTGGAGCCGTTCACTCATCTCTCCCCTGAATCAGCGTGGGTCTGCAGCACTGGTCTCCCGCTGGTCCTTAGTACCTTTACATCTTGGCAAAGTCCACCTGTAACCAGAAAAGTGGGGTAATGCATAAAAAAAAAAAACATGTCAACATATTAAGTACGTTACAGTCCACATCCTTTCAGGAACACACTCAGTAGTTGTGATGTCAGCCCATTTGTAATCATATCATTGATGTTATCCTCTCTCAGATGAGGTGATGTCGGATAGCTATGTGCTTAGACTGTCCATGATGCTTTGTGCTGTAGGACAAATCTATTGCAACTCTGCTGTCACACTTTGCTGATAGTTTCATCCTGTTTCAGAAGATTTACCTCACAAGTGTAAGGCCTCCTTGGCAGTTACTGCTAGTCCCATATCCTCAGTAGTAGTTCGGGCGGGTAGCAGTTGATTTACCAACTGACACAATACCGACGGTCATAATCCCGACAGTCATTGACCGACAGTCAAAATACTGACACGGCCCGACATTCATTATACCGACATTTTCAAAATACAGACATAGTCAAAATACCGACATTTGAAATGTCGGCATATGTTTGTAAGGAATTTTTGCCCCAAAACAGACTTGTTCATGCTTTACTATCCCAGTGGACCTGGAGGGTAAATATAGGGGGTCATTATGACCAGATCGCTCGCTGCAGTTTGTCGCAGCGCAGCGATCGCGTCGGAACTGCGCATGCAGTGGCGCTGCAGTGCGCCGGCTCATGGCAGTCGTCATTGCCTAGCGATCGCCTCTGAGGCGGTCGCTGTGCAGGAGGGGGCTGGACGGCGTTGTTAAGCCGCCGTTTAGGGGGAGCGGTCCGGCCAACGAAGGTGTGGCTGCGGCCAGCGGCAACGACGAACAACTCCCGGCCAGCCGCAGGAGCTGCACTGGCTGGGAGTTATTCCAGTAATACAAAAGCATCGCCGATGTGCGATGCTTTTGTATTTGTGCGGGGGGGAAGGGGGGTGCACTGACATGCGGGGCGGGCTAGCCCTGTGCTGGGCGTCCCCCAGCATGTCAGGGAAGATGATCGTAGCTGTGCTAAATTTAGCACAGCTACGATCAACTCGGAATGACCCCCATAATAGTGTGCCGAGTCATGCAAGGGGACACGGTATACGTACATGGTGTCCATGTAGACCTATGTCGACATTGACACAAAAAACAAAAAAACTAATTTCGTTATTTTGAAATGTCGGCATTTCAAATGTTGGTGTTCTTACTATGTCGGCATTTTGAACATGTTAGCATAATGAATGTCGGTATTTTGACATTGTCAGTATTTTGACTGTCGGGATTAAGACCATCGGTATTGTGCCCATCGGTAAATCATACTGAACCCGTTAGGGCTACTGTGGGCTGCTTTCTGCTTAGCTAGCTGACGGCTATATTTCCAGTACAAACTGCATACCCATTTTAGAATAACAGTCATCTTCATCTTCTCCACAGTCGGCATCACTTAAAGACTTCAGTTCAGAATTCCCTGACTTGGAAAATTCTAACTTCAAGGAAGCTAAACCCTTTGCGTGTTTCAGGTTTCTCATAACTGCAGTGCAGTGTTCTCTCCCAGAATTTATGACAGATTGGCTTCCTAGGTTTACAGCATGTGTAATATCTGGTCGAGTTACAATACTCGCATACGTATGACTTTCAACAGCGCTTTGATAAGGAACTTTACTCATACCCTCTATCCATGGGAGTATCTACAGGGTGATTAAAAAGTCGCAGTACACCCGTTTGTTTCAAAAACTGCAGGAAATATGAAAACTGAATACTCCAGTATGGTATGGGTGAGGTGGGCTCTCTTTTAGGGTATGTAGCAAACATGGGCGCCATCTTGAAATTGTCCATCTTGAATCTAAGTCAGTTTTTTCAAATGGAAAGGGGGTCCTGTAACATGTCAAACAACATCAGAATTTGCTGAAAAGTTTCTTGCTGCAAACAGACTTGAAATAGCAGTTATGGTTCAAAAGTTACAACACTTTTTTGTTGCAGGTAACTGAAGATGGCTTTGACAAAAGAGGAGTATTCAGTTTTCCAATTTCCTGCACAGTTTTTGAACCAAAAGGGTGTACTGCCTCTGAGTCTAAGGGTGCCCGCACTCTGCACCGGTGGCGGCTCCAGAGGTGGGGCTGCAGCGCAGTACAAAATTCAAATAGGAGAGCCACGCCAACTGCCACCCCAAATGCTGCCAAACATCGCCGGCTGGGACTCACTGTCAGTTACTTTGGCTCCTCATATGAATTTTGGACTGTTCTGGAAACATGATGTAGGCACTAGATTTCCTGAGATCTGTGCATGCACCGCTCGCCACTCACAAAGGATGCATCTCCAAGCGCTCCTGAGCCATCCAATCGGCATCCTTTTAGGCATGACCCAGGTCATTGATACCAATCATACTACAACCGTCATTGGTCGGACCAGGGAATAATCCTTGTCCCCACAATAACCCGTGTTCTTGGCTCTGTGTGTAATGGATATAAGTGGTTGTAATTGAATGGAAGAGGGCTGACATCATCTGTTAGGTGCTTTAAGCTTTTAGAGAATCTTCATTTTATAGTAAAATTATGTTTACCATCTGTACTTAACAGTGTTCATTCACATAGCCATCTTTTTAAATATAGCATCATTTTTCTATGAAAGAGCAGTATTGCTGCAAGGGCAACCCTCCAGGGACAGGCATAACACTGCTCCATTGACTAATGGGACTGAAGGACTCTGGGAAATACTACGTTACTAAAATAATCCATTTTCCCTCTTTGCTGTACACAATTACAGTTTCATTAAATGAATTTAGCTCCTGGTTCCTCATTGTATTATTACTGCCAAGACTACCGGAAGAATAAGTGTACAGGACTTAGAAATGCTGCTGAAAGAAAAGTAATGGGAGAGGCTTGAATGAACAGTAGCTTCCAAATCAAATAACTTTGGTTGGTTTGGATATGACAAAGTCCAAATCAAATAGTAGTTACAAGAAGATTTGTCAATTGTATTAATATAGCGCTTTTCTCCTAAAGGACTCAAGGCTTTTCAGACTGTACAGTATGTAGGAATTTGCTGTTCAGCTGAATTTGCTGTTCAGCTTAATCATTTTGTATGTTTAACTGCGTTTATCCTATCATATCTTAAGCTGTACTCTAGGGCAAGGCAAGCGCAGTGTGATTCTAAATGTAAAAGTTATAGTGGAGTGGGAATGACCATTAATATATGCCTTTCAGTGTCACATCACATTATGGACAGCACGGATAGTGTAATGGTTAGCATTACTGCCTCAGAGCAGTAAGGTCATGGGTTCATTTCCCACCATGGCCCTGCGTGGAGTTTGTAAATTCTCCTCGTGTCTGCTTGGTTTCCTCTGGGTACTCTCGCTTCCTCCCATAATCCCAAAATATACTGGTAGGTTAATTGGCTCCCATCAAAATTAGACATGAGCGGGTTCAGTTCCCTGAGAACCGAACCCCCCCGAACTCCACGTGTTTTACACAGGTCTCGAGGCAGGCTCGGTTGTTCCCGCCTGACTCAGAAAACACGAACGAGGCAAAACGTCATCATCCCGCTGTCGGATTCTCGCGAGACTCGGATTCCATAAAAAGAGCCGCGCTTCGCCGCCATTTTCACTCGTGCATTGTAGAGGGTACAGAGAGGACGTGGCTACGTTCTCTCAGTGTCAAATCTCAGTATCAGTGCTCAGTATCAGTGCTTATTGCTGCTCAGTAATACTAGTACAGTGTCTCTCTTGTGCTGCATCTTGCTGCTGTGGTAGTAGTGTCCTGTGACTGTGTATCGTTCATCATCATTCCAGTAACAGTGGTATCTGGGAGGTGACAATTCCAGAGTGCTTTTGTGCTGCTCAGTAATAGTTACTAGTACAGTGTCTTGTGCTGCATCTTGCTACTGTAGGGTGCTGTGGTAGTAGTGTCCTGTGACTGTGTATCGTTCATCATCATTCCAGTCACAGTGGTATCTGGGGGGGGGGGGGGGGGGGGGGGTGACAATTCCAGAGTGCTTTTGTGCTGCTCAGTAATACTAGTACAAGTGTCTTGTGCTGCATCATGCTGCTCAGTGTCAGTTCTCCTTAGTATCATCAGTGTTCAGTATCATTAGTCCTCAGTATCAGTGCTCAGTATCATCAGTGCTCAGTATCATTGCTCAGTATCATCAGTGCTCAGTATCAGTGCTCAGTATCATCAGTGCTCAATATAATCAGTGTTCAGTATAATCAGTGCTCAGTATCATCAGTGCTCAGTATCATCAGTGCTCAGTATCATCAGTGCTCAGTGTCTTGTGGTGCTCAGTAATACTACATTACTAATACTAGTACAGTGTCTTGTGCTGCATCTTGCTGCTGTAGGGTGCTGTGGTAGTGTCCTGTCACTGTGCATAGGTCATCATCATTCCAGTCACAGTGGTAGCTGGTATCTATCTAGTGGTATCTAATTCCAGACATTACTGCCGTCTAATTCCACACATTAAAAAATGGAGAACAAAAATTTGGAGGGTAAAATAGGGAAAGATCAAGATCCACTTCCACCTAGTGCTGAAGCTGCTGCCACTAGTCATGGCAGAGACGATGAAATGCCATCAACATCATCTGCCAAGGCCGATGCCCAATGTCATAGTAGAGAGCATGTAAAATCCAAAAAGCAAAAGTTCAGCAAAATGACCCAAAAATTAGTGATGAGCACCGGAAATTTTTCGGGTTTTGTGTTTTGGTTTTGGGTTCGGATCCGCGGCCGTGTTTTGGGTTCGAACGCGTTTTGGCAAAACCTCACCGAATTTTTTTTGTCGGATTCGGGTGTGTTTTGGATTCGGGTGTTTTTTTCAAAAAACCCTAAAAAACAGCTTAAATCATAGAATTTGGGGGTCATTTTGATCCCAAAGTATTATTAACCTCAATAACCATAATTTCCACTCATTTTCAGTCTATTCTGAACACCTCACACCTCACAATATTATTTTTAGTCCTAAAATTTGCACCGAGGTCGCTGGATGACTAAGCTCAGCGACCTAAGTGGCCGACACAAACACCTGGCCCATCTAGGAGTGGCACTGCAGTGTCACGCAGGATGGCCCTTCAAAAAACTACTCCCCAAACAGCACATGACGCAAAGAAGAAAAAAAAGAGGCGCAATAAGGTAGCTGTGTGACTAAGATAAGCGACCCTAGTGGCCGACACAAACACCTGGCCCATCTAGGAGTGGCACTGCAGTGTCACGCAGGATGGCCCTTCCAAAAAACACCCCCCAAACAGCACATGACGCAAAGAAAAAAAGAGGCGCAATGAGGTAGCTGTGTGACTAAGATAAGCGACCCAAGTGGCCGACACAAACACCTGGCCCATCTAGGAGTGGCACTGCAGTGTCACGCAGGATGGCCCTTCCAAAAACTACTCCCCAAACAGCACATGACGCAAAGAAAAATGAAAGAAAAAAGAGGTGCAAGATGGAATTGTCCTTGGGCCCTCCCACCCACCCTTATGTTGTATAAACAGGACATGCACACTTTAACCAACCCATCATTTCAGTGACAGGGTCTGCCACACGACTGTGACTGAAATGACGGGTTGGTTTGGACCCCCACCAAAAAAGAAGCAATTAATCTCTCCTTGCACAAACTGGCTCTACAGAGGCAAGATGTCCACCTCATCATCATCCTCCGATATATCACCGTGTACATCCCCCTCCTCACAGATTATCAATTCGTCCCCACTGGAATCCACCATCTCAGCTCCCTGTGTACTTTGTGGAGGCAATTGCTGCTGGTCAATGTCTCCACGGAGGAATTGATTATCATTCATTTTAATGAACATCATCTTCTCCACATTTTCTGGATGTAACCTCGTACGCCGATTGCTGACAAGGTGAGCGGCGGCACTAAACACTCTTTCGGAGTACACACTTGTGGGAGGGCAACTTAGGTAGAATAAAGCCAGTTTGTGCAAGGGCCTCCAAATTGCCTCTTTTTCCTGCCAGTATAAGTACGGACTGTCTGACATGCCTACTTGGATGCGGTCACTCATATAATCCTCCACCATTCTTTCAATGGGGAGAGAATCATATGCAGTGACAGTAGACGACATGTCCGTAATCGTTGTCAGGTCCTTCAGTCCGGACCAGATGCCAGCATCAGCAGTCGCTCCAGACTGCCCTGCATCACCGCCAGCGGGTGGGCTCGGAATTCTGAGCCTTTTCCTCGCACCCCCAGTTGCGGGAGAATGTGAAGGTGGAGATGTTGACAGGTCGCGTTCCGCTTGACTTGACAATTTTGTCACCAGCAGTTCTTTGAACCCCAGCAGACTTGTGTCTGCCGGAAAGAGAGATCCAAGGTAGGTTTTAAATCTAGGATCGAGCACGGTGGACAAAATGTAGTGCTCTGATTTCAACAGATTGACCACCCGTGAATCCTTGTTAAGCGAATTAAGGGCTCCATCCACAAGTCCCACATGCCTAGCGGAATCGCTCTGTGTTAGCTCCTCCTTCAATGTCTCCAGCTTCTTCTGCAAAAGCCTGATGAGGGGAATGACCTGACTCAGGCTGGCAGTGTCTGAACTGACTTCACGTGTGGCAAGTACAAAAGGTTGCAGAACCTTGCACAACGTTGAAATCATTCTCCACTACGCTTGAGACAGGTGCATTCCACCTCCTATATCGTGCTCAGTTGTATAGGCTTGAATGGCCTTTTGCTGCTCCTCCAACCTCTGAAGCATATAGAGGGTTGAATTCCACCTCGTTACCACTTCTTGCTTCAGATGATGGCAGGGCAGGTTCAGGTGTTTTTGGTGGTGCTCCAGTCTTCTGTACGTGGTGCCTGTACGCCGAAAGTGTCCCGCAATTCTTCTGGCCTCCGACAGCATCTCTTGCACGCCCCTCTCGTTTTTTAAATAATTCTGCACCACCAAATTCAAGGTATGTGCAAAACATGGGACGTGCTGGAATTTGCCCATATTTAATGCACACACAATATTGCTGGCGTTGTCCGATGCCACAAATCCACAGGAGAGTCCAATTGGGGTAAGCCATTCTGCGATGATCTTCCTCAGTTGCCGTAAGAGGTTTTTAGCTGTGTGCGTATTCTGGAAAGCGGTGATACAAAGCGTAGCCTGCCTAGGAAAGAGTTGGCGTTTGCGAGATGCTGCTACTGGTGCCGCCGCTGCTGTTCTTGCGGCGGGAGTCCATACATCTACCCAGTGGGCTGTCACGGTCATATAGTCCTGAGCCTGCCCTGCTCCACTTGTCCACTTGTCCACATGTCCGTGGTTAAGTGGACATTGGGTACAACTGCATTTTTTAGGACACTGGTGAGTCTTTTTCTGAGGTCTGTGTACATTTTCGGTATCGCCTGCCTAGAGAAATGGAACCTAGATGGTATTTGGTACCGGGGACACAGTACCTCCAACAAGTCTCTAGTTGGCTCTGCAGTAATGATGGATACCGGAACCACGTTTCTCACCGCCCAGGATGCCAAGGCCTCAGTTATCCGCTTTGCAGCAGGATGACTGCTGTGATATTTCATCTTCCTCGCAAAGGACTGTTGGACAGTCAATTGCTTGGTGGAAGTAGTAAAAGTGGTCTTACCAGTACGACTTCCCCTCTGGGATGACCATCGACTCCCAGCAGCAACAACAGCAGCGCCAGCAGCAGTAGGCGTTACACGCAAGGATGCATCGGAGAAATCCCAGGCAGGAGAGGACTTGTCAGAATTGCCAGTGACATGGCCTGCAGGACTATTGGCATTCCTGGGGAAGGAGGAAATTGACACTGAGGGAGTTGGTGGGGTGGTTTGCGTGAGCTTGGTTACAAGAGGAAGGGATTTACTGGTCAGTGGACTGCTTCCGCTGTCGCCCAAAGTTTTTGAACTTGTCACTGACTTATGATGAATGCGCTGCAGGTGACGTATAAGGGAGGATGTTCCGAGGTGGTTAACGTCCTTATTCCTACTTATTACAGCTTGACAAAGGCAACACACGGCTTGACAAATGTTGTCCGCATTTCTGGTGAAATACTTCCACACCGAAGAGCTGAATTTTTTGGTATTTTCACCAGGCATGTCAATGGCCCTATTCCTTCCACGGACAACAGGTGTCTCCCCGGGTGCCTGACTTAAACAAACCACCTCACCATCAGAATCCTCCTGGTCAATTTCCTCCCCAGCGCCAGCAACACCCATATCCTCCTCATCCTGGTATACTTCAACACTGACATCTTCAATCTGACTATCAGGAACTGGACTGCGGGTGCTCCTTCCAGCACTTGCAGGGGGCGTGCAAATGGTGGAAGGCGCATGCTCTTCACGTCCAGTGTTGGGAAGGTCAGGCATCGCAAACGACACAATTGGACTCTCCTTGTGGATTTGTGATTTCGAAAAACGCACCGTTCTTTGCTGTGCTTTTGCCAGCTTGAGTCTTTTCATTTTTCTAGCGAGAGGCTGAGTGCTTCCATCCTCATGTGAAGCTGAACCACTAGCCATGAACATAGGCCAGGGCCTCAGCCGTTCCTTGCCACTCCGTGTGGTAAATGGCATATTGGCAAGTTTACGCTTCTCCTCCGACAATTTTATTTTAGATTTTTGAGTCCTTTTTTTACTGATATTTGGTGTTTTGGATTTTACATGCTCTGTACTATGACATTGGGCATCGGCCTTGGCAGACGACTTTGATGGCATTTCATCGTCTCGGCCATGACTAGTGGATGGACGATCGACTGCCGACACAGAGGTAGCTATAGCCGTGGACTACCGTACTGCGTCTGCTGCTAATATAGACTGGATGATAATGATATAAAAAATATATATATATCACTACTGCAGCCGGACAGGTATATATTATATAATGACGGACCTGCTGGACACTGTCAGCACTGCAGACTCCTAAAGTAAGCTACTAGTATCAAGAAGATAGAAAAAAAAACACAACAGGTAGGTGGTATACAATTATGGATGGACGAGCGACTGCCGACACAGAGGTAGCTACAGCCGTGGACTACCGTACTGTGTCTGCTGCTAATATAGACTGGATGATAATGATATAAAAAATATATATATATCACTACTGCAGCCGGACAGGTATATATTATATAATGACGGACCTGCTGGACACTGTCAGCACTGCAGACTCCTAAAGTTAACTACTAGTATGAAGAAGATAGAAAAAAAAAAAAACCACCACAGGTAGGTATACAATTATGGACGAGCGACTGCCGACACAGAGGTAGCTACAGCCGTGGACTACCGTACTGCGTCTGCTGCTAGTATAGACTGGATGATAATGATATAAAAAATATATATATATCACTACTGCAGGACAGGTATATATTATATAATGACGGACCTGCTGGACATTGTCAGCAGAATGCGTTTATAGAATAAAAACACCACACGGCGAGTGTTTAACTTTTTCAGGCAGACAATCACAATATACTGGTGGTCACTGGTCACTGGTCAGTCACACTGGCAGTGGCACTCTGGCAGCAAAAGTGTGCACTGTTAAATATATGTACTCCTGCTATAACTGCTCCCCAGTCTCCCCCACAATTAAGCTGTGTGAGCAGTGAGCACTCAGCACAGTCAGATATACATAGATGATGCAGCACACTGAGGCTGAGCACAGATATGGTATACTGTGTCACTGTGTATCGTTTTTTTTCAGGCAGAGAACGGATTATATTAAATAATAATAAAACTGCACTGGTGGTCACTGGTCAGTCACTAGTAAACTCTGCACTCTCTTAGTACTCCTAAGCTCCAGTAAATCAAGTGTCTCACTCTCACTATCTATTTCTATTCTAAACGGAGAGGACGCCAGCCACGTCCTCTCCCTATCAATCTCAATGCACGTGTGAAAATGGCGGCGACGCGCGGCTCCTTATATAGAATCCGAGTCTCGCGATAGAATACGAGCCTCGCGAGAATCCGACAGCGGGATGATGACGTTCGGGCGCGCTCGGGTTAGCCGAGCAAGGCGGGAAGATCCGAGTCTGCCTCGGACCCGTGTAAAAAGCGTGAAGTTCGGGGGGGTTCGGTTTCCGAGAAACCGAACCCGCTCATCACTACCAAAAATCAAAATTAACATTGTCTGAGGAGAAGCGTAAACTTGCCAATATGCCATTTATATTCTAAAGGATTTTTTACGTGCTCAATCCTGCGCTATTCTGCTTAACCATGTACAAACAGATACCAGGAATGTGCATAGGAGAAAACAAACAATCATGCAAAAAGGTGTATACATGCAAAGCACCACATCCAAATATAATAGAAATTACTGAGCTTTTGTAAATGAATGATGAATTGATCACAGACTTCTGTGAGTAGCTTCCTAATGCATGTAGAAGTTGGTACCATCCAAGAATCTCTGAAATCAAAACAATCGTGCTTCCCTCACAGGGGTATTACCCATTGCAGGGGGAGTCAGCACAGTCTGTGCTGACTCCCCCTGCAATCAATTCATCATTCATTTACAAAAGTTCAGTAATTTCTATTATATTTGGATGTGGTGCTTTGCATGTATACACCTTTTTGCATGATTGTTTGTTTTCTCCTATGCACATTCCTGGTATCTGTTTGTACATGGTTAAGCAGAATAGCGCAGGATTGAGCACGTAAAAAATCCTTTAGAATATTATTCAGTTTTTCTGAGTGTTGGATGAACACTCAATTTTACGTGTGTTTCTGCTGCATGACTTTTTTAATTGCGCACATTTGTAACACCTAAACATATTTTTCAATATGCCATTTATGACACGGAGTGGCAAGGAATGGCTAAGGCTAATCCTCATGATTAGTGGTTCAGCTGCACATGACTATGGAAGCACTCATCCTCCCGCTAGGAAAATGAAAAGAGTTAAGCTGGAAAAAACACAGCAAAGAACTGTGCGCTCTTCTAAATCACAAATCCCCAAGGAGAGTCCAATTGTGTCAGTTGCGATGCCTGACCTTCCCAACACTGGACGGGAAGAGGTGGCTCCTTCCAACATTTGCACGCCCCCTGCAAGTGCTGGAAGGAGCACCCACAGTCCAGTTCCTCATATTCAAATTGAAGATGTCACTGTTGAAGTACACCAGTATGAGGATATGGGAGTTGCTGGCGCTGAGGAGGAAATTGGCAAGGAGGATTCTGATGGTGAGTTGGTTTGTTTAAGTCAGGCACCCGGGGAGACACCTGTTGTCCATGGGATGAATAAGGCTATTGACATGCCTGGTCAAAATACAAAAAAAAAACACCTCTTCGGTGTGGAATTATTTCAAAAGAAATGCAGACAACAGGTGTCAAGCCATGTGTTGCCTTTGTCAAGCTGTAATAAGTAGGGGTAAGGACGTTAACCACCTAGGAACATCCTCCCTTATACGTCACCTGGAGCGCATTCATCAGAAGTCAGTGACAAGTTCAAAAACTTTGGGTAACAGCGGAAGCAGTCCACTGACAACTAAATCCCTTCTTCCTCTTGTACCCAAGCTCCTGCAAACCACCCCACCAACTCCCTCAATGTCAATTTCCTCCTTAGACAGGAATGCCAATAGTCCTGCAGGCCATGTCACTGGCAAGTCTGACGAGTCCTCTCCTAACTGGGATTCCTCCGATGGATCCTTGAGTGGAACGCCCACTGCTGCTGTTGCTGCTGGCGCTGCTGTTGTTGCTGCTGGGAGTCAATCGTCATCCCAGAGGGGAAGTCGGAAGACCACTTGTACTACTTCCAGTAAGCAATTGACTGTCCAACAGTCCTTTGCGAGGAAGATGAAATATCACAGCAGTCATCCTGTTGCAAAGTGGATAACTCAGGCCTTGACAACTATGTTGGTGTTAGACGTGCGTCCGGTATCCACCGTTAGTTCACAGGGACTTAGAGAATTTCTTGAGGTAGTGTGTCCCCGGTACCAAATACCATCTAGGTTCCACTTCTCTAGGCAGGCGATACCGAGAATGTACACAGACGTCAGAAAAAGTGTCCTCAGTGTCCTAAAAAATGCAGTTGTACCCACTGTCTACTTAACCACGGACATGTGGACAAGTGGAGCAGGGCAGACTAAGGACTATATGACTGTGACAGCCCACAGGGTAGATGTATTGCCTCCCGCAGCAACAACAGCGGCAGCACCAGTAGCAGCATCTCGCAAATGCCAACTCGTTCCTGGGCAGGCTATGCTTTGTGTCACCGCTTTCCATAAGAGGCACACAGCTGACAACCTCTTACGGAAACTGAGGAACATCATCGCAGATTGGCTTACCCCAATTGGACTCTCCTGGGGATTTGTGATATCGGACAACGCCACCAATATTGTGCGTGCATTACATGTGGGCAAATTCCAGCATGTCCCATGTTTTGCACATACAATTAATTTGGTGGTGCAGAATTTTTTTTAAAACGACAGGGGCGTGCAGGAGATGCTGTCGGTGGCCCGAAAAATTGCGGAGAATGATTTTCATGTTGTGCAAGGTTCTCCAACCCTTTGAACTTGCCACACGTGAAGTCAGTTCAGACACTGCCAGCCTAAGTCAGGTGATTCCCCTCATCAGGCTTTTGTAGAAGTAGCTGGAAAGATTGAAGGAGGAGCTAAAACGGAGCGATTCCGCTAGGCATGTGGGACTTGTGGATGGAGCCCTTCATTCGCTTAACCAGGATTCACGGGTGGTCAATCTGTTGAAATCAGAGCACTACATTTTGGCCACCGTGCTCGATCCTAGGTTTAAAGCCTACGTTGTATCTCTCTTTCCGGCAGACACAAGTCTGTAGATGTTCAAAGACCTGCTGGTGAGACAATTGTCAAGTCAAGAGGAACGTGACCCACCAACAGCTCCTCATTCATTTTCTAACGCCACTGGAGCTGCCAGGAAAAGGATAAAATTTCCAAAACCACCCACGGACGATGATGCAAGGCAGTCAGGAGCAAGTGCTGAAATCTGGTCCGGACTGAAGGACCTGCCAATGATTACTGATATGTCGTCTACTGTCACTGTATATGATTCTGTCACCATTGAAATAATTTTAGAAAAGAAGGTACTCCAGTGCTCATGTATTTGCGTATTTAGATTGTCCTAAGGCTGCTACCTGTTTTTCGAAGTGCCTCAAACTTCTATAGGAATATAGTACAGTACAGGGTTAGGTGCGCCAGATGGACAATAATCTATTTGTGTAGGAGAAATGATGTGGTGATAATGATACTCAGACTAGATGTTATAGCTAATACGAATATTTCTTTATTTATACCAAAAAGATGTGGGGGTGGGGGGGGTTTGAGCGGGATTTAGGTATTGATGGGAGAGGGGAGTGAACACGAATAGATACACTTAACGTGTATAGGGGATTATCAGGGCTAGAAGCAGCTGTCTTTCTCCCTCTCCAAGACGGTGACCACTTCCCCGACAGGCACAGACAGTCGCGGTGCGCTCAGGAGAACGACACCACGTACTGTCAGAGCCTAGGGGAGGACGGTATGTCCGGAGCCCTATTTACCTGACAAATTAGCGACCACCGGGATCCCTTGCCGCACCGACCCTCCGGGGGGACCCCCACCATTTTTTGCTTCTACCAATTTTACAGTTTTTTGACTTAACACAAACACCTGTATTAGGCTCTGGACAGCATAACGAGACTCAAGGCACTACAGAGGTGGGACGCCACCGATCTGAGTGCCCCCCACTAAAGTTACAGCAACAAAAACAATTTATTTTATCCGGTACCCACAGATAATCCCCTATACACGTTAAGTGTATCTATTCGTGTTCACTCCCCTCTCCCATCAATACCTAAATCCCGCTCAAACCCCCCCCACCCCCACATCTTTTTGGTATAAATAAAGAAATATTCGTATTAGCTATAACATCTAGTCTGAGTATCATTATCACCACATCATTTCTCCTACACAAATAGATTATTGTCCATCTGGCGCACCTAACCCTGTACTGTACCATTGAAATAATGGTGGAGGATTATATGAGTGACAGCATCACTGTAGGCATGTCAGACGGTCCGTACGTATACTGGCAGAAAAAAGAGGCAATTTGGAGGCCCTTGCACAAACTGGCTTTATTTTACCTAAGTTGCCCCCCCTCCAGTGTGTACCCCGAAACAGTGTTTAGTGCAGCCGGTCACTTTGTCAGCGATCGGCGTAGGAGGTTACTTCCAGAAAATGTGGAGAAGATGATGTTCATCAAAATGAATTATAAATTCCTCCGTGGAGACATTTACCAGCAATTGCCTCCAGAAAGTACACAGGGACCTGAAATGGTGGATTCCAGTGGGGACGAATTAATAATCTGTGAGGAGGGGTATGTACACAGTGAAAGGGGTGAGGAATCGGACGATGAGGAGGAAGTGGACATCTTGCCTCTGTAGAGCCAGTTTGTGCAAGGAGAGATTGATTGCTTCTTTTTTGGTGGGGGCCCAAACCAACCAGTCATTTCAGTCACAGATGTGTGGCAGACCCTGTCGCTGAAATAATGGGTTTGTTAAAGTGTGCATGTCCTGTTTATACAACATAAGGGTGGGTGGGAGGGCCCAAGGACAATTCCATCTTGCACCTCTTTTTTCTTTAATTTTTCTTTGCATCATGTGCTGTTTGGGGACAATTTTTTTGAAGTGCCATCCTGTCTGACACTGCAGTGCCACTCCTAGATGGGCCAGGTGTTTGTGCCGCCCACTTGGGTCGCTTAGCTTAGCCATCCAGCGACCTCGGTGCAAATTTTAGGACTAAAAATAATATTGTGAGGTGTGAGGTGTTCAGAATAGACTGGAAATGAGTGGAAAATATGGTTATTGAGGTTAATAATACTATAGGATCAAAATTACCCCCAAATTCTATGATTTAAGCTGTTTTTGAGGGGGTTTTAAAAAAAACACCCGAATCCAAAACCCCTCCAGATCCAACAAAAATCCAAAAGCGTGGTTTTGCCAAAATGCGTCCGAATCCAAAACACAACCGCGGAACCGAATCCAAAACTAAAACACAAAACACGAAAAATGCCCGCTGCACATCTCTAATCAAAACGAACCCTAGTGTGTGTGCGTGTACATGTGGTAGGGAATATAGACTGTAAGCTCCACTGGGGCAGGGACTGATGTGAATGGCCAAATATTCTCTGTAAAGCGCTGGAATGTGTGCGCTACATAAATAACTGGTAGTAGTAATAATAATAATAATGATCAAGAGTTGATTACAAATCGGCCATAGATGCTGCTGCTTTGCATGCAGAGAAAAATGTATATTGTTGCTTGTCGTCTGTCCGCATGGTTCAATAGTGCTTGTCATCATCATCTTCAGGGCGCACTTGCACCAGCCCTATGCTTGGTCCAACTAGCTCCATATCATGCCCTCACTATACCTCCCCACATTTCTAGGTATGAAAGATGGACTTTTGCGTGTGCCATTGAGTTGGTTTGCATCTTGCAGCACTAAAATGTATAATTTAACTTAATATTTCATAATCTGGTGAAATAATTTAGTCCCCAATACTATAGCCGGTATACATTCCTGATGACACTAGAATCTCCACATGGTCTGAATGTCAACATTCAACAAGTCGACATTCACAATGTTGATACTGACAGAATGCTGACAGCTGATTTTAGGGTTATGGTTAGTGTTTGGTTTAGGGTTAAGCTGCGGTTAAGGTTAAATCGCAGGTAGGGTTAGGCGGTAGGGTTAGGCTGTGGCTAGGGTTAGGCTGTGGTTAGGGTTAAGCTGCAGTTACGGTTAGGGATAGGCTGTATCTAGGTTTAGGGTTAGGCTGTGGTTAGTGTTAAACTATGGTTCGGGTTAGGGTTAATATGCAGTTAGGGTTAGGTTGTGGCTAGGGTTAAAGGGGGTCATTCAGACCCAATCGCACACTAGCTTTTTTTGCAGAGTTGCGATCGGGCCTGAACTGCACATGCTTATGCGCCGCAATGCGCATGCGCTTCGGAGACGGGAATCGATGGACAGCGACGGATTTAACGAAGAAAGCTTTCGCACCTGCGTTCGCAAGAAGATTGACAGGAAGAGGCCCGTTGTGGGTGTCAACTGACCGTTTCTAGGGAGTATCCGGAAAAACGCAGGCGTACCCAGCCGTTTGGAGAGAGGATTCCTGACGTCAGCTCCTGGCCGGATCATCGCAGCGGCTGAGTAAGTCCTGAGCTGTGCAGAGATTGCACAAACTTTTGTTTGTGCAGCTCTCTGCACAAGCGATCGCAGCCCTGCACAGCGATTACCCCCTCCCCCTGTAGGCGGCGATTACCTGATCACAGCACTGCAAAAAAACGCCTGCGTGCGATCAGGTCTGAATCACCCCCAAGGTTAGGCTGTGGTTAGATTTTAACTGTGGTTAGGGTTAAATTGCAGTTAGGGCTAGTGTTAAGCTGCAGTTAGGGTTAGGCTGTGGTTATGGTTTAGTTAAGCTGCAGTTAGGGTTAGTTGATATGTGTATGGAAAACTGCATTGTCCAAAGGCCGACTGACGACACCCATGTGAATATTCTGAATGTCGACTTTAAGTACCATACCCATTTTAGCCACCATAGATGAATACTGCATGCCTGTTACCAGCTCCTGCTACAACTGGTTACATTTCATAAAGGATGACATTTGTACAATGAGACATATGTAAGTCAAATGTCTACCACATGAGGCTAAATTGATGCTTGCCATTGATGAGAAATGATCATCTGTAAGAAATGCTGCTCCTGTATTATCCTGTGGGAGAGGTTCTACAAACATGCACTGCTTTTAAATAAGCAATATTCTAGAATAAAGCTGTACAGTAAGTAGCATGCATTCGTTGTAATCTGTCCTTTCAGCAATCTGGGGCCACAGATAATGTACTTGAAATGATTCTCAAAGATGGGATTACGCCATGTCAAGTTGACAAGACCTCCAATTTTCTTTCACAAGGTAGTTATGTTCCAGTCAATTCATCTTAATCAGTGAACTGGGCATATTGACAGACAGGAGTCTTAAGGGCCCTACACACTGGCCGATTTTTTGAAAGATATGAACGATCTCGTTCATAAATGAACGAGAACTCGTTCATATCTTTCAGTGTGGAGACTCCTGCGATGAACGATGCGCGGCCCCGCGCTCGTTCATCGCTGGTCTCCCGTCGGCTGTGCATGCAGGCCAATATGGAAGATCTCGTCCATATTTGCCTGCACTTCAATGCAGCCGCGTGACGGGGGGAGTGAAGAAACTTCACTCCCCCCGTCACTGCCCCCCCCCCGCCGCCGGGCCGCTCGTTGGCCGTATCCGCCGTCGGGCAGCTCGGCGGCGGGTCGGCCAGTGAGTAGGGCCCTTTAGTTAAAGAATTGACATGTACTCCTCTATCACAGTAAACACACCATATGTGTAATAGAAAGTACACAAACACTATACTAAACTGGATTTAAAATGGGTTATGGGGATGAAATGGGCTCAATCTTTATTCATATGTTATAAAAAGAAGAAGACTCTTGTGGACAAATCCTAGGTCCTATGATCTGCTGAAACAGCAGTAGCAATTCAAAAACCATACATTCCCTTAAGATATAACAAAACCTTATGGAAGGGAATATAAGACTTGCAACGGACATCTTTAATATCCTTCTATGCTTTAATATACAGTCCAACAATGATTACAAACAAAGTACAGTAACTTCACAAAGTTGCATGTTTGATTTAGATTAAAGAAAGTCACGTTTGTTTTCTCTACGACACATTTGAATGTGCAAGAATTTAGAGGCTAATTACATCCAAAACTGAACTAAATGCCATTAGGTCCTATTATGTTATTATTTTCCCTACTAACTACATAGTAGAGTACACTCTATTAGGTACACCTGTTTGTAATATAAATATCTAATGATCCAATCATTTGACACCCACTTAATGCATACAAGATGCAGAATTTTGACCATATAAAGCATTTGAAAAATACAAAGAATATGTTAGAAATATCTTCTTTGTATTATTCTAATAATTTTTATAGTCAAAACTGTGGAGTAAAAAGTCTATGGCGCCTACCTTTTTCACACATCTCTGCACAAAACTCACCTAATTTCCAGGAGTACAGCTGCACCTGTGTATAATGACCACATGCACTCTTGGGCTCATATATTGTGTGTAAATCTGTCTCTGGTAGTAGCCAGTGACTCCTAAGCCATTTACCTCACAGCATGCCCCCGCTGTAATATCAATTGGTGCGTCCTTATATTCCACCATCTGTCGCATCATGGAAACTTGCACCAGCACTATGGCAGGTGGAGTGTCTCAGTTCTACCATGGCCTCCTATGCTTGTGGCTCTGCATCTGTGAATGTAGCAGCTTGCATTGACACGCCCACGGCACTCCCATAACACCCCCCCTGAATTCTTTAGACTGATGGTTGTATAATGGTGCGGGGTATGTTCTCTTGAAAGAAATTAGGCCATACAGTACCAGTTAAACATTGTTTAAATGCCACAGCCTCGTTTGTTGTGTCCCTTCATGGCCTGTCTACCCAACTACTAATGGCCTCTTGCATCAGTATATTGGGCCTAAATCATGTTTATAAGCAATGAGAGATGTTCACGCAGTGCAGTGGAACGATTATTGGCAGACTGCGCATGTGCTGCGATTGCAGTGTGCATGTGCCATGGTGCTGCTGCAATCCCATTTGCAATGAGGACTCAATGGAAAAGTGATTGGCAGGAAGTGACTTAGAAGTGGTTAGAAAAACACAGGCATGTAAGCATGTTACTGCCGTTTACGGATTGTATATCTGCCACCTGTAAGCTTTTACGTGCAAAAACATTGGCATACCTCCGAACATGACCCTCTCCAGGAGGGACAGAATGCTCTGCTCCTGGACTTCCCTCTTACTTTATGATTGCCATCACCTGTGCTGAAACACCTTTCTTATCCATTAGCCTGTTCACCACAGGTGCCAGGAAACATGAATTAAGAGAAAATCCAGAAGCAGAGCATTCTGTCCCTCCTCCCTCCCTCATGTTGGGAGGTATGCGTTGGGCCTGCATCTCTACTGCCGTGTCCAGTCTGCGCAGACATAGGCGTATCCGTAGCCTCTATGTTCCTCATTTGTGCATATAGGCTACTAATGTGTACACAGTTGCAAAATAATTTGTGATACCTCTAGTGGGCGTCTCTAAATTTCTGGGTGGCAGACTCGCTTAATAACATCAGTTCCACAGACTAGAAAATCACACCCTTCTATTGCATGTGCGTACAAACATGAATTAGGCCCATTGTCCCATGTCACAAAGCACACAACATATGAAGCTGGTTCCATGAACATGACAAGGAATTCAGTGATCTACAATGGCTTCCACAGGCAACAGCTCTCAATCCAATAGATCACTTTGTGATGCGGTGGAACAGGAGATTTGCAGCATGAATGTGCAGCCAAGAAATCTGTGTGATGTTATCATGTAAACAGGAAAGAAATCTCTAAGGCATGTTTACAGCACACTGTTGAATATATGCCACAAAGAAATCAGGCTGTTCTTTGGCCCAAAGAAGAGGGTCCTACCCCGTACCAAAATAAAGTACCTAATAAAATGGCCACTGAGTATGTAGAAAATACAAGCAAACAGGGAGAATTTGTTTTTTTCTTCTTAAAAACTCTATAATGTACAAGGCACTAAGTATTAAGGGGTCCTTGTACTTGGAGAGAGATAAAGTGGACGGAGATAAAGTACCAGCCAATCAGTTCCTAACTCATTTTTCAAACACTGCCTGTAACATGGCAGTTAGTAGCTGATTGGCTGGTATTTTATCTGTCTACTTTATCTCTCGCCAATGCTCAGTACATAGCCCCCAAAAGCACGGGATTAACATCACAGGCCCCAATAACAAGTCATCTTTTATTTGGATGACCTGAAATAAAATACTTATCAATGCATTGACAAAGAAATCATAGGGATAGGGCTTTGACAATCCAAACAATGGGGGGAATTCAAATGTTTGAAAAGTCGGTTGGGTGTCTGTTTTTTCCTGTCTATTAGATAGGAAAAGACAGACACACCTAACAGACTTTTCAAATAATTGAATATCCCCCAATGAATCACCAGACAGAAATATGAGTTTTCTGCTCATGGACCATCAGACAAATCAGATGCAATGAATCATCACATCCACAAAGTGCCAGTAAGTGAAACTTTGGGTTTAATTTAAGGCCACCTAATGCCACCCAAAAATAAGTTGTGGGTGCAGAACAAGCAGTTAGAGACCATCTTCTACAGTATCTGTAGGCTCTACAGAAATCACAGAAAAACAGCTTGTTATAACGGCCTATGCTGAAACCTGAACATTTGTACATAATAGATTCCATTTATAAGTTTTGTTTTTTCACTTACTTGCATCCATATTATGACTCTGTACAGTATGTCAATTTTCTGCTCCTAACATTTGATATTAATCAAGCCCAAGGCAAACACAGGTGCAACTATGAGACAAAAGTTGAACTGACTTGTTTCCGTGTACATTCATCTGGGTCCCTCCCTTCTGCAGTGTGCAGAAAAGCTGCTTATAAAAGACAAAAATGTAGAAACTCACAGAACAAATTGCTGATTAAACCTGCCTTAAACTGGCTTAAAGGTATTTAGTTTCTTACAGTATGTTGTTAATACACAGCTACAGAAAATATGCTAATACTTTCTTAAAGCAGGTGATTACATATGGGTTTCGTGGGGAAAAAAAAGGTGCCCGGGTGGTTGCAATTCAAGGGGTAAATTTACTAAGCGCCAACTTGCAGAAGCCGCTACTTCTTGGCGTGTTTTAGCAGGAAATTGAAAACAGTAATACTGTACGATTCAAAGCAGATCATCCTCTCTTATCTTTGCTGCGGGAGACTGCATATGGTGGCATTGCCGCAATGTGACATAGCGCAGCTTCCGTCTCCCCACTGTCCACTATGGGAGCGTGCTTACACACACTCCCCCTGCCGCCACCTCCCCCATCTTAAAGTAGCGGGTAGTGGGCACACAAGTAAAATAAACAGAGTACTTTCTGAACATTGACTGACATACAGTAGCTGCTTTAAGAAATATGAAAGTTAGACATTATGGCATCAAAACTGCTTTCTTAATGGTGATAGAGAAGAAGAAATATATATATCAGCATGGAACTGCAAAACTGGCAAATTTTTATTGGAACAAGAGTACACGGATTCAGTATGCTTCACCGGCGGAATGCCGGCTGTCAATATACCGACAGCGGCATCCCGGCCACCAGTATGCCAGCAGTAGGGCGAGTTCAAACCTGCACTCACCACAGGTTTTATTCCCACTCTACGGGTGTCGTGGACATCCATGAGTGGGAATAGTCCTGTAGCAGGGCCGGACTGGCCCACAGGGGAACAGGGGAAACCACCGGTGGGCTCCACTGCCTGTGGGCCCTCCTCCTCTAGGGATCAGGTTCCAAACTCTATCCTAGTGCACTTCAATTATGCATTATACATATGTTACATCATTATACTTCACAAGAATATGGTTTATTATACATTTACTAAGGGGCACAGAACATGTACTCTGTAATAATTAGCCAAACTTCTGTGGTAGCTGGCCACACTCCCACTGGAACCTGGCAACACCCTTAAGCATGGGCCCCCTACAACAGCATTCCCCCGGTGGGCCCTTCATGCCCCAGTCCGACACTGTCTTGTAGCGCCAATATTCTGGCTGTCGGGATTCCGGCGTCGGTATCCTGACCGCCGGGATCCCGACAGCCTGCAAATTAAATGTATACCAAATACAAGAAGTAAAGCTGATCCATGCCTATACTCAAAGTTTGAAAAAGGGAAATAGATGTATCTGGTCTTATATGTGATTTGATTATTGCCCATGAAGAAGAGGAGATCACAAAACTAAGGAAAGTTCTAGACTCTTTGATACTAAAAACCTTGGAGAGGTGACATACTACCTAGGAATCCGTATACAGCATGAAGAAGATAGAAGTTTTCATCTCAGTGATAGGGGCATTTGTATATGTGGGAACTACTACAAGGCCTGATATTTCAGTCACTATGTCTCATCTTTGTAAGGGTATGACTCAATCTTCTCAAAGAGACTGGAATTCAATTAAGCAGTGAAGCAGTATCTTAAACATACTCATAACTTGTACCTTATATACTCAGCAGAAGATAACTTGAATTTCAAGGATACTGTATGTACTCAGCAGTAGATAAACTTGAACTGCAAGGACACTGTCTGTAGATGCAGATTGGGCTGATGATTACAGGGATCACAAGTGGCTACTTGTTCAAATTTAGGAATAGTCAAATCTCATATTCAAGTAAAAAGCAAATGTCAGTTGCTTTATTATCAATAGAAGCTGCATGCATTATAGCAGTCTACGCCAGTCATACTGGGGTCCACATTAGTATCATGGGGTATAGATGGGTCCACTAGGAGCCTTGGCACTTTAAGAAATTATTAGTGTGGGCTCACGCCTCCCTCTATGCCCCTCCTACCAGACTCAGTTTAGAAAATGTGCCCGGAGGAGGCGGTCACGCTTAGGGAAGCTCCTGAAGAGTTTTCTGCATTTATTTTCCTGTTTGTTTTTTTCAGGCAGGACAGGTTGGCACCAGCCTGCCTGCTTCGTGGGACTTAGGGGGGGAACGGCCCAACCTCCTATAGGGTTAATGGTCCCGTACCCTGCTGACAGGACATAGCTCCTGAGGGACCTATTCGTAAGCCCCTCCATGGCGAGCTTACAGTACAGCAGCACGCCGCCACCCCTAACAGAGCCAGAAGTAAGAAGAGTGGTGAGTAGATGGCCGGCATCCCGGTTGGTGGGTCGCCGGCTGTAATGGCAGCATCAGGGTGGAGCACAGCGCTGACATGCAGGCTGCGTCGCCAAGGCTAAGTACAGCATGCTTTTTGGATGTGTTCCGCTGTGAGGGTCGAGCTGAGCTGTTTAATTTACCTACACTGGCACAGCTTACCGGGGTTCTAACCCACGGTAAGCATGAAAAACACCTCAGCCATTATAACAAAAAACTGGGAAGCCGCACACCATTATGAGGGCGGGGCTTCACTATGAGCAGATCCAGCATCTCACCAGCGCCATTTTCCCTCTGCAGCTTACACTGACAGGAATCACCAGGAAGCGCAGCTCCTCCACAAAGACTCCACGTCTCCTCAGCAGTACCAGGAGGTCTTAGTAAGGGGGGGGGGGCGTTGTAGAATACTAAGCCCTATTAAGGAGCTTAGCTTGGCGACCCAGCTGAGTTTTACTTTAGCTGTAAGGGCACGGTGTGGCTGGCTCCATCTTCTGTGTCTCCCTGCGGGCTCTGTGTGTGTTTTCACCTTTCTGTGTGTGGGTGGGTGTGTGTGTCCTTCACTTTACCATGTCCACGGACTGTGTTTCCTGCACAGCAGAGTGTCTGTCCTCCCCGGGAGAATTGCTACCGTGTTCCCAGAATAGTACACATTCTCAAGCTAGAGAGTCAGAACCCACGCGGTTAGATTCCATTAAAGGGATGATCTCAAATATTTCTAATAAATTATCACATACTGAGAAAGAGATGCAATACTTAAGACAATCCTTGGATGACCTGATGAACAGAGATTCAGTTCTCATACCAGCATCTCGGACCCCTGCCATTTGGCCACAAAAGCGTACTCTGGCCCAGATCATGCAGGCTGATACTGATGACGATACACCAGACACAGAGGAGGGTGAAGTGTATGCGAGTGGGGGGGATGCGGCCCTGTCACAGGGAATACAAGCCCTGATAGAAGTTATTAAAGAAGTCCTGCACATTCCTGACAAGGTGGCGGAGGAGGGTGAGAATTCTTTTTTTAATGTATCAGCATTAAAATAAGCTACTTTTCCAGCATCAAAGGAATGGAATGCCCTGTTTGAGGAAACTTGGGCTAATCCTGACAAAAAGTTTCGGATCCCTAAAACGTTAATTACATCCTTTCATTTTGCTCTGGAGGATAGAAAGAAATGGGAAAACCCGCCGATTGTGGACGCATCGGTATCTAGGTTGTCACGTAAGATAGTCTTACCTATTCCTGGGGCAGCAATCTTGATCGCAAGGTTGAGACCACTCTCAAATCCCTATACACTGCTGCTGGGGTGACCCAGAGACCCACTATTGCTTGTGCATGGATCACTAGGGCCATTGCTAAATGGTCAGGTAATCTAATTGACGGGTTAGATTCCTTGCCCGGGAGGAGAGATTATTTTACTCATACAGCATATTCAGGACTCTGCTAACTTTATGGTGGAGGCCAAAAAGGAAATTGGTTTGCTCAATGCACGCACCACTGCCATGGCAGTGTTAGCACGCAGGGGCTTGTGACTACGCCAGTGGACTGCGGATGCGGATTCCAGAAAAGGCGTGGAAAGCCTACCATTCACAGGTGAGGCCCTTTTTGGAGAGGAACTGGATACATGGATATCCAAGGCTACGGCGGGTAAGTCTACGTACGTACGGGGAAGCAGAGTCATTTCAGCACTATAAGGAATGTAACAAAAATTGCAAAAAGGAAATAAGAGCGGCTAAAGTAGAAACTGAAAAACTAGTAGCAAAGGAAAGCAAAGCAAATCCCAAAAAATTCTTTAAATACATCAATAGCAAGAGATTAAAAAAGGAGAGTATAGGCCCTTTGAAGGACACGTTGGGAGTCTTAAGCAAAAATGATAATGACATAGCGAACACACTAAATGAGTTTTTTTCAACAGTATTCACTAGAGAGGACCCAATTCAGGGACTGACACACAATCTCAATAAGGACAATATCACACTGATAGGTACTTATTTAAGCGAGGAAGTAGTCTGTCACCGATTAAAACATTTAAAGATTAATAAATCACCAGGGCCCGATGGTATTCATCCAAGGGTTCTAATGGAGCTTCACTCTGAACTGGCAAAACCGCTATCTCTGATCCTTGAGGATTCAGTTATATCAGGTATGGTTCCCAAAGATTGGCGTATAGCGGAAGTAGTGCCTATATTCAAAAAGGGAAGTAAAGCTGAACCAGGTAATTATAGACCAGTTAGTCTTACATCTATAGTGGGGAAAGTATTGGAAGGTATTCTAAGAGATAGTATTCAGAAGTTCCTTGAAACCAATAAGGTCATTAAAAGGAATCAACATGGGTTTATGAAGGACAGATCCTGTCAAACCAACTTACTTGGCTTTTATGAAACAGTAAGCGCAAACCTAGATCAGGGTAAAGACGTGGATGTAATCTTTTTAGACTTTGCCAAAGCGTTTGATACTGTACCACACATGAGACCTATATACAAGCTACAAGAATCAGGGCTAGGAAGCACAATATGCACTTGGGTCAAAAACTGGTTAGATAATAGGAAGCAGCGCGTTGTGGTTAATGGATATTTTTCAACTTGGACTGAAGTGCTAAGTGGTGTGCCGCAAGGCTCAGTATTAGGACCGCTATTGTTCAATATTTTCATTAACGACCTAACAGAAGGTCTAGAGAGCATGGTGTCAATTTTTGCAGATGATACCAAATTGTGTAAGGCTATAAATACAGAGGAGGATGCCGAGTCTCTTCAGAACGACTTAGTTAAATTAGAAGCATGGGCAGCCAAATGGAGAATGCGCTTCAACACAGACAAGTGTAAGGTAATGCACTGTGGTAACAAGAACAAAAATTACACCTACCTACTAAATGGGGTAAAACTAGGGGATTCTGTACTGGAAAAGGACTTAGGTGTCCTCATAGATAGCAAGCTAAGCAGTAGTACCCAAAGTAGGACTGCAGCAAAGAAGGCTAATAAGATATTAGCATGCATAAAACGGGGTATTGATGCTAGGGACGAGAGTATTATACTCCCATTATATAAATCACTAGTGAGGCCACACCTTGAATACTGTGTACAGTTCTGGGCACCGTACTACAAAAAGGATATCCTGGAGCTTGAAAAGGTACAAAGGAGGGCGACCAAACTAATTAAGGGCATGGAGACGATGGAATACAAGGAAAGGCTTGAAAGACTAGGCATGTTTACATTGGAAAAGCGGAGACTAAGAGGGGATATGATCAACATCTACAAATATATAAGGGGACAATACTCAGAGCTTGCGCGGGACCTGTTTTTGGTTAGATCAACACAGAGGACTCATGGACACTCGCTCAGGTTAGAGGAGAGGAGATTCCGCACAATACGGCGTAAAGGCTTTTTCACGGTAAGGACAATACGTGTTTGGAATTCCCTGCCCGAGGGAGTTGTAATGGCGGAATCTGTCAACACCTTTAAGAATGGGTTAGATAAATTCCTATTGGATAAGGATATCCAGGGGTATGGTGCATAGTCATGCATTATAGTTACTATTTAGTCAAATCATCATGCAGAGGACACCACAAATAGGTTGAACTCGATGGACAATTGTCTTTTTTCAACCTCAGATACTATGTTACTATGTTACTATGTTACGTACGTACGTACGTACGTACGTACGTACGTACGTACGTACGTACCTTCCTTCCGCAGCATCCCTGCTAGGAAAACCTACTCTGCTCCAACTCTGCAGTCCTTTCGGACAGCGAAATTTTAAAGGCAATAGAGTTAACCCAGAAAACCAGCAGCTGCAGCTTCTCAGGAACAGAGCTCCTGTTCTGCTTCTTCAAAGCCTTCAGCATGACGGTGGACCGCACTGCCTGGAAGACAGGCAGGTGGGAGCCCGATTGCCTTATTTCAGTCATGTTTGGGCAACATCATGCCAGGATCCCTGAGTCAAAGACCTTATCGCCCAGGGTTACAGACTGGAGTTTCAGGAACTCCCACCTCACTGATTTTTCAAATCAGGCTTAACAGCTTCTCCAGAAGCAAGTATGATTTTACAGACAGCAATTCAGAAACTGGTACAGACTCAGGTCATTATACCAGTTCTAATTCAACTACAAAACAAAGGTTATATTACTCCAACCTGTTTGTGGTACCGAAACCGGATAGTTCGGTAAGGCACATTTTAAACCTCAAGTCACTGAACCCATACTTACGGGTGTTCAAGTTCAAAAAGGAGTCTCTGAGAGCGGTGATCTCAGGTCTGGGGGGAGGGGGAATTCCAGGTGTCTCTGGACATCAAGGATGCGTACCTTCATATTCCGATTTGGCTGCCTCTTCAGGCTTATCTAAGGTTTGCACTACAGGACTGTCACTACAAGTTCCAGGCCCTGCCATTTGGCCTCTCCATGGCACCGAGGGTGTCCACAAAGGTAATGACAGAGATGATGTTTCTCCTCCGCAAGCAAGGAGTGAATATAATACCGTACCTAGACGACCTGCTGATAAAAGCACCATCCAGGGAGAGGTTGTTGGACAACATTGTCCTCTCAACCCGACTACTCCAGGATCACGGGTGGATTCTGAACCTACCAAAATCTCACCTGGAATCAAAACGGAGGCTTCCGTTACTGGGGATGATACTGGATATGGAGTGTAGCATGTAGTCATTATACACAGGTGCAGCCGTACTCCTGGAAATTTGGTGAGTTTTGTGCAGAGATGTGCGAAAAAGGTAGGCGCCATAGACTTTTTACTCCAGCGTTTTGACTATAAAAATTATTAGAATAATACAAAGAAGATATTTCTAACATATTCTTTGTATTTTTCAAATACTTAATATGGTCAAAATTCTGCATCTTGTATGCATTAAGTGGATGTCAAATGATTGGATCATTAGATATTTATATTAACAAACAGGTGTACAAGTGTACCAAATAGAGTGTACTCTACTATGTAGTTAGTAGGGAAAAAAATAACATAATAGGACCTAATGGCATTTAGTTCAGTTTTGGATGTAATTAGCCTCTAAATTCTTGCACATTCAAATGTGTCGTAGAGAAAACAAACGTGACTTTCTTTAATCTAAATCAAACATGCAACTTTGTGAAGTTACTGTACTTTGTAATCATTGTTGGACTGTATTTTAAAGCATAGAAGGATATTAAAGATGTCCGTTGCAAGTCTTATATTCCCTTCCATAAGGTAATGGCAGAGATGATGTTTCTCCTCCGCAAGCAAGGAGTGAACATAATACCGTACCTGGACGACCTGGTGATCCAGGGAGAGGTTGTTGGACAACATTGTCCTCTCAACCCGACTACTCCGGGATCACGGGTGGATTCTGAACCTACCAAAATCTCACCTGGAACCAACACGGAGGCTTCTGTTCCTGGGGATGATACTAGATATAGAGGAACAGAAGGTATTCCTTCCATTGGAAAAGGCATTGGTAATCCAGTCGATGGTGCAGGATGTTCTAAAGCCAACCCGAATATTGGTGCATCTATGCATTCGCCTTCTGGGGAAGATGGTAGTCTCTTACGAGGCACTGCAGTGCGGAAGGTTTCACCCAAGGCCCTTCCAGCTGGATCTGTTGGACAAATGGTCTGGATCGCACCTTCACTTGCACCAGAGAATACGTCTGTCGCCGAGAGCCAGGATTTCTCTTCTGTCGTGGCTACAGACTTCTCACCTGATGAGGGTCGAAGGTTCCGGATTCAAAATAAGATTTTACTTACCGATAAATCTATTTCTCGTAGTCCGTAGTGGATGCTGGGACTCCGTAAGGACCATGGGGAATAGCGGCTCCGCAGGAGACAGGGCACAATACTAAAAAGCTTTAGGATCAGGTGGTGTGTACTGGCTCCTCCCCCTATGACCCTCCTCCAAGCCTCAGTTAGGATACTGTGCCCGGACGAGCGTGCATAATAAGGAAGGATATTGAATCCCGGGTAAGACTCATACCAGCCACACCAATCACACCGTACAACCTGTGATCTGAACCCAGTTAACAGTATGATAACAACGAAGGAGCCTCTGAAAAGATGGCTCCCAACAAGAATAACCCGATTTTTGTAACAATAACTATGTACAAGTATTGCAGACAATCCGCACTTGGGATGGGCGCCCAGCATCCACTACGGACTACGAGAAATAGATTTATCGGTAAGTAAAATCTTATTTTCTCTGACGTCCTAGTGGATGCTGGGACTCCGTAAGGACCATGGGGATTATACCAAAGCTCCCAAACGGGCGGGAGAGTGCGGATGACCCTGCAGCACCGAATGAGAGAACTCCATGTCCTCCTCAGCCAGGGTATCAAATTTGTAGAATTTAGCAAACGTGTTTGCCCCTGACCAAGTAACTGCTCGGCAAAGTTATAAAGCCAAGACCCCTCGGGCAGTCGCCCAAGATGAGCCCACTTCCTTGTGGAATGGGCTTTTACAGATTTTGGCTGTGGCAGGCCTGCCACAGAATGTGTAAACTGAATTGTATTACAAATCCAGCGAACAATCGTCTGCTTAGAAGCAGGAGCACCCATCTTGTTGGGTGCATACAGGCTAAACAGCGAGTCAGATTTCCTGACTCCAGCCGTCCTGGAACATATATTTTCAGGGTCCTGACAACGTCAAGTAACTTGGAGTCCTCCAAGTCCATAGTAACCGCAGGTACCACAATAGGTTGGTTCATGTGAAACACAGAAAACACCTTAAGGAGAAATTGAGGACGAGTCCTCAATTCTGCCCTGTCAGAATGAAAAATTAAGTAAGGGCTTTTATATGATAAAGCCGCCAATTCTGACACACGCCTGGCTGAAGCCAGGGCTAATAGCATCGTCACCTTCCATGTGAGATATTTTAAGTCCACAGTGGTGAGTGGTTCAAACCAATGTGACTTTTGGAAACTCAAAACAACCTTGAGATCCCAAGGTGCCACTGGGGGCACAAAAGGAGGCTGTATATGCAGTACCCCTTTTACAAACGTCTGAACTTCAGGCACTAAAGCCAGTTCTTTCTGGAAGAAATTCGACAGTGCCGAAATTTGAACCTTAATGGACCCTAATTTTAGGCCCATAGACAGTCCTGTTTTCAGGAACTGTAGCAAACGACCCAGTTTGAATTCCTCTGTAGGGGCCTTCTTGGCCTCACACCACGCAACATATTTTCGCCAAATGCGGTGAAAATGTTTTGCGGTTACATCCTTCCTGGCATTGACCAGGGTAGGGATGACTTCATCTGGAATGCCCTTTCCGGCGTTCAACCGCCATGCCATCAAACGCAGCCGCGGTAAGTCTTGGAAAAGACAAGGCCCCTGCTGGAGCAGGTCCTTTCTTAGAGGTAGAGGCCACGGGTCTTCCGTGAGCATCTCTTGAAGTTCCGGGTACCAAGTCCTTCTTGGCCAATCCGGAACCACGAGTATCGTTCTTACTCCTCTCCTTCTTATGATTCTCAGAACTTTTGGTATGAGAGGCATAGGAGGGAACACATACCCTGACTGGTACACCCACAGTGTTACCAGAGCGTCCACCGCTATTGCCTGAGGGTCCCTTGACCTGGCGCAATATCTGTCTAGTTTTTTTATTTATTTTTTTATTTATTTTATTTTTTCAGGCGGGACGCCATCATGTCCACCTTTGGTTTTTCCCAACGGTTTACAATCATGTGGAAGACTTCTGGATGAAGTCCCCACTCTCCCGGGTGGAGGTCATGCCTGCTGAGGAAGTCTGCTTCCCAGTATTCCACTCCCGGAATGAACACTGCTGAGAGTGTTATCACATGATTTTTCGCCCAGCGAAGAATCCTTGCAGTTTCTGCCATTTCCCTCCTGCTTCTTGTGCCGCCCTGTCTGTTTACGTGGGCGACTGCCGTGATGTTGTCCCACTGGATCAATACCGGCTGACCTTGAAGCAGAGGTCTTGCTAAGCTTAGAGCCTTGTAAATTGCCCTTAGCTCCAGTATATTTATGTGGAGAGAAGTCTCCAGACTTGATCACACTCCCTGGAAATTTTATTTCCTTGTGTGACTGCTCCCCAGCCACTCAGGCTGGCATCCGTGGTCACCAGGACCCAGTCCTGAATGCCGAATCTGCGGCCCTTTCATAGATTAGCACTCTGCAGCCACCGCAGAAGAAACACCCTTGTCCTTGGAGACAGGGTTATCCGCTGATGCATCTGAAGATGCGATCCGGACCATTTTTCCAGCAGATCCCACTGAAAGGTTCTTGCGTGAAATCTACCGAATGGGATCGCTTTGTAAGAAACCACCATTTTTCACAGGACCCTTGTGCAATGATGCACTGATACTTTTCCTGGTTTTAGGAGGTTCCTGACTAGCTCGGATAACTCCCTGGCTTTCTTCTCCGGGAGAAAACATCCTTTTCTGGACTGTGTCCAGAATCATCCCTAGGAACAGTAGACGTGTCGTCGAAAAAAGCTGCGATTTTGGAATATTTAGAATCCACTCGTGCTGTCGTAGAACTACTTGAGATAGTGCTACTCCGACCTCCAACTGTTCTCTGGACCTTGCCCTTATCAGGAAAGCGTCCATATTTCTTTTAAGAAGAATCATCATTTCGGCCATTACCTTGGTAAAGACCCGGGGTGCCGTGGACAATCCAAACGGCAGCGTCTGAACTGATAGTGACAGTTCTGTACCACGAACCTGAGATACCCTTGGTGAGAAGGGCAAATTTGGACATGTAGGTAAGCGTCCCTGATATCCAGTGACACCATATCGTCCCCTTCTTCCTGGTTCGCTATCACTGCTCTGAGTGACTCCATCTTGATTTGAACCCTTGTATGTAAGTGTTCAAATATTTCAGATCTCACCGAGCCGTCTGGCTTCAGTACCACAATATAGTGTGGAATAATACCCCTTCCCTTGTTGTAGGAGGGGTACTTTGATTATCACCTGCTGGGAATACAGCCTGTGAATTGTTTCCAATACTGCCTCCCTGTCGGAGGGAGACGTTGGTAAATCAGACTTCAGGAACTTGTGAGGGGGAGACGTCTCGAATTTCCAATGTACACCTGGGATACTACTTGTAGGATCCAGGAGTCCACTTGCGAGTGAGCCCACTGCGTGTTGAAAAACTCTTGAGATGACCCCCCACCGCACCTGAGTCCGCTTGTACGGCCCCAGCTTCATGCTGCGGACTTGGCAGAAGCTGTGGAGGGCTTCTGTTCCTGGGAATGGGCTGCCTGCTGCAGTCTTCTTCCCTTTCCTCTACCCCTGGGCAGATATGACTGGCCTTTTGCCCGCCTGCCCTTATGGGGGCGAAAGGACTGAGACTGAAAAGACTGTGTCCCTTACTGCTGAGATGTGACTTGGGGTAACAAAAGTGGATTTTTCAGCTGTTGCCATGGCCACCAGGTCCGATGGACCGCCCCTTTATACGGCAATACTTCCATGTGCCGTCTGGAATCTGCATCACCTGACCACTGTCGTGTCTGGCAGATATGGACATCACACTTACTCTTGATGCCAGAATGCAAATATCCCTCTGCGCATCTCGCATATATAGAAATGCATCCTTTAAATGCTCTATAGTCAATAAAATACTGTCCCTGTCAAGGGTATCAATATTTTCAGTCAGGGAATCCGACCAAGCCCCCCCAGCGCTGCACATCCAGGCTGAGGCGATTGCTGGTCGCAGTATAACACCAGTATGTGTATATATACGTTTAAGGATATTTTTCAGCCTTCTATCAGCTGGCTCCTTAAGGGCGGCCGTATCTAGAGACGGTAACGCCACTTGTTTTTATAAGCGTGTGAGCGCCTTATCCACCCTAAGGTGTGTTTCCCAACTCGCCCTAACTTCTGGCGGGAAAAGGTATACCGCCAATACCTTTCTATCGGCGGAAACCCACGCATCATCACACACTTCATTTAATTTATCTGATTCAGGAAAAACTACAGGTAGTTTCTTCACACTCTACATAATACCCTTATTTGTGGTACTTGTAGTATCAGAAATATGTAACATCTCCTTCATTGCCCTTAACATGTAACGTGTGGCCCTAAAGGAAAATACGTTTGTTTCTTCACCGTCGACACTGGAGTCAGTGTCCGTGTCTGTGTCTACCGACTGAGGTAAATGGGCGTTTTTACAAGCCCCTGACGGTGTCTGAGACGCCTGGACAGGTACTAATTGGTTTGCCGGCCGTCTCATGTCGTCAACCGACCTTGCAGCGTGTTGACATTATCACGTAATTCCTAAATAAGCCATCCATTCCGGTGTCGACTCCCTAGAGAGTGACATCACCAATACAGGCAATTTGCTCCGCCTCCTCACCAACATCGTCCTCATACATGTCGACACACACGTACCGACCCACAGCACACACACAGGGAATGCTCTGATAGAGGACAGGACCCCACTAGCCCTTTGGGGAGACAGAGGGAGAGTTTGCCAGCACACACCAAAAACGCTATAATTATACAGGGACAACCCCTTATACAAGTGTTTTCCCTTATAGCATTTTCACATATGTAATTATATCGCCACAAAAGTGCCCCCCCTCTCTGTTTTAACCCTGTTTCTGTAGTGCAGTGCAGGGGAGAGCCTGGGAGCTTTCCTCACAGCAGAGCTGAGCAGGAAAATGGCGCTGTGTGCTGAGGAGAATAGGCCCCGCCCCCTAAAACGGCGGGCTCTTCTCCCGGAGTTTGTGAGATCTGGCAGGGGTTAAATACATCCATATAGCCTCAGGGGCTATATGTGATGTATTTTAGCCATAAAAAAGGTATTATACATTGCTGCCCAGGGCGCCCCCCCCAGCGCCCTGCACCCTCAGTGACAGTTGGTGACTGTTGGTGAAGTGTGCTGACAACAATGGCGCACAGCTGCAGTGCTGTGCGCTACCTTATGAAGACTGAAAGCCTTCTGCCGCCTGTTTCTGGACCTCTTCAACTTCGGCATCTGCAAGGGGGGTCGGCGGCACGGCTCCGGGACCGGACTCCATGGCTGGGCCTGTGTTCGATCCCTCTGGAGCTAATGGTGTCCAGTAGCCTAAGAAGCAAATCCATCCTGCACGCAGGTGAGTTCCCTTCTCTCCCCTAAGTCCCTCGTAGCAGTGAGCCTGTTGCCAGCAGGACTCACTGAAAATAAAAAACCTAAAAACTTTTTCTAAGCAGCTCTTTATGAGAGCCACCTAGATTGCACCCTTCTCGGCCGGGC
Source organism: Pseudophryne corroboree (assembly GCF_028390025.1). NCBI lineage: Eukaryota > Metazoa > Chordata > Amphibia > Anura > Myobatrachidae > Pseudophryne > Pseudophryne corroboree. The sequence continues at coordinate 693,579,570 of NC_086447.1, read as the reverse complement.
ACAAAAATCTAACTGAGGCTTGGAGGAGGGTCATAGGGGGAGGAGCCAGTACACACCACCTGATCCTAAAGCTTTTTAGTATTGTGCCCTGTCTCCTGCGGAGCCGCTATTCCCCATGGTCCTTACGGAGTCCCAGCATCCACTAGGACGTCAGAGAAAATTGGTTTCTGCTAACCACAGACGCAAGCATCAGAGGTTGTGGAGCAGTCATCTAAAGGGAACAGTTCCAAGGAAAATGGTCAAGCCTGGAAACCATTCTTCCGATCAACATTCTGGAGCTAAGGGCCATATACAATGCCCTTCTACAGGCAACACATCTTCTTCAAGATCACGCAATTCAAGTTCAGTTGGACAATGTGATGGCGGTAACGTACATAAACCGACAGGGCGGAACAAAGCTGAGCAGCAATGTCAGAGGTTACAAGGATTCTCCTCTGGGCAGAAAGACACGCGGTGGCATTGGCGGAAATCTTCATTCCGGGAGTAGACAACTGGGAAGCAGACTTCTTCAGCAGACACGACCTCCACCCAGGAGAGTGGGGCCTCCACCCGGAGGTGTTCGGGTGCTTGACACGTCGGTGGGACATTCCACATATCGACATGTTGGCCTCTCGTCTAAACAAGAAACTGCAGCGGTATTGTTCCAGGTCGAGGGACCCATAGGCAGTGGCGGTGGATGCTCTGGTGACCCCATGGGTCTACCAGATGGTATATGTGTTTCCGCCACTTCCACTGATCCCAAATATTCTCAAAGGAATAAAAAGGGAAAAGGTTCAAGCAATTCTCATTGCTCCGGACTGGCCAAGAAGAGCTTGGTACGCGGATCTACTGGACATGCTCCTGGAGGATCCGTGGCCTCTACCTCTTCGAGAGTATCTCCTGCAACAGGGGCCGTTCATCTATCAAGACTTACCACGGCTACATTTGACGGCATGGAAGTTGAGCGTCACATTCTAGCCCGGAAAGGAATCCCGGATAAGGTTATTCCGACTTTGATCTAAGCCAGAAAGGGGGTAACGTATAAGCATTACCACCATATTTGTAAAAAATACGTCTCTTGGTGTGAGAACAGGAAATTTCCTGCGGTGTAATTTCAACTGGGACATTTTCTGCAGTCGGGTGTGGATGTGGGTCTGCGCCTGCGCTCCATAAAAGTCCAGATTTCAGCCTTATCCATTTTCTTCCTGAAACAATTGGCTTCCCTCCCTGAGGTTCAGACATTCTACACATCCAACCACCCTTTGTGCCTCCCACGGCACCTTGGGATCTCAACGTGCTGTTGCAGTTTCTCCAATCGGAATGGTTTGAGCCCTTACAGGAGGTGGACGTAAAGTTTCTTACGTGGAAGACCGTTACACTGTTGGCCCTGGCTTCAGCCAGGCGGGTGTCGGAACTGGGGGCATTGTCTCACAAAAGCCCCTACTTGATTTCTCACGAGTACAGAGCTGAACTCAGAACTCGTCAGCAATATCTGTGGTGTCTGCGTTTCATATCAACCAACCTATTGTGGTTCCGGTGGTTACCGACACCTCCTCTACCTCAAAGTCCCTAGATGTTGTGAGGGCTTTGCAGGTGTACGTAAAGCGAACAGCTCGTCACAGAAATACGGACTTGCTGTTTGTTTTTTATGATCCCAATAAAATTGGGTGTCCTGCTTCAAAGCAGACAATTGCATGCTGGATCACAGTTTCTAGACTGAGTCTGGAAGGAGGGGCATAGAGGGAGGAGCCAGTCCACACTATTAATTTCTTAAAGTGCCAAGGCTCCTAGTGGACCTATCTATACTGCATGGTACTAATGTGGACCCCAGTATCCTCTACGGACTACGAGAAAAGGATTTACCGGTAGATAATTAAAATCCTATTTTTGTTATGTCAGCTACAACAGGATTTTGGAGAGTCAGTAGCTCCACTGGCTGTATTGTTCAAGGACAATGAAGTATAAAGCCTGCAAACAGTTAAAAGATACAACCAAACATTTTGGTGTGAAGCAACATTACCTTCGCGATCTAGTGGTGTAAGATGTGAATCTGCTTACATATTGTGAGACTGAAAATATGTTGGCAGATGTTTTGACAAAGCCAATTCAATGGGTCTGGTTTGAGAAGTAGTTGTTGAGTGGGGGTGTTAGAAATACATCATTGAAATAGTAACCACTGTTCTCACCTGAGTTTTTTTATACATATAGAAGTCATCTGTGTTCATCAACTGATAATGTTACACAAAAAAGAAGGTAACTAGAGGGGAGTGTTCATCCAGACTCTGTAATAGTAGAAAGGAAGAAAGTATTCCTACTTTATTTTCCTCCATATTGAAAATATTTTAAGATTGCAGAAGTGTTAGATCCTGTTTATACATAAAAAAAGTTTTATTGTTTGATTATACTTTGTGCTGCTACTATATAGCGTTTATGCCATCAAGGATCCCACATTTCTAATGGTCAGTTCAAAAAGGATCAACATCATTAAGAATTAGAAATAAATACAGCAAGAACTGTATCCAAACAGCATTCTTTAAGAACTCACAATGTTTCATATAGTCATTCGAGCTTCAGCATAGGGGAGGACAGCAGGAACAGAGACTGAAGGTGACAAACTCCTATAAGTGAGACGATCTCTTGCTGTGTCTCTCTCTTAAGAATAACACTTACAGGATCTTTCAGTCTCGCATATCCATAAAGGTATCTTTACACAGCAAACGGGCTTCTAATTTTCATCCACACAGACCCTTTTAGATAAAGGACACTTACATATACTTTCTTTCTCGCGTTCCCATAAAGGTATCTTTATCTTTCTCAATGGTACGCTTCCAAGTAAGGAGATTTCAGCAAACTTGTCTCCAAAAAAAGTGATTTTTAATACATAAAACGATTAAAAACACTTCACAGGACAAAGAATCCCGGCGGCTGATGGAACAGAAGCACGTGACACAACCGGCTGCAGTCAGGTAAAGGTCAGGTATCCGAGCATTCATTTCAGAGAGTTCACTCCCCTTTGTCAAGACTTCACTTAGATGCCGTCCTTCACTTAGATGCCAGGACTTTGAGTAACGGCGATTCGAATGCTCGGATACCTGACCTTTACCTGACTGCAGCCGGTTGTGTCACGTGCTTCTGTTCCATCAGCCGCCGGGATTCTTTGTCCTGTGAAGTGTTTTTAATCGTTTTATGTATTAAAAATCCCTTTTTTTGGAGACAAGTTTGCTGAAATCTCCTTACTTGGAAGCGTACCATTGAGAAAGATAAAGATACCTTTATGGGAACGCGAGAAAGAAAGTATATGTAAGTGTCCTTTATCTAAAGGGGTCTGTGTGGATGAAAATTAGAAGCCCGTTTGCTGTGTAAAGATACCTTTATGGATATGCGAGACTGAAAGATCCTGTAAGTGTTATTCTTAAGAGAGAGACACAGCAGGAGATCGTCTCATTTATAGGAGTTTGTCACCTTCAGCGCTGGTTCCTGGTTATATTTTGTTGTATGTGTATAGACTCCATTTGGGAAATTGTGGGTGTTTTCCCTCTACTTGGTTACCAGCAGCATTAATTAGCGCCAGGCTGCAATCTATTTCCTTTTTTTGATTAGCAGGAACAGAGAGTCCTGAATACAGTAAACCTGCAATTAAGATAGTCAGAGGGAGTGGGGTGTTCTTGTGTGGCTTGAAAAATAGTGGATATCCTAATATGCCTCCAATTCTAGATTCATTTATTTCCGTTCCTTATATTAATGTACAGTTTCAAATCCTTGAATGTCACGTATGCAAAGGTTTCAGAAAACAAGTAAGCTTTTAAATAAATATTTAATCTACAATCATGAAGGTTTTCCTGAAATCTTTTATGTCTGAACTTAAACATCACTGGCCTCAGGGTCCTTTAACATCTGTCAAGAACACACTCTTATCAAAAGCCAATAGTTAAGTTTAAAGAGTATTGCTCATCGTCAAGGCTTTAACATACAATGAATAGGAGGAATGAAAATATTATAATTCTTTGCATTTTTCTTCTCTATAGAAACACCTGGGAGCATAGGTCCTGAGGCCAGCCATATTTCTGGCTTCTAGTGAACTAACAGCTGTGCAGTTTAGGAGATTTTATTTGATGAGCCAGAAGCTGAAGATTGGAAACATTTCCTGCCTGGTCTTCAGACATACAAATAACAATAAAAATATATATTTCTACTGCAATAATGTGGTGGTGTGTACGCTATTAAAACTTAATTTAAAATTTGCATTTGTGATAAATCAGGGTTAGTGGCTAGACATGTCAGCATAAGATTTAGAGAGGACTTTTTGTCAATTCACTACTTTTCCCTTGGGCTCTCCTCTTAAATGGCATAAGAACATCTAATTATAGGGGGATAATTACTAAATAACTGATCCAAGGAAAAAGCAGTGTACAGTGAATCGTGCTATTTCAGGCTTGGCCTGATTTAATCCCATTTTAGCTACTACATATGATGACAATGAGGTCCCCGCTCCCCTTCCACCTCTCTCTCTCTCTCTCTCTCTCTCTCTCTCACTCTCATTCCTCAGGTTCATACCACAAGGAAAAGCACACATGGAAAGGTACATCTGGTCATATGCCATTGATACTTTGTGTCACTGTGTGTAATTTGGTTTTCTCATTATCCCTTTACTGTACTGTTTCAGGAGAGGCAAGCAAATAAGATGGGAGTAGTCAAGATCTAGGAGGGACTAACGCAGAATTGATATCCCAAGACCAGGTTACATGTGTGTGGTCTGACCTCGCAACAGGAAAAATCTGGCAGGTGTGCTGCAGAGACCATTTTTCTAAAAGTATGAGGTTGATATGGAAGTAAAAGTTATACATTCTCTCACACCAGAGGTTACTACAACCTTCACTCATCATAGGGATCATGGGGCCTGATTCATAGTTGTACACTAAAGCCGCCGTAGATGCGATTTGTGACTCAGAAACACTTGCAGGGACAGGTGCTTTGATAGGAGACCATCCCTGCAAATTGTAAAGTTGTCACATCAGAGATCACCTTACTTCTACTGTGCTACTACATCATACCACACATGCGTAAGTTAATATTACTGGAGGTCAGGTGGAATCTGCCATATACAGTATAATCTGCCATATACAGTGGGATTAGTACGAGATACCGTCGGATGGGATCCCGGCGGTCGGAATACGGACACCGGTATCCCGACCGGCACAATCCCGACAGGGGGGCAAGCGCAACGCAGCCCCATAGGGGCTCGCTGCGCTCGCCATGCTGCGGGCACTAATTTATTCTCCCTCTATGGGTGTCGTGGACACCCACAGAGGGAGAATATGTCAGGATTGTGCCGGTCGGGATCCTGGTGTCTGTATTCCGACCGCCAGGATTCAGTCTGGCGGGATCTTGACCACATCCCTATACAGTATAGCTGGAACAGTGTAAATGACACAATTGCTATTGCAATTGAAAACAGAGAAATCGTTATCTGAAGGGGATGCTTACACTTTGCAAATTGCTTTATAAATATGCTCCCAAAAGAGAAGACGTTTCGCTGTGAAACATTCCCCACTTATATTTTCTATTAAACATTTAGTCGTTTTTATAAAATGTAACAATGGCGCAAATGTGGCTAAATACATTTAAGCAGAAGATTATGACATTCGGCATATTTAATTTATCAAAATAATTTTTACTTAAACAATGGGAAAAGGGATGTTTTCACACCCTTTTCACATTATTTTCGTATCACCTGAATGTATTAATGAATTTGCATTCTCCAAGTCCTTAAATTCGCATTTTTTTAATAACCAGATTTTCCATACGTGTAATGGGAAATATGACCTGCCTGAATTTACTAAAATTAAATTGTAAAAAATAACTTGAGAGAGCCTGTGTTAATAACGCTATCTTCAGATAGTGTTAATAGGGCTTCCCTCCGATACCCCTACTGCTGCACAGTTAAACTTGGATCCAGCCAATGTGATCAGCCATGTGTATCTGGCAGACCACACACTGATCACTGTGTAAAAAAGTTAGAAAAGGTAAAAGTAATTCTAACCTACACCCAGTGCCTGGTGAAAGGTGATCCAGTGAGGGCAGCCAGTCATCTGATGACTGTGCTCCTGCTGTTATCCCTGGTGCAGTAAAGTGATGCTGTGAAGCTGGCGTATCACTTTACAGCAGCCAGGGTCACAGCCAAGCACAGGATCAGATGACCTCCCGGATCACGAATCACCGATCACCGGGGTTGGGGAGGGGGGGGGGGAGTGTTGAGGGGGGCACGGGTAGTAGCCCACATTGGTGGTGCATGTGCGGTCAAACACTTTGGGCCAAATGTAATTGAGTTAGAGTTTCAGAATGTGTGAGATTTGGTAAGGTTTTTCAGTTTTTTTTTACAGTGGCAATCATTTACACTGCAAAACAAGGCTGATCTTGCTGTGTAAATGATTGCCACTTTAAAAAAAACTGCATAACCTTACCAAATCTCTCACTTTTTGAAACTCTCACTTCATTACATTTGGCCATTAGGGTCTTTTTCACACAAAATTCCCTGAAAATTGCAGTAAAAAAGAATTTGCAGGTTTCTTGCAAGCTCTGTCCCTGCAGATTTGGGAAAATTTGTCACATTCCATCCACACCCGAGATGCAGATTGTGATAAATATACCCAACTGTCTTTTGATTTACTCTAACAATGTCTCAGTTATGAAAACATACTCTATTTAGCAATACACTGTTGTAACAAACAAAGTTCCACAGGACAGAATGGATACGGTCGTTAGGTAGACACAGCTTAGGTCGACAGTCATCAGGTCGACATGGTCAATAGGTTGACATGGTTATTAGGTCGACATGTACTAGGTCAACAGGTCAAAAGGTAGACATGGGTTTTTCACATTTTTTTTCCAGTTTTTGCATTTTTCCATACTTGATGATGATGCACGTGGTCTACGATTGGAACGGTAACCTGTGCTGAGCGAAGCGGTAGTGGAGCACCTTGCCCGAAGCATGGCGAGCGAAGCGAGCCTTGCGAAGGGACATGGTGCACTAATTGGGGTTCCCCGTCACTTTACGAAGAAAATGACACAAAAAAACAGTCCAAAAACTCATATCAACCTTATCTGTCGACCTAGTATATGTCGACCTAATTCCCATGTCGACATAGTCCATGTTTACCTAATGCCCATGTCGACCTCCAGTGGTCGACCTAATGACTGGCGATCTAAGTTGGGTCGACCCAACGACCCATACCAGGACAGAATAACATTACTGTATGTACGTAAACCCATATATAACAGTGCCATCTAGTGTTTCATATAATTCACAGCTTTACGTGTCGCTATTACCATGCTGCTTAATTCAGCTGAGTACACTGAGTTGTGAGCGGATCCTTGCTTGTTTATTTCTCCGTTGGTACAAGTATATGACTGAAACAGAATATGGATCAAACTGGCATTTTTGGGGTTGATTATATATGCTATAAGTTAAATTAAGTCTCAGCAAGAATTCAAGGTAGGATTGCATGACAGTTATGTAGCAACTTTTTATATTGTGTTTCAATAAACATAACAAATAGGCATGCAAGTATTCCACCTGGCAGAAAACATCTGCCACCCATGAGTGTAAAGTGCCTGCCCAGTATAACACAACCAGATGTATGCTATCCTGCCTGGCAGCCTGCTGCCACCAGTAAATGACTACTTTATATGTTGGAGAAGCAGAAGCATGATTGTCTCTCCTAGCAGTGGCGAAAGTTCTCCCCAGTCGCTGGGAGGCATGATAAAATGTTGGTGCCCCCCCTATACATATAGGGGTGTGTGTGTGTGTGTGTGTGTGTGTGTGTGTGTGTGTGTGTGTGTGTGTGTGTGTGTGTGTGTGTGTGTGTGTATATATATATATATATATATATATATATACGCTGAATGTAGATATCTGGTACTCAGGGTGAACAGTAGCAGCGTACTCAGGTGCCTTTCACAATAGTAGTTTAGATACACACACACACCTTTTTCACTTACACACACGCATCTTTTCCTTGCACACACACACATGCCTTCTTCACTTAAAACACACACACTTCTTTCACTTACACACACATGCCTTTTTCACTTACACCCATGTCTCTTTCACTAACTCACACATGCCTCTTTCACTTACACACAAATCTTTCACTTACACACTCTTTCACTTACACACACCTCTTTTAATTACACACACTCAAATGCCTATCACGTAAACCCATGCACACACCTCTTTCACTTACATACACTCACATGCCTTTCACTTACACACACACCTCTTTCACTTACACACACATGCCTTTCACTTACACACACACACACACACATGCCTCTCACTTACACACACACATGCCTCTTTCACTTACACACACATGCCTTTCACTTACACACACACATGCCTTTCACTTACACACACACACATGCCTCTTTCACTTACACACACACATGCCTTTCACTTACACACACACATGCCTTTCACTTACACACACACATGCCTCTTTCACTTACACACACACATGCCTTTCACTTACACACACACACACACACACACACACACACACACACACACACATGCCTTTCACTTACACACACACATGCCCCTTTCACTTACACACACATGCCTTTCACTTACACACACATGCCTCTTTCACTTACACACACACATGCCTCTTTCACTTACACACACACACATGCCTTTCACTTACACACACCACTTTCACTTGCCAGTGCCTACCTGTTGTTATCAGCAGGATGGAGGAAGAGAGTCCTTCAGTCTGCCAGCTCTATTGGAAGTCCCTGTGAGCAGCTGTGCTGGAGCTCCCCCTAGCTGCAGCCAGCTGCCAGCTCATCTCTGTGGATATGAGGAGGCAGCTGCTGCTGCCATGTCATGACACTGACACAGCTCCTCCATCATTCCAGTCAGATGCGGCGATGGATTGTCGGGCAGTGGGAGGCACTGGAGGAGAAGTGCCCCTCTGCAGGTCAGGGGCCCGGTGGCAGCCGACTCCACTGCCTCCCACAGTTCCGCCACTGTCTCCTAGTAATATGACCATCTTTACCAAGCAATCTTTTCTACTTTAAAAACCATCATAACTAAATGAAGCAATAGGCAAAGTCATGTAGAAGTTATAGCTTTATGCACAAAATCTTTTCATTTGTGAAAAGTTCTCTCTATTTGCACCTAATTAAATAGCCCCAATAGTCATTTCATAGAAGTGGCAAAATGTAAGTAATAAAGAAGTAACAAGCTACAGTTAGCAACAATATTTCAGAAAGATAATGTGAATTCATAAGATTCAGGTTGGATGCAGCTGTGTCCGTGTCTGCATCATTTGCTGGTCACCCGTCTGTGACTTTATGGAGATGCCGCAACAAAGCACTTCCCTGCTGTACATCTGTGCGTCCCAATGTGCAAGGCCTGAGACGCCCACTTTCAGCATTCACAGCCTCTGAAATACCGCTTGGTACGTCTTTAGACGCCACCAACGGTTGAATCATTGTAACTTGCACCAGCCCAAGCAACTGAGCATAACCATGTTGCTCTACAGGTGGGGCAGATGTAACGTGCTGAAAGCTTTAGATTTGGGTGGGGTACAGGGTAAATATTGGCTGCTTTTGCCTGTAGCCCACAAATGTTAGACAACTTTATTATTACACTGCAATTTAGATTTCAATTTGAACACACCCCACCCAAATCTAGAGGCGGGATGTAATAGAGTTCGAGATCGCCTTCGGTGCGGGCTGCCGGCTCATATCGGATGTTGTTTTAAAGGGGCAATCATTTACAAGGCATGGTTTATAAGTGTTTGCCCCTTTAAAAAAAAACGTCTACCACCCCGCACTTCCGGCGATCTCGAACTCCACTACATCCTTCCATAAATTTAACATAGAAGTTGACGGCAGATAAGAACCACTTGGCCCATCTAGTCTGTCCCTTAAATCTCTCTGCGCATGTTACATCTGCCCCACCTGCAGTGCAACATGGTTTTGCTTTTTTGCTTTAATTACAAACATGAATCAGACCCTACGTCAGGTGCAGATATTCTGACCTAGTATGGCCTCCTAGGTGAGCTATTAAGTACCTGTGTGGGCAAACACTTCAACAACGCTCCTGTAACTCTGTATGAATACAGGGCCTAATTCAGCATGAGTTGTAGGTTTGCAAGAAATTGCAAAACTACAACTCCTCTCTCTAGCATGCTGTTCCCCGGGTGTGGTTCAACTAGGTTGACAGTCATCAGGTCGACCTCTATTGGTTGACAGTGAGTAGGCACATGAAATAGGTTGATATGGTCATGAGATCGACATGGAAAAAGGTTGACATAAGGTTTTTGTTTTCTTTTTTTCCATTTTTTTGGGTGTCGTTTTTTTTCTTCTTAAAGTGAAAAGGAACCCCAATTAGTGCACTGTGTCCCCTCTCAAGGCTCGCTTCACTCGCCATGCTTCGGGCAAGGTGCTCCGCTCCGCTATCGATACACTCGGCACAGGTTACTGTTCCCCACCGTATTCCACGTGGATAATAAAGTAAGAAAAAGTTTAAATATTGAACTTTTTGTCCTTTAGAAAACTCATGTTAACCTTTTCATGTGTCGACCTTTTCCATGTCGACCTACTGATCATGTCGACCTAAAGACCATGACGACTTTATTCATGTCGAGCAATAGTGGTCGACCTAATGACTGTCGACCTAAGTGTGGTCGACCTAAAGCCGTTGCGGGCCACCCTGCAAACGGTCCAGACGCGCCTCCGTTGCCCACACAATGCCACATTGATGCACCTGCCCGCCCCGCGAATGCCTCTGTCAATCAGGTAGAGGCATTCGCATAAGTGAGATGTTGTTGCATCTCACCGTGAGCGCACGCGCAGTGCAGCTTCTGCGCACGCACGCACGCACACACTGCACAGGGGCTTCAGTATGCAAACGCATCACTGATGCGTCTCATGCTGAACTAGGTCCACAATCATGATGCATGCACTGTACAACTTAGACACATGCGAAGTATAAAATAAAATTGCACAATTGCATCTGACATCGACATAGCATGCGATTCAGGATCAGGCCCATACAGACTAAGCAAGCTAGAGAAAATAATCTAGATTGATATTGTACGCCACCATCAAATATCACTGCAACGTGTAGGGTTGATTTTAAAACTGTGATACACATTTTAATTGCGTGAAAGTGTTCACCTATAGCACCAAAGGCATAACTATCATAGCATTAAGGGGAGTCACAGGGCCACAGCTGTGAGACACCACTCCCTGTCAAAGCCCCATGTCTATATATGGTTTTTATCACATTTGAGCAGTATATGCAGCACTTACTAAATTTTGGAGTTGGGCCACAACTGTACCTATCTTTGTTAGTAGTCATGGAGATTTGATTTAAGCCTGTTTATTACGTCTTATATTTGCAGCGTATATTTGTTATATTGATGTTACTGCTTATTTGTGTGAAAAGTGGAATCTTCTGTAAAAGAAAAATCAGACTACAGCTAATGTGTAGTAGAAAACACAGGAAAAGAGATACAGCAGTGACACCTAGTGGTCAAATGGTTGTGTTACACGTATAATAGAAAAATATAACGTGGTAAAGTGTATTATGAAGAAAAAAATTCAAAACATCCTAAAAAATCGACACAATAAAATACACGTCCTTCAATTGTAAGGACTATTTGTTCACAACTGTGAGTGTTTCAAGGCATTATTTCCAATTACAGTCATTAACAAATTGGCTGACTCTTGTGTCTGGTCTATCTGCCTGTCAGATTATTAATGTAATCAATTTATATAAGAGGACAGAGAAGGAGAGCAGAGGGATCTGCTCTTAGTATTGTCATATACATTCATATTTAATGCATGCTTAATATTCTAGCAAACACAGTAGGGGCACAGCTAAGAGGACCTCCCTTTTATGGTTTCTCTCGTAAGGACCTATTATCAAATATTATTCACGGGATATCCGCTAATAACACCCATTTATTGGGGTTACCTATAAATAATAAGGATCTCCTGGATGTACAGTGGAGGGAATACAGCCGATATCTCTTATTTCTGCCGCAGTTCCTCCATATCCAACAGAAAAAGCAGACTCCATAGCTTTCTGTGGGGGCTGCAAAGCTTTCGGATTTGCCAAGCTCCAGAATGCTCTCGGCCACAGTGGAAGCTAAAGTGAACGTGGATGTCAGAGTCCCTGTCCCGGTGACTCAGTAATGATGTAGGCAACTAAATTTGTGAAAAACTCTCTCTAAGGGGCCTATTTATCACCATCCGCATCCAAGGATGCGGATGTGGTGTGATAAAATTGCCCGAATCCATACTGCGATAATTGATTACATTGCACAGATGTATCAATTATCGCATGCAAGCTCTGTCCCTGCGATGACTCTCCACAGCATCATTGGGGTATTTTTCGGGAATCACTGCTACCGCCATCGCTGCTACTGCCGCCGCTGGGTCCACCCCCGTTGCGACTACCCTCCCTTGCACCGCGGACCCCCCCTGCATGGTAAATATACTTATCAATCCAGGGAGCCTGAGATCGCTGCTCCTGCAGGGCTGCCGGGCACCGGATCCTGTGCGCTGCTATGACCCCCGGTGCTGTAAAGTGAGCTGCTGTTTTGCAGCATCACTTCACTGCACCGGGGGGTCACAGCGCAGCACATGGAGGACCCGGTGCCCAGCAGCCCGCAGCGGAACACCGATCACTGGCTCCTGGACTGGTAAGTATGGGGGGGGGGGGTTATGTATACATATATTTTACAAGTGATCAGCTTGTGTGTCCATCGGACACACAGAGCTGATCACACAGGCGGGTCCCCACGAAGCGTTCTCAAAGCTGGTCAGAAATAAGGATTTCGCAGTGCTGCCCTGTGATTCCGCCAGCATGAGCTGGCGTCATTACCGCAGGCACACTGCTGTATTTTTTTTGCATTTTTTTTTTTAGTAAATTTGGCCACGTCGCATTTCCCATTATAAGTATGGGGAAAGCAAAAACTGCTCCAAAAGCCCTTTAATACACTTCAATGATACTAAAATAATGTGAAAAGGGTGTGAAATCACCCTTTTTCACATTTAAAAAAAAAAATTATATTCATAAATAGGCCTCTAATTGCACTAGGGCAGCCAATCCCGGGATCGGGATCGGCGGGATCCCGGGATTTAGGCCAAAAATAGACTGGAATTCAATCCCTGTATTGGAAGCTCCAATCCCGGGGATTGAGGGATCAGGCGGCCCGTTCAACGCTGCCCGGCTCCCTTCTCCTGGCTCCCCCTGCGAAGCGTGACCTCTGACTCTAATGTCATGCTGCGCAGTCAGCAGCCGCTGGGACTGATGGTACGGCGGCCGTCACCCGCCTCCTCCTCCCATCTCCCCCTGCAGACAACACAGCGCCCGCAGCCCTCAACGTCTGGATGAAGTTTCCCTCCTACCCGCCTCTGGTAGTTTGGTGAGTTGATTTATGTCTGCGGGGTGGGTGGGGAGAGACAGGGCGGGCAATCCTGGGATTGACCATTTTTCAATCCCGATACCCGGGATTGAAAAAATGGCCCGGGATTGGCCCCTCTAAATTTCACCTAATCTTTAGCAGTACATCTATCACAATTTGCATCTCAGACAGGGACGTGCAGTCAGGGGAGGCAGGGGAGGCAGTGCCTCCCCTGTCACTGAGTAAAATAATATAAAGAAGATACATAAGACACATATTCTGTCATGTGTATCTTCTTAATATTATTCTAATGAAGTTAGCCTATGAAATTACTTTGGGAGGCACTCATAACAAGTGCCTCCCGTACGCAGTGAAAACGGGGATGCAGCGGGGGGCGGGGCCTAACACTGGGCTTTAAAAGCCCATTAGAAAGAAAGGCGACAGCGGCACTTATTAAAGTGCCTCGCTGACAGCCTGGGATGGGCTTTCAGGCATGACTGCATGTGATTGGACAGCGGATCCAGTGGTGGATCCGCTCGTCCAATCACCCGGAGGCGGTGGGAGAAGCTGAGGCGGGACCCGGCAGTTAGTGTGAGCTGTCCCGGGTCACTACAGTAATGCAGCGGCGGTCCCGGGAAGCCCGGAACTGGAGAGTGTGCGGCGGCGGTGGCCAGCACTCTCCAGTCTCCCAGCCAGCAGCAGAAGCAGCGTCTCAGGTGAGAGAGGGGTCAGCTGGATGGGCTGCACTGGCGTGCGCACGGGGAGGGGGACGGGGACGGAGACGGAGACGGGGGGGAAGGGGGGGGGGGATACACGTTTACAACACATTACCGCAGTCCTATCACCACCCTCCAAGTGACCAGCTTAATTTTAATCATGTGTAACTCTTTTCATCAAGAACATTGGAGTGTGTGGATCCGCACAGGGCTGCAGTAACAGTTTCCTGATAGCGGCATCACACACACACACACACCTGTCCCGATGTGAGGGCTCTGTCTGGCCTGTGTCAAGTGTCAAAACCATTTGAGAACTCAGACCCTATTACATAACCCCCATGATGATCAAATGCTTGCATTGTATTTGGAGTGCGTTTAGGGGCCTATTCTAGTATGCGGCTCATACCATGTGGCGTAATGTGAATTTCGTCTCATACTGTGTGGCGTAATGTGAATTCAGCTCATACTGTGTGGGGGTAATGTGAATTTGGATCATACGGTTTGGCGTAATGTGAATTCAGCTCATACTGTGTGGGGGTAATGTGACATTCGGCTCATACTGTGTGGGGGTAATGTGAATTTGGATCATACAGTGTGGCGTAATGTGAATTCGGCTCATACTGTATGGGGGTAATGTGACATTCGGCTCATACTGTGTGGTGTAATGTGAATTTGGCTCATACAGTGTGGTGTAATGTGAATTTGGCTCATACAGTGTGGTGTAATGTGAATTTCGGCTCATACTGTGTAGCGTAATGTGAATTTGGCTCATACCGTGTGGCGTAATGTGAATTGCGGCTCATACTGTGTGGCGTAATGTGAATTTGGCTCATACCGTGTGGCGTAATGTGAATTGCGGCTCATACTGTGTGGCATAATGTGAATTTCGGCTCATACCGAGTGCTGTAATCAAAATCAGGGTGTAGGTGCTGGGGGTTGCAAGAGGTGGGGAGTGTATGGGGGCAGGGGGAGGGGAATGCATATGCACGTAGGCCCATCACTCGCTAGTTCCGCCACTGGGTCAGGAATAGGTTGGGAAAGTGCAAGCAGCGATAGGGTGCAGCGGTAGCTAGGACTCAGGGTTATGCCATAGCAGACAGTCCGTACCAGCCGGTGGTCGCACCATTATGTTTATTTTTTTTCCTGGGGTGTATTATATCTACTTGTAATATTAGGAACTAGGGACAAATTAGATTAAGCCATGTGATTTTACTGAGAGAATGTAAAACAGTGCAAGACATGTCCCTGGGTGGTGCTAGACACGCACAAAAGACTGTGCTAGACACGCCTCTCTGGCAGAGAAACTCCCTAATAAAATTAGCTGCGCACACCTACGATAGGCTGCAGGGAGGTGCAAAAATGGACTAAGATCTGATGTGAAAAAAATAAATAAAATAAAATATATATAAAATTATGCCTCCCCAGCCAAAGACCTCACCGCACGTCACTGATCTCAGATGCAGATGGGATCTGTTAAAATCACCCCAAACCGCAATGCGATAATTGAATACATCTCAGGGATGTATCAATTATTGCATGCAGGGACATAGCTTGTGAGAAATAACTGTCCCTGCGAATGCAATCTGCAGCCTTCTCAGAGTGTTTTTCACACAAAAAAATACCCTCCATAGAAGCTGTGCATGCGTTGCCGACATCACCGCAGCCAGGTACCCCCTTCCCAATGCACTTACCTAGTGATCATAGGCGGATCCAGGGGGGGCACTCGGGCCCATGCCCTCCCTGTTGTTTCTCTTTTTTTTCAAAAGGAGAACAGCAGCAGCACTACTGCTATTTCCATCAGTCAGATTTGATAAAAGAGCCGGCAGGCACTAGGACCCACCACTGCTCTAACAGCAAGTCCGTGTGGTAACCAATGGGGATGCTGGAGCTGCAGCTCCAGCCTCCCCCTGCTCACACTGCAACCTACCTCCCCCACTGCCAGCCAGCCAGAGTCCAGCCCAGGCTCAGGGTTCAAATGCCAGCATCGAGTAAGACTGTTAGTTATGACGGCGCAGAAGGCTTCATTAGCCCTCACTGCACCGCACAGTTTCCCAGCGCTTCCTCCTCCACTTCCTTTACCACCATGCTAGGTGCAGTCAAACTCAGCTCAGCTTTGAGAAGGCGGCCCGTGGGATTGTGACAGGGCTGTCCTGCAGATGTCTTATGCTGCTTGTTGGAGATCCAGCTGGCTGCTACTGCTAATCAAAGATGTGTCCTGCAGTCTGAGTCTCACTGCAGTGCCCAAAACAAGGTATGCTGCACCTGCCACCACCAACTAAAAACTATAATAATTATATTGTGCTGGGGTGCCTTCCAGGCTCCCATAACTAATGGAACAGGTGACCAACATTTCAAGGCCCAATCAGCCTTTTCATCAGGGTGAAACATTGGCAATAAACCAGGAAGCGCTCCCACAGCCAATCATTACCTGATGGCGTATTCTGTGAGGCCACGCTTCCTGTGATACCATTCCTCTTTTCTGGGAGCACGCGTGCCTTAGGTGCATGTAAATATAACTATTACCGTTCCCCTATCATGGTGCCCCCCCTTTCATTTTCTTCTGGATCCGCCCCTGCTAGTGATCCATTAGCTTTTCTATAATGGGTGCAATGTCTGCGGTGCACATGGGCCCCTGGGTCCAGGAGGGGCCTACACCGCACACATTGCGTCCATATTTAATACTTACGTTTCCAGAGTCCAGCCTCAGGCGCTGCAATCATGGCAAAAATCATAGCCAAAATGGCCACCACGCATTGTGCAGTACGCACTATGTTTCCGGAGACCTGCGCATGCACAGTAGACTCCGGAACAGTACCAGAGACTACTGCGCTGTGCCGGGAGGGGGCCCACCTGGAGGTGCACACAGGCCCCCTCCTCTGTTGAAACGCCCCTGCAGTGATCAGTGTCTTGGTGCACTCCTCTGGCTTCGGTCATCTGTTCGCCTGCTTCCAGCTCTATGATCCGTCTGCTGTAAATTGCTGTAAATGCCGATTTACAGGGTCACAGTGCAGGAAGCCAGCGATCTGATGACTAGAGGCATGGAGGGGTGCACCGGAACACTGATCACCCCACCAGGGGGCCAGTAAGTACATTAAAAATAAAACTTTTTTTCCCCGTCTTACTAGACACACATGGCTGATCACAGGAGTCGGCTCCCGAGTCTGCTTTGCCTGTCAGAGTGAAGATGGAGCCAGGAACCAGAGGATACTGTGGAAAACTCTGTCTCGGGATAGTGTTATTATCACAGGGCTCTTTTTTTTTTCTCGTAAATTTAACCAGGACGCATTTTCCATGGGAAATGTAACCTGATTACAAAAAAAAATGTGGATTAAATGGTTTTGAGTAAAAACTGCTCCAAAAGCCCTTTGATACATTTCAGACTTTCAGTGATACTTTAATAATATAAAACAGGTGTGAAAACAAACACCCTTTCTCACATTATTTTAGTAAAAATAATGTTAATCAATTTGCCCATTAGTCTTTAACCACTTGCCTGTATACCTGGAGGCTAGCCCCGCTTTCAAAATGAAAGCCGTGACGGTCGCAATATTTCCGATGTTCCGATGGCTGCAATGTTCCTGATCGATGTTTCAATGTCTGCAAAAAATAATTATTATTTTTTGAAATCCCAAAAATATATATATTTAGGTTTTTTTAACTAAAATCATTTTGGATAGGGTTAAATTCATGTTCTCCACCTAATTCACTCATTTAAAAAAACGACACTTTCGGAATGTTTTTTTTTTTGGTGGGGGGGGAATCATCAGTTAAGTGGTTAAAGATCTTTACTCATTCTACTAATGTCATCTCCAAATTATTATATTTGCAGCTGCATAGAATGCACACCCCATCTAGTGGCTGGTGTGAAGAACTAATTAAAAACTGTGCACAGAGATTTAGAGGATGGTTAGCTTCTCTATTCCATTGCAGTACATCCAATCTACCAAGGTGACGGAATCATTAAGCTGTCACCTTCCCTCTAACTGTTTGGCCACACCAGCTTCAATAAGTGCTATCAGCACTGACCCTGGGGCATTCAGTGTTCCTTTGTTCAGGTAACTGGGAGGATTGTCTGTGCACTATATGGTAGCAATGGAAATGAGGAGTTATCTCTCTAATACATAGGTACCTATTTGTAATGGATATCTGTGCAGTGTATGTCTGGCACTGAAGGTAACTCTACTGGAGGCATATAGCATTATTCAACATTATACAGTATAAATAGGATTTTAATTACCTACCGGTAAATCCTTTTCTCGTAGTCCGTAGAGGATGCTGGGGTCCACATTAGTACCATAGGGGATATAGACGGGTCCACTAGGAGCCACTGGCACTTTAAGAGTTTGAGAGTGTGGGCTGGCTCCTCCCTCTATGCCCCTCCTACCAAACTCAGTCTAGAAACTGTGCCCGAGGAGACGGACAACTTCGAGAGAAGGATTTTACACAGATAGTGGCGAGATTCACACCAGCTCACACATACCAGGCAAACCAAGCTAACTAGCTTGAAACATCAGCAACGGCTGAAAAATATTATTTAACCAAGTAACAAAACAGTACTAAACCAAGAACTAAGCAGTACTGAACAAAGTAACCACTGCAGGATCACAAAGCGCTGGGCGGGTGCCCAGCATCCTCTACGGACTAGAAGAAAAGGATTTACCGGTAGGTAATTAAAATCCTATTTTCTCTTACGTCCTAGAGGATGCTGGGATCCACATTAGTACCATGGGGATGTACCAAAGCTCCCAGAACGGGAGGGAGAGTGCGGAGGCTCCTGCAGAACTGATTGATCAAACTTCAGGTCCTCAGCGGCCAAGGTATCGAACTTGTAGAACTTTGCAAACATGCTCGACCCAGACCAAGTAGCCGCTCGGCAAAGCTGTAAAGCCGAGACACCCCGGGCAGCCACCCAGGAAGAACCCACCTTACAAGTAGAGTGGGCCTTAACAGACGTAGGACACGGCAATCCTGCCATAGAACATGCATGCTGGATAGTGAACCTGATCCAACAAGAGATCGTCTGCTTAGAAGCAGGACACCCAAGTTTCTTGGGATCATACAGGACAAACAGAGAGTCCGATTTTCTATGACGAGTAGTCCTCTTCACATAGATTTTCAGAGCCCTTACAACATCCAAGGACTTTGATGAAATTGAGTCGTCAGTAGCAGCTGGCACCACAATAGGTTGGTTGATATGAAATGTCAATACAACCTTCGGAAGGAACTGCTGATGTGTCCAGAGCTCAGCTCTATCTTCATAGAAGATCAAGTAGGGGCTCTTACAAGACAAAGCCCTCAGCTCCAACACACATCTAGCAGAAGCTAAGGCCAACAACGTGACAGCCTTCCAGGTGAGCAACTTGACCTCAACCTCCTGTAGAGGCTCGAACCAATCCGATTGGAGAAACTGCAACACCACGTTAAGGTCCCCTGGTGCCGTAGGCGGCACAAAGGGAGGCTGGATGTGCAGAACCTCTTTCAAAAAGGTCTGAACCTCCGGGAAAGAAGCCAACTGTTTCTGGAAGAAAATGGATAGGACCAAAATCTGGACCTTTACGGATCCCAACCTCAGGCCCATATCCACATCCGCTTGCAGGAAGAGGAGAAACCTTCCCAGTTGAAACTCCACCGTAGGAAACTTCTTGGACTCACACCAAGATACATATTTTTTCCAAATACGATGGTAATGTTTAGACGTTACTCCTTTCCTAGCCTGTATCAGGGTAGGAATAACCTTGTTCGGAATGCCCTTCCGGGCTAATATCTTGCGTTCAACCTCCATGCCGTCAAACGTAGCCACGGTAAGTCTTGATAAGCAAACGGCCCCTGCTGCAGCAGGTCCTCCCGAAAAGGAAGAGGCTTCGGCTCTTCTAGCAGTAGATCCAGAAGATTCGTGTACCAAGCCCTTCTTGGCCAGTCCGGAGCAATGAGGATCGCCTGAACTCTTGTTCCACTTATGAGTTTTAGAACTCTTGGAATGAGTGGAAGTGGAGGAAACACATACACCGACTGGAACACCCATAGAGTCACTAGGGCGTCCACATCCACGGCCTGTGGGTCCCTCGACCTGGAACAATACCTCAGAAGCTTCTTGTTGAGACAAGAGGCCATCATATCTATTTGAGGTACACCCCAAAGATCTGTTACCTCCGTGAACACCTTCGGATGGAGTCCCCACTCTCCTGGATGGAGATCGTGTCTGTTGAGGAAGTCTGCTTCCCAGTTATTTACTCCCGGAATGAAGATTGCTGGCAGCGCCAACGTGTGTTTTTCTGCCCAGAGGATGATTCTTGTTACCTCTGACACTGCAGCTCTGCTCTTCGTTCCACCCTGTTGGTTTATGTAAGCCACTGTCGTTACACTGTCCGACTGCACTTGAATGGTTCGATCTCGCAGAAGATGGCCGCTTGGAGAAGACCGTTGCAGACAGCTCTTAGTTCCAGAATGTTTATTGGTAGGCTGGATTCCAGGCTTGACAACCTTCCTTGGAAGGTTTCCCCCTGAGTGACTGCGCCCCAGCCTCAGAGACTTGCATCCGTGGTTAGAAGGATCCAGTCCTGAATCCTGAACCTGTGGCCCTCCCGAAGGTGAGGTAGTTGTAGCTACCAGAGGAGTGAAATCCTGGCTTTTGGCGACAGACATATTCTCTGGTGCATGTGTAGATGAGATACTGACCACTTGTCCAGGAGATCCAGTTGGAAGGGGCGAGCATAAAACCTTCCGTACTGTAGAGCCTCGTAAGAGGCCACCATCTTCCCCAAAAGGAGAATGCACTGATGAACCGAAACCCGGGCTGGCTTCAGGACATCCCGGACCATTGTTTGTATCACCAACGCTTTCTCCTCTGGAACAAACACCCTCTGCACTTCTGTGTCGAGGATCATTCCCAGAAAAGACAACCTCCTGGTCGGCTCCAAATGTGATTTTGGAAGATTCAGGATCCAACCGTGTTCCCTGAGCAGATGAGTCGTGAGAAAAATGGACTGCAACAACCTCTCCCTGGATGATGCTTTTATCAGCAGATCGTCCAGATATGGGATTATGTTCACCCCCTTTTTGCAGAGGAGAACCCTCATCTATGCCAGCACCTTGGTGAACACCCTCTGTGCTGTAGAGAGGCCGAATGGTAGTGCCTGGAATTGATAGTGACTGTCTAACAATGCAAATCTGAGATAAGCCTGATGAGGCGCCCAAATCGGAATGTGGAGATACGCATCCTTGATATCCAGGGATACCAGAAACTCTCCCTCCTCCAGACATGAAATCACTGCTCTGAGAGACTCCATTTTGAATTTGAACACCATCAGGTAAGGGTTCAACCATTTCAAGTTAAAAATTGGTCTGACCGAACCATCCGGTTTCGGTACCATGAAAAGGTTTGAATAATAACCCTTATTTTGCATATGAGGTGAAACTGGGACAATGACCTGTGAT